>NC_081560.1:57137928-57333858 GCF_022355385.1 Mustela nigripes | reverse complement strand
TGGTGATGCAACATGGGGGCTTAAGTGGGTAGGAGAAGAATAAATGAAACAAGATGGGATTGGGAGGGAAACAAACCATAAATGACTCTTAATCTCACTAAACAAACTGAGGGTTGCTGGGGGGAGGGGGTTTGGGAGAAGGGGGTGGGATTATGAACATTGGGGAGGGTATGTGCTTTTGTGAATGCTGTGAAGTGTGTAAACCTGGTGATTCACAGACCTGTACCCCTGGGGATAAAAATATATGTTTATAAAAAATAAAAAATTAAAAAAAAATTAAAAAAAATAAAAGCTTTTTATCTTTCAAAGGACACTACCAAGAAAATGAAAAAAAAAACAACCTATAGAATAAAGAAAATGTTTGCCAATCAGATCTTTTAAAAGACTTGTCTCTGGAATATATGAAGAGTGCTTCCTTTTCTATAATCAAGACAACTCAAGAGATCAGCAAAGGAATTGAATACAGATTTCTCCAGAGAAGATATGCAAATGGAAGATAGGCAGAAGAAAAAAATGCTCAACATTATTAGCTATAAGGGACATGCAAATCAAAACTGCAATGACATGCCACTTTATACCCACTAGGGTACCTATAATCAAAAAGACAATGATGAATGGTGGGAAGATGTGAAGAAAATGGAACTCTCCAGCTATTGGGGAGAATGTAAAATAGTTCAGATGCCTTAGAAAATACACTGGCAAGTCCTCAAGATGTTAAACATAGAATTACCATATGACCCAGTATTTCTCATGGATGTGTACGCAAGAGAAATGAAAATGGCTCACATGAAACATGTACACTTATACTTTTAGCAGCAATACCCAAAGAGCCAAAAAATGCAAACAACCCAATTATCCATCAACTGATGAATGGATAACACAATGTGGTATACCCATACAACGAAATATTATTTAATATAAAAAGGAAAGAGTACTTATTTAAGCTATGGAATGACTGAACCTTAAAGATGATATATTAAGTGAAATAAAAGGTAGTCACAAGAGGCTGTATGTTGTATGATTCCATTTATATGAAATTTCCAATGTAGGCAAATTCATAGAGACAGAAAATAGACTGTGGTTGCCTAGGGCTGGGTTTCAAATAGAGGTCGGAGGGGAAATGGATTTCTTGGGGTGATAAAGATGTTCTAAAAGGATTGTGGTGATTATTGCACAACTCTGTGAATATACTAAAAACTATTGAATTATATATTTTATATGAATTATATCTTAATAGTTTTATTAATATTTTAGCATTATTACTATAACTAGGCAGTTTAAATGACATCTTCAGTGCTTACTGATTCTGTGAACAGAAGAATGGTCTTTTTCTTTTAAAAAGGTTGGGGGGAAGGAAGCAAAAGAAAAGGTAATTTTAGACTTAGAGGGGAATTTAGAAAACATGTAGTCTAACTCCCTAAAAGCTCCCACTTTTCAAATGAGCAACTTGAGCCCTAGTTAAGCCCATGGGTTTTGGAGGCAAACCGGCAGTGGGTCTCTACCACTAAATGACTCAGTGCTGCTGGACAAGGCCTGTGAACGCTCAGCCTCAGTGTTACCATCTATTAAAAGGGGGTGGAGGGGGGCGCCTGGGTGGCTCAGTGGGTTAAAGCCTCTGCCTTCGGCTCAGGTCATGATCTCAGAGTCCTGGGATCGAGCCCCACATCGGGCTTTCTGCTCAGCAGGGAGCCTGTTTCCTCCTCTCTCTCTGCCTGCCTCTCTGCCTATTTGTAATCTCTGTCTGCCAAATAAATAAATAAAATCTTAAAAAAAAAATAAAAGGGGGTGGAGAATACAGAATAGGACCTATAGATATAAAAGGATTAGATGAGAATGCATGCATAGGCTCCACAAGGCTAAAGTAGAAGTGCTAAATGAAAGCTAGCTGTTGTTACTGAAGTGTGCTCACTCCCCCATGTCATTTGTACTGGAGCTAGGATACTAAACACTTCCTGACTTTTCTTCCTATATTCTTTCCATTATACCAAAGTTTGAAAATTACTAGATTATTCTACCAATAGCCAATATCCAAAACCAAATCATTTAAGAGCAATTTATTTCCTATGATTTTGACTTTACAGCCAGAATGAACCTGTATTTAAGGTTTGAAACAGGTCTTATAATTAATCTGTCATTTCTAGACTTTAAGTCTTGCTAAGACAGTTCTTGTGTCTTGACCCCAGGGATGATTTTTCTTCCCTCTGAATTCTCACTCTTGCCCAACGTTCTATCTATTACGTGTGTTAATGTGATGGGATGATTCATTACATCTGCATGTCTTAGGTAATCAAATTTGAAAACAACTTCACAAAGCAACTAGCTTTTCATCTTTATCCAGAGTTTATCCTCCAAGAGAAATAGGGAATAGCTGCAGATCTTCCTTAGAAGTTTGATAGCATTCTTTCCGCATGGTGAATACGAATCGGCTCCTCTTTTGCGGGTGTTTTTGAGTTTATTTTATTTTTTTTAACTTTTTTTTTAAAGATTTTATTTATTCGTCAGAGAGAGAGAGAGGGAGAGCGAGCACAGGCAGACAGAGTGGCAGGCAGAGGCAGAGAGAAGCAGGCTCCCTGCCGAGCAAGGAGCCCTATGTGGGACTTGATCCCAGGATGCTGGGATCATGACCTGAGCAGAAGGCAGCTGCTCAACCAACTGAGCCACCCAGGCGTCCCTGTTTTTGAGTTTATATGATTATTTTTATTTTTTACTTCTCTAGATGTCATCATAGTAACACTTTGATTAGCAGCCAAAGAGGTTCTTTCTACAAAGGTACTATATGAGATTATCTAGATGATAATACAAAGCACTGAGGTATTCATAAGGAACACCTTGTAAGTGTATACCTATGCATTGCTCATGAGAGTGTTTGTTCACACAATCATTTTGGGGGAAATTTTGGCAAAATGTCTCAAAAGCCTTCATCCTTTGATCTAGCATTTCCATTGCCAGGAATTTACTCAATAGGAATCCTGAAACATATGCCCAAATATTCATTTATTAAAAATTAATCCAAAGTGTATAGATAGTCATGAAATTTTACAAACAAGTGTCCAATTAATAATGGCTTAAAATTCAGTGCATCCATGTTTTGTTTTCTTAAAATTCATGATTTAAAAGGATGACTACTTATAATGTCTTATGTGAAAATGATAGAGTTCAAAATGGTATGCATAGCAGGGTTACAGTATTATAAAAATGATTGTGTATATACACGCATTAAGTTTTTTTTTAACTTAAATTCAATTTGCCAACATAGAGTACACTGTTTGTTTCAGATGCAGCGTTCAGTAATTCATCCGTTGCATATAACACTCAGTGCTCATCATGCTTCTTGATCACTTCAACCCAATTAACAAAGCATCATTCATACACTTATTTATTCCACTAATTCGTTCAGGCTCATGAGATTTGCAAATCTGTGGATATCTCAACTGAATGCCTTTCTTCAGAAACTGCTGCTATCAGAATATAAACTGTGAAGACAAATGGGAATACTTTAGAGCAGTTAATTTATGGCTTATTAGGATTGCTAGTGAATTGTATTAAATTAACCCTCAGTATTCAGACTGTGACAATGTAGATGTCGTGGCAGGGTTTCTGCAAAAGTTTTTATGAGTATTTTCAATGTGAGCTATTATTAGTGTTCATTCCTTTTCATTATATTCCATCCTTGTAAAATATAACAGTTTTGAATGAAAGTAGACAAAGTGGAAAGTTTTGTCTGCCTGATGTGCTGTCATGTGTTTGAAAGAGATCCAGATGTCATCAAGGCTGTTTTCCTAGTAACTCTGCCAACTTGTCATCCACTCTAGGCTTTGTGGCTTTGCAGCTTTGCAATTCCTTTATGTTCCACAGTACTGAAAGCCTTGTATTGGACCAACTATGCAGTAGACATGACAGAGAACAGTCATTTTCTAAGTCTTGTATCTCTTTTCCATTTCTACTTTGAGTAAAGTCTTTTGTGCTCCTGGAATGCCTATCTCATAAGGGGTAAATGTAAGAAGGAAATTTACCTCTTGGGATCTAGTCATTTTATCCAGCTCTATTCTTTCTCCAAAAAGAAAAGGCTGAACTCATATGTAATGCAGAACTCATATGTAATACAGAAACCGAGGAAAGTGATTCTACTAAGAGATGGAGAAGATCAAATAATGAAGATTCCGGCAGCACTTTTTTCAACCCACTGGCAGATCCCGGCGGTATGAGGGTGAGAGGCTTAATGTTCTCCTGTTCGGTGCCCTCAAGACAGTGGGAGTGGTCAGGGATGCACACCCATTGAACTGATGGGGGGCATTCCACCACCAAGAAGCTATTCTCCAAACTCAGCGCTCTGGACTTTAAGTAAGAAAGTGAAAGGAAGAATGGGTCCAATGGACTAATGTCAACACTGAGAAACCTGGCTGGATGCAGGGCAGTGTGGCTTTGTGTGAAGCTGGCAGGCAGCCTGGAGTATTCCTGCGGAAAAGGGGAGCTTTTGAAGTCTTCTTTTTCTCTTGCTGTGAGAAAATAACAGCATCCTCCAAAGCCATGTATTGTCCAAGGGATAGCATCACTACAATGCCCAGAGAATAAAGAGCTACAAAAATAAGAAAGATGGGACACATGGGTGGCAGCTTCATTAAGTGTCTGCCTTCAGCTCAGGTCACAATCCCAGGGTCCTGGGATTGAGCCCCAAGTTGGGGTCCAGCTCCCTGCTCAGCGGGGAGTCTGCTTCTCCCTCTGCCTGCCACTCCCCCTGCTTGTACACTCTCTCTCTCTCTCTCAATCTGTCAAATAAATAAATAAAATCTTAAAAAAAAAAGAAGGAAGGAAGGAAGGGAGGAAGAAAGGAAGGGACTTAATTTATACCTACGTCTTTCCTTTGGGCAAATTCTCCATTATGATTGAACACTTACTATGTTTGATTTGTCCATTACTTTATATATTTACTATATAATTCTTTAAAAAAAAAAAAAAACAGTTTCAGAGAAGCTAAGTAACTTGTTGGACATCCCATAGCCAGCAGAGGTAGGATTAGGATCTGAACTCAGTTCTGCAACACCACCAGGCTCACTCTCCTTTCACGAAAGATAGTACTAATCATCCAAGAGGAAAATAATGTTATCTTCAAGTTGATTTGTAAAGAATGGTGTATGATTAAAATCATTTTAAGAACTTTAGTGTTCTTGTGTATTTAGGACTACACGATACATTTATGTAGTCAACATTTTTTTTGAATGTTTACCATTTTTAAGACATACTTAGATAAAATTAAATAGTTGAAATTTGTAATATTGGAAATTCAAATTTTACAAGCAGCTTACTTCAGATATTGGAATGAATCTCCTCTGGACTCATTTTAAAATTATGCTAAAATGTAAGAATCCCCTGAAGTTGGAATATGCCCCTAAATGCAAACGCATTTGGTTATTAGTATTCTTCAGCTACTAGCAGGCCGCAGAGTACAGCAATGAAAAGAGTGAAAACATGAAAGAATCAAGGAAAGGCAGAAGGGTTATAAATGAAGCCATGAAAGTAAATTGTTCTTCTACCTTTTACTGATGCTATGTGATGTACTAGGCAGAGTACAATTTGCACTCTTTAAAAACCATCTCTACATGAAAACATCAGAGACTTTATCTTTCCCAGTAAACACTTATGATTGTAGACCAGGATAAGAGACAAAACTGTTTATCAAAGACTAGTCCTTTTATGGAGAAAGAACAAATAAGAGGTTTCCTCACATTGAACTGAATCAAACAAAGTAGCTTAAATGTAAAGAGTTCCAACTGAAATAAATACTTAAAAACCTTGATTAGGAATGTAAATTCACATAGTCTCTGACCACTTAAAGCATATACTGATTCAAAGAGAAAGAAGTATCTTACTCAAAAATATCGTGTGTAAAATAAGACAAGTATCCTCTTATATCAAATACTGGATGTTTTCTAAAGTATTTGGTCTGGGCAATATCGTGAAATGGTATTTTAACTTGTCTTTCCAGATTCTAAATGTTTTTAAACTGATTGATTTTGGAACAAAAGAAAATAGTATTTACAGTATTTCAATTTTCTCAAAATGTGTGACAAATTATTTTGATAGCTACATGCCATATTATTTTTTTTAATTTATTCATTTATCTTTGAATTTAGGTTTCCACTTCAAAATCATTTAATTATATATGAACTAGTTTATGTTTATCCTTGGTGATATGGTCAGTCATATTTATACTTGATTAAGGATTTTTATTCTTTGGTCATATTTTAAAATGCTTCTAACAACGAGGATTGTAATAAATGGCCATTTTATAACTAGACATAGTCATCCATAAGTGATTCATATGAAAAATATTTTGATCTTTGAGAATTGTGCTTCCCTTTTAAGTTCAAAGCTAGAGCTTATACCAATAAAACAGTTTGATGGAAAATACAACTATAAAGCACTTTACATTGACCTTTATATGAAGAATGTGCTCAAAAATATTGAACTGACTGAAACATAATTATGTTTGACATACTAAAACCTCTCTAGGAATTTTCATTATGATCTTTCCTTTGGGCAAATGGAACAAGTCTGACCTTTCGTACATTTTAGTTTGAATCTTATGTCATAATGCATTATTTCAGAGGAAACTGGAAATACAATAACAGTATCTCTTCCAGTGACATGAAATGACATAGAAGAGTTAAAACTAAGTTATCCAGAGATTAAACATTTCAGCTTTCCACCACCAAAGCTATGATTGAAAATCTTGTTCAGAATAACTATTATTGTTTGGTTGTCCTTTCAGTTGTCTTCTGGCTTTGGCCCTTCAAGCCAGGCCACAGATCAGCTTGAGACAGCAGCAACACCTAAGGCCATTGTTTGGGGTCCCTCTCCCACTGCTCCCTAGGATCCCCAGTTGCTTTAGCCCTCTGGTTGACCTTTCTTGACTTGACATACCAACATGCAGGTAGTAGTATTTCCACATTTTGCTTTGGTCAGTTGTAACCAGTTTTAGCTGACTCTTTTCTTTTTTTTTCCTCAAGGATCTTTCTGGGCACAATGCCTTTCCAGGGCACGGAGATCTTGCTAACATTCTTGGGTGTCTGCCTCTCAGTTTTGACTTTAACAAATGTGAATTTAAAATGTTCTGAGAATCAAACTCACTTCACCTAATGCAAGCTGAATTTTAGGGGGTTAGGACAGATCCACACAAGGCAGTGTTTCCAAATTTGAAAAGCAACTTGGATCACCAGCTGTGCTTTTCCTTTCCCTTCAGAATAGTTGACCTCAGTAAGAACATCTATCTTAAAACAAGATATAGGTTTAGAGATATTGAAACTAGGAAATTCTTACAAAAAGATGGCTTGTTCCCCAGGTTTGTTGAAGTGAATTTTTTTTTTAGACTTTAATTTTTTATTTTTTATAAACATATATTTTTATCCCCAGGGGTACAGGTCTATGAATCACCAGGTTTACACACTTCACAGCACTCACCAAATCACACACCCTCCCCAATGTCCATAATCCCACCCCCTTCTCCCAAACCCCCTCCCCCCGGCAAACCTCAGTTTGTTTTGTGAGATTAAGAGTCACTTATGGTTTGTCTCCCTCCCAATCCCATCTTGTTTCATTTATTCTTCTTCTACCCACTTAAGCCTCCATGTTGTATCACCACTTCCTCATATCAGGGAGATCATATGATAGTTGTCTTTCTCTGCTTGACTTATTTCGCTAAGCATGATACGCTCTAGTTCCATCCATGTTGTTGCAAATGGCAAGATTTCATTTCTTTTGATGGCTGCATAGTATTCCATTGTGTATATATACCACATCTTCTTGATCCATTCATCTGTTGATGGACATCTAGGTTCTTTCCATAGTTTGGCTATTGTGGACATTGCTGCTATAAACATTCGGGTGCATGTGCCCCTTTGGATCACTACATTTGTATCTTTACGGTAAATACCCAATAGTGCAATTGCTGGGTCATAGGGCAGTTCTATTTTCAACATTTTGAGGAACCTCCATGCTGTTTTCCAGAGTGGCTGCACCAGCTTGCATTCCCACCAACAGTGTAGGAGGGTTCCCCTTTCTCCGCATCCTCGCCAGCATCTGTCATTTCCTGACTTGTTGATTTTAGCCATTCTGACTGGTGTGAGGTGATATCACATTGTGGTTTTGATTTGTATTTCCCTGATGCCGAGTGATATGGAGCACTTTTTCATGTGTCTGTTGGCCATGTGGATGTCTTCTTTGCAGACATGTCTGTTCATGTCCTCTGCCCATTTCTTGATTGGATTATTTGTTCTTTGGGTGTTGAGTTTGCTAAGTTCTTTATAGATTCTGGACACTAGTCCTTTATCTGATATGTCGTTTGCAAATATCTTCTCCCATTCTGTCAGTTGTCTTTTGATTTTGTTAACTGTTTCCTTTGCTGTGCAAAAGCTTTTGATCTTGATGAAATCCCAGTAGTTCATTTTTTCCCTTGCTTCCCTTGCCTTTTGCGTTGTTCCTAGGAAGATGTTGCTGCGGCAGAGGTCGAAGAGGTTGCTGCCCGTGTTCTCCTCAAGGATTTTGATGGATTCCTTTCGTACATTGAGGTCCTTCATCCATTTTGAGTCTATTTTTGTGTGTGGTGTAAGGGAATGCTCCAATTTCATTTTTCTGCATGTGGCTGTCCAATTTTCCCAGCACCATTTATTGAAAAGGCTGTCTTTTTTCCATTGGACATTCTTTCCTGTATTGTCGAAGATTAGTTGACCATAGATTTGAGGGTCTATTTCTGGGCTCTCTATTCTGTTCCATTGATCTATGTGTCTGTTTTTGTGCCAGTACCATGCTGTCTTGATGATGACAGCTTTGTAATAGAGCCTGAAGTCCGGAATTCTGATGCCACCAACGTTGGCTTTCTTTTTCAATATCCCTTTGGCTATTCGAGGTCTTTTCTGGTTCCATATAAATTTTAGCATTATTTGTTCCATTTCTTTGAAAAAGATGGATGGTACTTTGATAGGAATTGCATTAAATGTGTAGATTGCTTTAGGTAGCATAGACATTTTCACAATATTTATTGTTCCAATCCAGGAGCATGGAACATTTTTCCATTTCTTTGTGTCTTCCTCAATTTCTTTCATGAGTACTTTATAGTTTTCTGAGTATAGATTCTGTGTCTCTTTGGTTAGGTTTATTCCTAGGTATCTTATGGTTTTGGATGCAATTGTAAATGGGATTGACTCCTTAATTTCTCTTTCTTCTGTCTTGCTGTTGGTGTAGAGAAATGCAACTGATTTCTGTGCATTGATTTTATATCCTGACACTTTACTGAATTCCTGTATAAGTTCTAGCAGTTTTGGAGTGGAGTCTTTTGGGTTTTCCACATATAGTATCATATCATCTGCGAAGAGTGATAATTTGACTTCTTCTTTGCCGATTTGGATGCCTTTAATTTCCTTTTGTTGTCTGATTGCTGAGGCTAGGACCTCTAGTACTATGTTGAATAGCAGTGGTGATAATGGACATCCCTGCCGTGTTCCTGACCTTAGCGGAAAAGCTTTCAGTTTTTCTCCATTGAGAATGATATTTGCGGTGGGTTTTTCATAGATGGCTTTGATGATATTGAGGTATGTGCCCTCTATCCCTACACTTTGAAGAGTTTTGATCAGGAAGGGATGCTGTACTTTGTCAAATGCTTTTTCAGCATCTATTGAGAGTATCATATGGTTCTTGTTCTTTCTTTTATTGATGTGTTGTATCACATTGACTGATTTGCGGATGTTGAACCAACCTTGCAGCCCTGGAATAAAACCCACTTGGTCGTGGTGAATAATCTTTTTAATGTACTGTTGAATGCTATTGGCTAGTATTTTGTTGAGTATTTTCGCATCTGTGTTCATCAAGGATATCGGTCTATAGCTCTCTTTTTTGGTGGGATCCTTGTCTGGTTTTGGGATCAAGGTGATGCTGGCCTCATAAAATGAGTTTGGAAGTTTTCCTTCCATTTCTATTTTTTGGAACAGTTTCAGGAGAATAGGAATTAGTTCTTCTTTAAATGTTTGGTAGAATTCCCCCGGGAAGCCGTCTGGCCCTGGGCTTTTGTTTGTTTGGAGATTTTTAATGACTGTTTCAATCTCCTTACTGGTTATGGGTCTGTTCAGGCTTTCTATTTCTTCCTGGTTCAGTTGTGGTAGTTTATATGTTTCTAGGAATGCATCCATTTCTTCCAGATTGTCAAATTTATTGGCGTAGAGTTGCTCATAGTATGTCCTTATAATAGTTGTATTTCTTTGGTGTTAGTTGTGATCTCTCCTCTTTCATTCATGATTTTATTTATTTGGGTCCTTTCTCTTTTCTTTTTGATAAGTCGGGCCAGGGGTTTATCAATTTTATTAATTCTTTCAAAGAACCAGCTCCTAGTTTCGTTGATTTGTTCTATTGTTTTTTTGGTTTCTATTTCATTGATTTCTGCTCTGATCTTTATGATTTCTCTTCTCCTGCTGGGCTTAGGGTTTCTTTCTTGTTCTTTCTCCAGCTCCTTTAGGTGTAGGGTTAGGTTGTGTACCTGAGACCTTTCTTGTTTCTTGAGAAAGGCTTGTACCGCTATATATTTTCCTCTCAGGACTGCCTTTGTTGTGTCCCACAGATTTTGAACCGTTGTATTTTCATTATCATTTGTTTCCATGATTTTTTTCAATTCTTCTTTAATTTCCCGGTTGACCCATTCATTCTTTAGAAGGATACTGTTTAGTCTCCATGTATTTGGGTTCTTTCCAAACTTCCTTTTGTGGTTGAGTTCTAGCTTTAGAGCATTGTGGTCTGAAAATATGCAGGGAATGATCCCAATCTTTTGATACCGGTTGAGTCCTGATTTAGGACCGAGTATGTGATCTATTCTGGAGAATGTTCCATGTGCACTAGAGAAGAATGTGTATTCTGTTGCTTTGGGATGAAATATTCTGAATATATCTGTGATGTCCATCTGGTCCAGTGTGTCGTTTAAGGCCTTTATTTCCTTGCTGATCTTTTGCTTGGATGACCTGTCCATTTCAGTGAGGGGAGTGTTAAAGTCCCCTACTATTATTGTATTATTGTTGATGTGTTTCTTTGATTTTGTTATTAATTGGTTTATATAGTTGGCTGCTCCCACATTGGGGGCATAGATATTTAAAATTGTTAAATCTTCTTGTTGGACAGACCCTTTGAGTATGATATAGTGTCCTTCCTCATCTCTTATTATAGTCTTTGGCTTAAAATCTAATTGATCTGATATAAGGATTGCCACTCCTGCTTTCTTCTGATGTCCATTAGCATGGTAAATTCTTTTCCACCCCCTCACTTTAAATCTGGAGGTGTCTTCGGGCTTAAAATGTGTTTCTTGGAGGCAACATATAGATGGGTTTTGTTTTTTTATCCATTCTGATACCCTGTGTCTTTTGACAGGGGCATTTAGCCCATTAACATTCAGGGTAACTATTGAGAGATATGAATTTAGTGCCATTGTATTGCCTGTAAGGTGACTGTTACTGTATATGGTCTCTGTTCCTTTCTGATCTACCACTTGTAGGCTCTCTCTTTGCTTAGAGGACCCCTTTCAAGATTTCCTGTAGAGCTGGTTTGGTATTTGCAAATTCTTTCAGTTGTTGTTTGTCCTGGAAGCTTTTAATCTCTCCTTCTATTTTCAATGATAGCCTAGCTGGATATAGTATTCTTGGCTGCATGTTTTTCTCGTTTAGTGCTCTGAAAATATCATGCCAGCTCTTTCTGGCCTGCCAGGTCTCTGTGGATAAGTCAGCTGCCAATCTAATATTTTTACCATTGTATGTTACAGACTTCTTTTCCCGGGCTGCTTTCAGGATTTTCTCTTTGTCACTGAGACTTGTAAATTTTACTATTAGGTGACGGGGTGTGGGCCTATTCTTATTGATTTTGAGGGGCGTTCTCTGAACCTCCTGAATTTTGATGCTTGTTCCCTTTGCCATATTGGGGAAATTCTCCCCAATAATTCTCTCCAGTATACCTTCTGCTCCCCTCTCACTTTCTTCTTCTTCTGGAATCCCAATTATTCTAATGTTGTTTTGTCTTATGGTGTCACTTATCTCTCGAATTCTTCCCTCGTGGTCCAGTAGCTGTTTGTCCCTCTTTTGCTCAGCTTCTTTATTCTCTGTCATTTGGTCTTCTATATCACTAATTCTTTCTTCTGCCTCATTTATCCTAGCAGTTAGAGCCTCCATTTTTGATTGCACCTCATTAATAGCTTTTTTGATTTCACCTTGGTTAGATTTTAGTTCTTTTATTTCTCCAGAAAGGGCTTTTATATCTCTCGAGAGGGTTTCTCTAATATCTTCCATGCCTTTTTCGAGCCCGGCTAGAACCTTGAGAATTGTCATTCTGAACTCTAGATCTGACATATTACTGATGTCTGTATTGATTAGGTCCCTAGCCTTCGGTACTGCCTCTTGTTCTTTTTTTTGTGTTGAATTTTTACGTCTTGTCATTTTGTCCAGATAAGAGTAAATGAAGGGGCAAGTAAAATACTAAAAGGGTGGCAACAACCCCAGGAAAATATGCTTTAACCAAATTAGAAGAGATCCAAAATCGTGAGTGGGGAGAAAGGGGATAAAAAGAGGTTCAAAAAGGAAGAAAGAAATAAAAAACAAAAAGAAAAGAAAAAAAAAAGAAAAGAAAAGAAAAGAATTTTTAAAAAAAGAAAATACCTTTCAGAAAGTGGTTGTTTTTCTGTTTCCAGAATTGCTGTTCTTCTTCTCTTCGATCTGCCGATGGATTTTCAGGTGTTTGCAATCTTTAGATAAGCTATCTAGCTGATCTCCGGCTAGCTGAAGCAGTCTCAGCTTGCTACTTCTCCGTCATCTTGGCTCCTCTCCTGTGGAAGTGAATTTTGATAATAACAAGTCAGGTTGGGTTGGGTAATCACAGAATGGGATATGGATAAATGTTATTTTTATTTCTCAGAATACTATAATCTGACCTTTCCTGAGGAGTTTAATGTACTGAGTCAAATTGACAAAGTGCGAGGTGGGTAAAATACTGATGACAGCTGAGGACATTTAATAGCCACTACATATCCTTGGGTATCCCGGGGTTACTCCAGTTCACAACTGTTAGTACCACGTGTAATATTGATGATGAATTGAAACCCAAGCAGAATCATGGAAGTTGGTCTAGAAATGGTACTATGTGAGCTTGCTTAGGTCTTTTCTATAGCTTCTATTTCTTTGTTTTCCTTTCTTATTTCTTAAATTTGTATCTTTTCCTGTACAATATATGCTATATTGATATATTAGCATTGACATATAAAATGTAATTATAAATGATAAAGTTATATACAATACATCCCAACTGCTCTATTTGCTGATGTATTCATTAGGTTCTCTCCCTGTCTTGGCAGTTATAAATAATGCTGCTATGAACATGGGGGACTAGATAACTCTTTAGCAATGTTTTCATTTCCTTTGGGTATATATCCAGAAGTGGAACTGCTGGATCATATGCTAGCTTTATTTATTTATTTATTTATTTATTTATTTGGATTGTTTGAGGAAACTCCATACTGTTTTCCACAGTGGCTTTACCAGTTTACATTCCCACCAACAGTGCCCCAAAATTCTCTTTTCTCCACATCCTTGCCAGTGTTTGCTACCTCTTGTCTTTTTAATAATAGCCATTCTATGAGGTGATATCTCATTGTGGTTTTGGTTTGCATTTCACTGATGATGGGTGATGTTGAGTACATTTTACTGTACCTGTTGGCCCTTCATATATTTTCTTTAGGAAAATGTCTAGTCAGGTCCTTTACCAATTTTTTAATTGGATTATTTGGGGAATAATTTTGCTGTTGAGTTGTATGAGTTCATTATATATTTTGGATATTAACCCCTTATCAGATATATCATTTTAAATATTTTTCCTCTTCCATGGGTTGCCATAACATCTATTTCTTTGCTAAGATTTTCTATTTTTTTTTTCATTTAATTCAAGATGATTTGTATAATTGATTATGATGAGTGATTTTCTGTTGTATTCTGGACATTTGGGTTATCATGTTAGAAAACTCTTGATCCTTTTTATACCTTATACTACTTATAAAAAGGTATACCTTTTTATACCTTATACTATTTCAGAAGGCAGTATAGGTTGAGCTTATATGTTCTGGTCTACTTTTGTGCTTTATGTCCAATGACAGTTTGGTTTTTGAGCCCTTGCAGTGTTATTCTGATCAGCTTCCTTCTCTGATGCTGTTAAGGTTATTGCTCAATCCATTCTGGTACCACTTGTGGAGATAGAAAGCACTTATTTCCTTGGGCTGCCTATTGTTGCTGGGTGATTTTCTGGGGAAGATGTCATTGAGAAGTAGGGAAAAATGAGTGTATGCATACGGAGTATATACATTTGCCTACTGCAAACCTTCCATTTGAGTCAGATAATCAGATAGAATCATGAAGATAGATGTTAATGTTGGTTCCATTCAGAGTCCTTGGAACAATCAGAAAAATTATGTCTTAAGTTTTCCATGAGCCAGTTCCAACATCAGAGATGAGGAGGGCCTCATTGTTACTGTTATTTGTTGAACAAATATCTCTCTAATTTACACCCACCTGACTTAGATACTTTGACCTTTTCCTTGTTTATTCAACAAGGAGTTTTGGACACAGTTCTCTTCTATAAGGTGTTCTAAGGCACAGATATGCAAAGTTTATTTACATGTCACTAATATTTTCTAGTGATGCATTTATTTTAAATTAATTTTCCTCTAACAACAATCATTATGTTTGCCACATGGAAGAAGATTTCAACAAAGTGGCAAACAACTTAATGTATACTGGGCACTGTGCAAAATGCTGGAAATGCAAGGATCAAAAAAATAATAGCAGGGATCTGGCTCCCAAGGATTATGAGTACAACAGAAGAAAAAGTACCTGTACACATGAACAAATTGTTACATATAGTATTATAGGTACAATATTAAAAATACAGGCAAAGCCAGAGGTTCTACATAAGAATTGCTTTTGATAGCAGCTGAATCAGGAAAGACTCGCCAGAGCAACTGATATTTGAATTATGCTGAGAATAAATAGGAATTAATCACATGGGAAGAGAGGGAAGGCATGCCAGGTTTAGCAAGGTTCATGTGCCAGGTCACAGAGGTGTGGGGCAGTAATGGGATTTGGGAGTTACAAATAGCTCTGTGTTGTTCAAGTACCAAAGGATGTCAGAGGAGACCATGAAGGGCTCTGCATTTTATGAAAAGGAGGTTCGACTTCATTCATTAAGAAATTGGAAACATAGGATAGATTTTAAGGTGAGAAAATATGGTATGATCCAATTTGCATTTTCAAAGAAATGACTGCTCATTATAAGTAATACTTAACACCCATTTAACAAATTTAAATTTACAAGCTCATATTTAATCATACTGCCCCTTCAAAGAGCAAAAGAGCTCTAATACCATACAAATTTAAACATAAACAACCCTCCACTTAGGTGTCACTTATGTGTGCCCACCCCTTAGGTGGGGCTCATGTAAGAATAGCTAGAAGTGGAGAGAGAACATGGGTTCATCTGAAAAAGAGGAAATTGCTTTTTTTTTGCAGATTTTCTAGTAAGCATTGATCCAAATGAAAGGATTACTCCTTGGTTGCTTTCAGTTGTCTTGTCCCACCAGCCCTTCCTAATGGAGGAGAGACCTTGCCCTCTGTAAGCAGAGAAGGTGGTTGTTTGTGCTGTTAACTTAGGTCTCACATATGTCTTCCTGACAACTCTGCATTAAGGCAGGCTTTATGCCCTATTTCCAGATGAGAATTGAATGCAAAGTACACATAAAAGGGGGAAATTTAGGTGATATGTGCAATAAAATGTATTCACCCATCACTGGTTTTCTCTTATAAATATTTAACTGTAAGGGTATTTTTAGGTTGCTTGATAACAGTGATTGTCGGAGAAAGGTCAACGGATCATGGCTACAAGGTATATAGGACCTTGTAGGTGGGAGGCAACTTCTCTCCTTCCCCCTGTTTAGTCCTTCTCTAAACCCTCTGACACAGAGAAGCAGTCAGGCTGCTGACTGTATGAATGTGGGTTCTACCCCCAGTTTACACAGATTCCACAGACCATAGCTATTACTTCAAAAGCACATCAGCCTGGATTTTATGGGGAGAAATATAATTTCTGTTGGCATCTTTAATTCTTTATAGAAAGTACCTTGCTTGAGGAAAGCAGCAGAATGCAAGCAGTTGATAAATAGAAAAATACAGCATCTCTGTGCCTCATGGATATGACCTCCAGAGATAAAATGCAAATCTCCTTTGTGTAACTGACATTTAGTCTGTTAGCCATTTTTAATAAAAGAGTAGAGAAGTTTCTCCCCTGTGGCTTTTGCTGGTACTTTTTATAGCCGTGGTGTGGTAGGAAGTAGGCCCCAAGTTCCCTTGGCAACAAGTAGGGTAGAAGCGATACACAGAAATCTGAATCATCAGTGAATCATCTGAGGATTTCTGTTTCCAATCCTTGGAAATAATTTACTGATTGTTTTTAACTATGTGATGTTTGCTGACTCTAAGCGAACATGCAGAGAGCATAAAAGTTTACTTTGGTCAATCATTTAAGGAAAGTTCTGAATGTTCCAAGTGGACCTTCATACTGATACCCCAAAAACACTTTTGTTTTTTTTTAATTAAGAGAGTACTCACATTGGAGGGGAACAGATCAGTACACCAAGGCATCAGCAGTGGGGGACGGTCCCCTTCTACAAAGAAAACCAATGTCTCCAGCAAGATGTTTCAGGACACTGCTCCAAGAAAACTAAATTTTTCTTTGTATCAAGGAAAGGCGATGTCTGTACAGTTTGATGCTAGTCATAGAGAAAATCTGCAGACATTTGAAAAGAGAATTGACGTGGCTCACATCTGAAACGTGTGCACACATACCCACATGCACACACACAAACTGAAACTTCTGGACATCAGTTGCTCAGTTTCTCTTGCCTA
Source organism: Mustela nigripes (assembly GCF_022355385.1). Taxonomy (NCBI): domain Eukaryota; kingdom Metazoa; phylum Chordata; class Mammalia; order Carnivora; family Mustelidae; genus Mustela; species Mustela nigripes. The sequence goes on along the minus strand of NC_081560.1, from coordinate 57,316,897 downwards.
TTTTCCCCCACTGATACATCTCTTATATGATCTCTTCATCTCCCTTTTTGTTGCTATGACCTTATTTCAGTTTAACACTTTGTCTTCTTGACTCGGATTGTCCTTTTCTTGATTCTTTGTGCAGAGAGAAAAACAACCTCCCCCCAAAATGTTTTTTTCTCATGTCAGCATTCAGTAAAAACCCATTAATGGTTCGGTGGTTTCTTGAGGACCATGGCTTACTTATCATTGTATTTGCACCTTAGTGGGGGTGCCTAACCTGTAGAAGATGTTCAATAAGTAATTCATTGAATGATTTATAATTTTTGTATTTTGGCTTCTCTGCCTCCCACATTAAACCTAAATCTACTCAAGAGTGGAAGTCTGATGTCATATCTTTGTTTCCCTTGCTCCTACCATGGTCTCCATGTTCATCCAACATTTATTGAGACAGTGAATGGAATTCAAATCCTGGAAATCCTCAGTCGTAGTCTCCTCTCCCTGAATGATCTCATTTGCCGACCCTCCTGTGAGGTGAGCGTTTGTACCAGTCAGGCTCCCCTGAATCTCTGCTACCATTTCCCTCAGATGAATTACCACCACCATTGTGACTACCTACTCTTGTTCTAGCCTCTTTCTGAGCCCATCTTGTCTCATTGTATCCACCATGAGAGAGACTTCTTGATTCCTCCAGTCCTTCCAGGTCTCACGTTTATCAAACTCCTCAAGTCTGTGGGCTTTATTCAAATGTTGTCCCTCATGCATTCATCTCTAGTTTACCTCCTGTTTGCCTCCTGTTTCCTAAACCTCAATCTCTCACATGTCGATGACACTAATATCCTTCATCTCTAGCTCTGTATCTCCTCAGTGCAACAAATCTTGATGTTTTATAAGCTCTTCAGTCCCAAAAATGTTTCAAAATTGGTTCATATTGTTAAACATATTGTTAAATTTTATAGGTGTGTTAATTATTTTTAGGGTTTTGTTGTTATTGTTGTTATAGTGAGTCCTTTTGCCCTTAGGGATTCATATTAAAACAGTTAAGGATGAAATGATGGGTGATTTCACATTTATTTCAAAATAATACAGAAGGTAATAAAAAAGAGCTATGCTCTTCTATGTAGTGTGTGTCTGAAATGTTTTTCTAATACAAATTCCTTAAAACTTAATTCATTTTTTTCCTTTCTTATTCCCTTCAGCCACTTTGAACCCACTCCTCCTTTGTTTTAAAGCATTCTTGCCCCCCTATTCCAGTCCCAACCTTCTGGGACATTCTCTAGGGTGTGGGAGCAGAAACTGACGTGGGAAACTAAGCCAGTTTAACTGCTGATGTGATTAGTGCCCAAATTGAAGATCCTGGTGTCAAGCCAAGTGTCAAGCCAAGTGGCTAAAAAAACTTTTAAAGCAAAAGCCGAGAGCAGCTATGTTCTGAAAGAAAACAGGAGAACTGGGCGTTTACCCCTCCACCCCACCATGTTTTCAGTTTTGTGATTTTCTAAAAACACGACTGGGGAAACATCCAGAATCAATTGTCATGTTGTGGTCTTTGCCTCAAGTATCTTTCCCTTTTCTTATCTCTTTGGAAATTACCTACTTAAGCTTCATTTGAGACTCCTCAACCATCCCTTTTTGTAGTGCTCCCTGGACTCTGCCTCCCACAGGGAGAATTAAATGCTTCCTCATCAATATTCACATACAACATTATTCCTACTTCCTTTTTTACACCACCTCCATGGAGCGAAGTTATTAGCTACGGGTGTCCTTCTGGCATTGCACTGCTCTGCAGAGAGAACGCAGACTACCTGCCCCAGACTGTAAGCTCTGTCTTCCTCTCCTTGGTTCCACAGTCAGCACAGAGCTTGAAAAGAGTAGATGTTTGATGAAAGGTGAAAAGTGATTGAGAGAGAATTTATTATTTTTTAATACATGAAGCTCTTCTTTTCTGCTACTATTCATATATTGGAAGTCTTCTTTTCTAGTCTCCCCATCCAAAAGTACTCCTTCTCACTCTGAGTTCACTGAACCTTTTCCCCTCTCACAATATGTACCACGATCTGATTTGGTTTTGGTCTTCTCTCCTTTGCTGTCCATGACTTGTGAGAGCAATGACCATTCCTTTTCCTCCTCCTCCTCTCTACAGAGCCCGCTCGGGGTTTGGTTCCGAGCACACATGAACATTTCATCAAATTAAATACCGAAGAGTAAAGAACAAAGGAAGAGTCTCTGTTTCCCACCTGAGGTCAGCCATATTGCATATTTGATGTCCCTTCTTTGCTCAAATAATTTCATGACCTTCGTTATTTATAGAGGGAATAAAGATGTCTATAAACAGACAGCCACAATTCACAGAATACAATAATTGTCCTTTAAGGCTTCCAGAACTAAGCAGCACACATGCCTCCCACGTAATCAGCTGTTGCCCACAAAAACACAACAGTGGCGGGTTTGCATCTCCACTTGAGAGTTGAGGAAACTAGGGCTGCATGAGCAACAGGTTCAGGAACAGAGCTCCAAATTTCATCACAAGACTTTTAAATCCCACTCCAAGGTCCTTCCCACTTCTACCACAGCTTCCTATGTGTAAATGATAGAAGACAGAGCTCCTCTGGTACATCTCTGCCATTACAGGTCTTTAAAGAAGCATTATGATGGAGAGAGCAAGGAGAAAAGGTCTGATGCCAAACTCTGTTTCATTGCTGGCTCCGCTGAGCCCCAGGACCCTGGGTCAGCCAACAGTCCTGGTGGAGAGGAAAGAAACCTGCTTTATAAAGTGAAGCCTGGCACTTGATATAAGAGACTCAGAGGCATTGCTGTGGAGGATTCCTGCCACCTAATATGCTTACTCTGTGCCTCAGTTTCCATATCAGTAATTAAGCATGATAATGTTCCCTATCTCATACAGTTGTGCTACAGATTACAGGAGCTAATAATATACACAAAGCATTTACGACAGTGCCTGGTACATAGAAAGCCCTATGTAATGGTTTGTTTTGTCCCCACTTTGATCATTTGTTTTGAAATAGAGCACATACAATGCATTTTGTACAGTATGAAAGGCAGAAATACTAAGTGACTTTTTGGGGTCAGTTTTTGAGACAAGGCCCAAGATATTTGTGGCATTCACATCTAAAATCTCTCTCCTGTTCTCCACAACTTTTCCAAACACAGTTTGCAAAATCAGATTGGACATTGTACAGAAATAGCTTTTCTCCTAATATTTCAGTACTTCCAGTTCCATTCCAGCTGGAGTTAGAAATAGTGTTGCATGCCGAAATTTAAAATTATGTAAAAAAATGTGATCCAAAACTTATTTTTTTTAATTCATTGTCAGGAAAAGTGATGGTTCATGTGTAAAATAAAAACAATCTTGACAGTTATTTGATATCACTGGAGTATGAATTACTCACCTCATCATCATCTTGGGAGCTATCCTGATGTCTGGTTATAAAACAAAAACTAGCTGAACTGTAAAAATGCTATATAACTTGTTGAATCATCGAATAAGTAACAATCAGTTGAGTACTTTCTTACATGAGGCAGTATTCTAGAAGAAGGACACACAGCCCGTGTGCTCTGCAGGAAGCTACTTTACAGGTGTAAGGAGATAGGAAACAAGCATGTAAGATGACAGATCTGATGGTGGGAGTTAGGGAAGAAATGTACAGGGTGATATCTACTAGATTAGTGGGAAGATGGAAGAAGAACATTAAGGTAATTTCGGAAGTTTTCAGCCACAACCTGAAAGATCAGAAGCATAAAATTTTACAACATTATATCGTGAAAGACATAGTACAGAAATATCAACCATAGGTAACTTACCAACAGTATTTTGTTGCTGTTGTTCATCTTACCTACGTATGTGTTTCCTATCAGTAAATTTGATTTGGTTCAAATGTAGTTAGAATAGCTTAGACAAAGGTCAGATATGACCCACGATGTATATCTCTTTCTCTCTTTTAGTATACAAGTAATACTCATTATTTAAAAAAAAAAAAAAAAAAACTTTGGAAACTAAAAATTTTAAATAAAACTTACCCACAATTCAAAAACGTAAATGTAAATTTTACTCATATGTTTATCTATTCCTAATGCAGATTTTTTTTTTTTTTTAAGTTCTGTTTGTGGTTATTTAACCTTTGTGAAATGAGGTTAAAGTAGGTAGCTGGCTCCACATAGAAAAAAAGAGAAGCAGAAGCAGAGGTCATGCTGATAGTCATAGTTCACATGGTAAGAAGCATATTTTGGTTTGAAAATTAGGATTGATCACACACACACACACACACACACACAAAATGTTGTCGTGGTCAGAACAGTAGGGACAGAGAAATGCTTTGATTTCAACTATTGCCAAGTCTTACAACCCCCAAGCAATTGAGCCAAAAAAAAAAAGATACAGGCCCACCCCACGTAGGAAGTAGTAACCTTGAAGGAGAGGGACCTGGAGAAACTAGCCTTGTTCTCATAAGCAGAAGCTGGAGTGGGTGGTGGTGGTGGTGACAGTGACATTGGCGATGAGCTTCCTGGCGCTTACACAGTCCCAGCTGAGCCCCAGCCAAGGACAAGAGCAAAGCCATGAATATCTTTGTCATTGGCATCATTGAGACCTACTTCCTCCTTAACTGTCAACATGCTTGCTTCCTTCTCTCTCTCCACCTTTCAGTCTGAGGAGCGGAGAGGTTACAATTTGCTTTTCAAGGTGATACTCATCTCACAGACTTCAGTACCACCTTCTGTCGGAAAGTGTCCTGTTGTGCTTTAGGGGCTCAGAGTACACACACAGTCTCCACTTTGACCTTAAGAATAAACCAAAAAAAAAAAAAGGGAAAAGGAAAACCAAAGTGCAGGAGCAGTCAATTCTTCGAAGGAGGAGCCCGTAGGAAATTAGAGGAGAAATGATTGGGCTATTGTTAATTGTTCTCTCATTTTTAACTTTACACAATAAAGAGATTTTTCACTTTAGCAGTATCTACTGTCAAAGAACCAAATTAGGCTAAAGCGCTGACATAGGGTAGGGCAGGTGAAAAAAAGTATATTGTTTTATCACAGGAGTCACTTGACAGTTATTTCTTTCCTTTCAAATAGAGGTTAGCAGGTAAGTAGGTAGAAGATGGAAAGGCGCAAGTATTTATATATACGTGTGCATGCTCATTCATTAATATAAATGGAATCCTGTATCTTGTCTTTTTCACTAACCATAAGCATCTTCCCCTGTCATGAATTCATCTTCAAAAACATCTTACTGAATAGAAAAAAAATCTATTATCATACAGATGAACTCTACAGATTGTTTAACCAAAAGTACCCTATTGCTTGGCCCCGTTGCTGGAATTTTAGTTTGTCCATAATGTTGTAAATGATGGTATAATGAATATCTTGGGATATTAATCTTCTTCCAGCTGCTACCTTTTTGAAAAAATCCCTAGACATAAATCCACTTTGAGCAGTTATTTGAGTATCTGTCAAATTTCTTGACCCACACTGTTAAACTGCTCTTCCAATACCAATGTGAAGGAAGACCCTTCTCACTAACCCAGCAGTATTAGCTATTTTCCAAAAAATCTTTACTGGCATTAATTTTAATAAAATTTAAGCTCTGAGTCACAGCTACTTTTCATTTTCCTTTCTATTTTTCCTATTTCTATCCTTTTGGGCATGAGGAGATCAAAATAGGATTCCTGGTAGAGCTAAAACATGCACAAAATGATCAGCAAGTGGGAAAAAAAAAGAGCATTTAGTTCTAAAAATATACACAAGATTGGTCTGTGTGTTTACTTTTAGGAAAATTGTTTTCTTAGGGCCATCTCAGTGACCTTGGGTTTTGAATCCTGCACAGCCAACATTAGCTGATTTTGAGCAGAGACATTCCTAGAACTTATTTAGGCACTAAATATACTTAAAATAATATGGACCCAGGGTTAACATATGCATTTAAGCTACAAAGAAGAACGTTTGGATAAAAGTTTGCCTCTCGTAATAACACAAAAATAGCATGGTTTAAATATTTTGATTTGCACTATAAATTATGCTTATTTAATTTAAAATGAAATAATTAATCCTTTGAAATATTTTGAAAACATTTTATTTTCCTAAAACATAGAATAAACTAAACTTGCTTGAGTCTGTAGAATTTCATCTAAACTGGGTAAAACAAATTCTTTCTTTCCCATTGTTGTCAACTCAGACAGCTGTTCTATTTCTAATAACATTTGATCTTCATATTTGTCATTTCCTTTGTAGAAATTATAAATTTGATTGATTATCCTTTCCCCACAATGTCTTTTTTAACTTATCTACCTATAATTTATCCATCCTTATACATCCTTATTTAAAATTTAAGTATTGTTTACAAGGCTAATATACCTATAACAGTAATCCTGAATTTAATCCCCTCTACACAGCTAACCATTGCCATCAGGCTAATATGGGTACTTTAGACTTTGTTCTCTGCATTTGAAAAAACTGATAATTACAGAGAAAATGTATAGAGTTGTTTTGGTCTTTCTTTTTCATAAAAATTGTATCATCGTATCACTATCATGATACCAAAACCTGATTTTTTTCTTTATAAGTGCCTCTTTCCTTTAAACTGTTGCCTCACATTCCATTCCATAGATTAGGAGTCCCTCCATGTATAGATATTGAGACTACTTCCAGTTCTTTGTTGTTAAAAATTTTTTATTTAAGAATACATTCCAAATCCAAACATGAAAAAGATATAAATAATATAGTATAGTACTCTTATAATATTATGTTTAGATTATAATCATCTGAAATTTATCTTTATGAATACAAGATAGGAGCTAACTGTAACTTTCTAAATGAGTAAATAATTCTTCTAAAATTTGTATTAAAAAATGTACCCCTGGCACACCTGGGGGCTCAGTCAGTTAAGCTATCAACTTTTGGTCTGGGCTCCCATCATGGTCTCATGGGCAATGAGCTCAGGCTCCACATGGGGCTCCGCCCTCAGCAGGGAGTCTGCTTGACGGTTTTCTCCTTCTTCCCCTCTCTCCTTGCATGCATGCACAGTCCGTCTCTCTCTCTCTCTCAAAAAAAAAAAATATATATATATATTTTTTAAAGTACCTCTTACCCCATTTATCTAAAATGCCACTTTAATCATGTTTTCAATTAGCATATGCTTTTGGGGCACCTCGGTGGCTCAGTGGGTTAAGCCTCTGCCTTTGGTTCAGGTCATGATCCCAGGGCCTTGGGATCGAGCCCCGCATCGGGCTCTCTGCTCAGCGGGGAACCTGCTTCCTCCTTTTTCTCTCTCTGCCTGCTGCTCTGCCTACTTGTGATCTCTCACTCTGTATCAAATAAAAAATAAAATCTTTAAAAAAATTTGCATATGCTTTCATTTATTTTTTAGACTCCTATCCCACTGATCTACTTATCAATTCCTATCCCACTAATATAATAATTTTATTATTATAATTCTATTTTTCATATGTAGTAGACAATGCCATCCCTTCATTTTCTTTTATAGATTTTTCTTGGTTATTTTTGCACAGAGGCCATGCTCATCCTCTCTGTATCATTCTAACTTTAGTATATGTGCTGCCCAAATGAGTACTTATTATGAGTATTTATCTTTAAATATTCACTCCTCTTTGTGGATTTTAGAATAGGTTTTAAATTCCCACAAAAATATTTTTTTACTAGTATTATACTAAAATAATAGGTTATTTTGGAGGTAACAGACATCATTAAAATATTAAACCTTCTCATTGATGAACAAAGTATTTTCCCCATTTATTTAGGTTTTTTTTAATACCTTCCCATGAAGTCTAATTAGGATTATTCCTAAGTGTTTGATATGATTATTACTATTATGAATAGGCCTTTTGTTCTATTTTGTTTTATAATTGGCTTATGGATATGAATAAAATCTGAATATGAATAAAATGTGGATAAAAGCTACAGGTTATTATATGGTTGGGTTTGGCCATCTTGATTAAATTCCTTTATTTACCCCATTGAGGCTTTCATACAAATGTTGATACTCTCTGTGTATTGCCACAGTTTTATAACTTCCTTTCTAATATTTGAGTTTTTTCCTTGTTGTATTACATTGGCTTGGACCTCAAGTTGAAGGTTAAACACTTTTCTTCTTTGTCCATATGGGCCTGCTTCTAACAGTTTATCACTGAGGATAATTCTTGATGCGGGACTCTGGTAGATCCTTTTATAAAGTTGAGGAAATTACTCATATTTTTTATTTTACCAAAAGCTTTTAAAACTTGTTATAAACATCTTGAATTCATTTAGAATGCTTTTTTCAAATCAAGTAAGGTGATCAAATGGTTTTTCAATCTATAATACATTAATATAGTACATTCCATTGAAAGATTTATAATGTGAGGCCATTTTTGCAGTCCCAAGATAAAGCCCTATTTGGTTATGCTGCTTTTTTTTTTCCCATATAATACATTGTTGGATGTAATGTGTTACCATCTTATGATTTTGAGTCTATAGTCTGCCTTTTTAAAATAGAAACAAGAGGATTTGTTAATGCTTGCTCATAAAATAACCTGGGTCTATAGCTGTTGGTGAGGACTAAGAGAGGGCAAGTCATTATTCATTACCATTTCAATGTCTATTAGTACTTTTTTGTCTTCTTAGATTTTCCAAGTCTCCTTTTGCTAATTTTAGTAATTTTTAAATCCTGTATAACTATGATGTTATATAGTCTGATTTTTAAAATCTGTGCCTTATTTTTCTTAATCACAATTTTCAAAGGTTTATCCATTTCATATGACCTTTTAATGATTTTTAAAAATTTTTGAACCATGTCAATTCATCAATCATTTTAATTTGCTTCATTTATTAATTGTTATATTTATCTTACTTGATTCCTTTCTTGGATTTATTTTTGCTCTTATTTTAGATTGTTGGAGTCATTGCTTGGTTCTTTTATTTTAAATCTAATTTTTTAATAAAGACATTTCAGATGACGAACTTTTCTCTAAGTATAGCTTTGTCAACATGTCACAAATTTTGATATGTTATGCTCTTATTTTGAATCAGTTCTAAACATACTTTTTTCAGTCTCTGCTATTATTCACTTCCATTTTCTTCTCTTATTTAATATGCTACAGACTAGGAAACCTTTTTATTCCTCTGATACTCAGGTAGAATACTTATTCCCTGAAAATAGAAAAGCCCTGCAGACTAGAGCAATCACACAATGACTAGAGATAGAATGATATACAATATTTATGAATATGAACCCTTAACTTACTCCCTGGAACAAATATTATACATTTAATGGTCTTTATTTTCCCCAAAAGACCAAACACTCCTTTGAGAAAGAAGAACAAGGGGCATTTGAGACTGGAACTGAATTCAAAGGGCAGCACTTAGCAAGTCACATTATTATTATTATTTTCATTTCTAGGCTTTAGAAAAAGGCTGCTTCTAAGTATGCTAAAATCCAGTACCATCCATTTCATTGATTCTATTCATTCATTCATTCATTTATTCATTTACTTTAGGTTGATGGTTCCTTTGCATTGCCATGAATGAAATCAAAGCCCTAAATTGGTAAGGAAATCTACTGGACCAATAGGAAGTATTTCTCAGGGCCTGGGAAAGGAAGACTTGGTTAGATGTGTGAAATTCAACCGTGGAATTCATATCTTTGGTAGGTTATGCTATTTCTAACAAAACCATTGTGCACACTCATATCCTCTTCTTACACCACCTTAACACAAGATTCTACTAACATAACTGACTAAGGAAGTGTTTCACACAAAACCCAGTTTTGCAGACCTTTATTTTTTGATCCTTTGATTATCACCTTTCAGCTCACAAGGTTTTAGAGACCTAGAAACTCTTTTTTTTGCAGTGCACAGACTTTCTGTTTCCCTTACTGCGCATACACATTTTTGAAGATGATTGGCTATGAATCTAATCTTGTTAGCACCATGACCTTTTCACCACCAACTTTTAAGAACTACCTGTTAGACCATGGCAGGCATAGTATCATTAGGAAGTAAAAGTCATGGGGTGTATGAAGTTCTCAGGCAGAACAGTATTTGTTCCCCGTTGATATGGATCTAACAAACATTACGTAGAATAATTTTTACCAGCCTTAAACAATTCGGACTAATTCTCCTTTTCATTTTAAGATAAATAATATTTACACTTCAATTAAAATTTAACTAAATTTGGCAAGCTGAGGAAGTTCAGAAGTTTGTGAGAGTCCAGAAACCTTCATATTTTAGTTGGACACTGACTTTTTAACCTTAGCTATAAAGCTACATTGGTCTGGTTATTTCCCACTTAGAATTTACTGATTCTTGCATCTTATAAAAGAATTGAGAAAGTAAATGTGACACTGGAGTTGTTGATGTGACATTGTCCCTAACTAAAGAGAAAGAGAATACTTCACAAATAACTCACCATGCCTGTAAAGAATGTTTTGGGCCCCTGGTGGTAGAAGTAGATTGTAACTACATTTACTGATTTTTAAAAAATTTTTTTAAATGTCCAAAGTTCATTGTTTATGCACCACACCCAGTGCTCTATATAATACATGCCCTCCTTAATACCCACCACCATGCTAACCCAATACCCCACCCCAATTCCCCTCCAAAACCCTCAGAGTTTGATTTTCAGAGTCCACAGTCTCTCATGCTTCATCTCCCCTCTGATTTCCCCCAACTCACTTCTCTATATTTACTGATTTTAACTGGAAAATTACTAAGCTTTCTACTTAACCCTTGACTGTTTGGTTGTGTGCTGGCTTATAAGAATTAAACAGGTTTAATTTGTAAACTTTAATAGTCATTACACACACACAAAAAGACTTTGTTTTTAAGAGTGAATTCTAGATAAGAAGTAATAGCCATCATCTGGTAAATAATAAAGTCCTGACAATGAAATACTAAGAGTTCTAAGGAAAGAGTTGTATAAGGATTCTTACTGAAAGTTCTATGTTTGTATCTACTGATATTCTTTTATGAGAAAAAAAGAAACTTCTTTGATTCTTAATTAGTAAATATTATAGAATATTAACTTAAATAGGTTTTTTATTTCCACTTATGTAAAACATTTTGCTCACTTAAATTATAGTTGATGCATGACCAAAGATCAAAATTCAAATACAGTTTTTGTCGTCATTTGGTCCAAATCAGAGTAGTTGATCTTCTTTTTCTTCAGGGGGAATTTTCAGTGTGAAAGTAAATTATCTTAAGCACAATCACATCCTTTTATCATGGTAAAATTTGCCTTACTTTGAGGAGAGAGCTTGCTGTGGTATCTCAGGAAATTTCTAAGTGTAAATTAAAAAGTCTTAACTTCCTTAATTTAAATACGTCCTCATATTTTTCCATTGTCAACTTATTAATAGAGATGGTATTTTTCAAAAATGGCTTTATACTTAAAATGTTAGCCCATCTGATCTTCCCTTCACTTGCTAGTTTTATAACAGATATTAATAAAAAAACAAAAACAAAAACAAAATACCCACCATGGAAGATAAAGTATGAAAAAGCCTAAATTTCCTTCCCTGGCGTAATGAAATTGGGTTTACATATGGAAAGTAGTTCAATTACTTTGGTTAAAAAATGTTGAAGTCTCCCCAGGAAGAAAGTGCTGTGTCAGTTGAAAAGGTGATACGGTTGATGAACGTCATCTACACAAGCAGGTGTCACAGGAAAGATGGATGTGGTCATAACAGCCCTTTCCGTGCTCTGTGTGCATGTAGATTGTTCTTTGATTGTTGTTGTGTTGTTATTGGTGATGCCTGTAGCTCCTTGTAACCCACTCCTGGAAATGCTCACTGACCCCAGTCTTGGCTCTTTTCCTATGGCTGCCTGCCAACTGGTATGTAGGCTGCGGTGGTTTCTCGGTTATCTACATTTCTCTCACAAGCTCCCCCCGGAGCATCAAAACGTGTATTTTTTTTTTTCTATCTCCATACTTAACGACTATTCCTCTGGAGTTCAGTGAACTGTCTGGACAGCCTGTTCACGTGAAATTATTACTTGTAGGCACTCCATTAAAAGTGGTGAAGTAGTTAGCTTTCTTTCATTGATAAATCTGTCTTCTTCTCAGCAAGTACATCATGGAATAGACCAATTAATAATGACAAGCCATTCACTCTAATAACTTTAAAATCATTCAGTTAACTCTTTTGTTCTATGTTCTTTTTGGATTTAAGTTACTATCCTTGGGAAATTCTCTGAGTGACCAAACTCACTCAGAGTTGCTAGAATCCAGGCAAATTTAGTTTGTATCTTTCTTCCCCCTCCCTTATTTTTCTTATTTTTTTTTATTTCATTTTGTATTTCATCCTATTTTTTTTATTTCATTTTGTAATAGATCATAAATAATTTAATTGTGTTCCATTTTTGGAGATACATCACCATCAATCCTAAAAGAAGAGCTAGTTTTAATTGCGTGTGCTAACTGCTTCATATGTACTCTTTCATGGCAAGTCTGTGAGGAATGAATGCTATAATTATGAGTCCTGTTTTTGCTAATAAGCATGAAGAGGTTAATAAACTGCCCAATGTCATATAAATATTAAGTAGTAAAAACAGGCCTTGAATCTACTTGTCTAACCCCAAGCCTCATCTCTCTCTCTCTCTCTGATTCTCTCTTTCTCTCTCTCTCTCTATAATGAACTTAATATCTGCTAGCAACTCTTCTAATGCTCTATATGCATTAATTGATTTAATCTTCATAATAACTTTTTAAAGTACATAGATAAGAAAACTGAGGCCTAGGGTGGTTAACTTGCTCATGTCAACACAACTGGAAGGTAGACAAACTAGAAGCTTAAGCATTTAGTTCCAGAATCTCCATTCTTAACCTCTATGTTATATTCTCTTTCATCTGCAAAAAAAATGCTCACAGTAAAAAAAAATGCAATTTCTAATAATAAAAACATAGCTCTATGAGGATAGACTTGCAGAAATAGAGTATGTTATTTTTAATAATGTTTCTTTATTTTCTATGTCTATTGCAAATATTGTTTTAATCACCAATTTACCAAGTGATAAAACCTATGAATATTTGTATTCGACAGATGTTTCAGATTCATCCCTGTTAATCGTAATTAATGTTTTCCTAGTCCTTCCATTTACATTTGGCTTATTAATTTTAAAAAGGAATCCAGTAAAAAGAGGGGAAATATTTAGGTATGAGAATGGAATTAAGGTAGATGGCAACTTCAGTTTGGGGAAGGATGAAGAAATCTGTTAGAAACATAAAGAAGAGTTAAAACACCCCGGCCCTACCCAGGGTCACTTCTATAGTATGAGGTGCTAATAGATACAAACAAGTCCCTGATGGCCAAAGAGTTATTCTGAACACAGTCCTCATAAAGCCACAATTAATAATGTCTCACAATAGTAGGATCAATAATGAACTTGACATTGTTATCGTGCAGTGGAAAGAAACATCCTAGTTTCACTCAACTGTGCCTCTTTGATTCATGCTTGTCATCTCCTCCATTCTATAAATTCTGTCATTTCAGACACTGGGCCTGCTTTAAATCACTAGTGTATACCCATCATTAGTGCGTGCTCAATGTTGAGCACAGAGAAGGCGCTCAGTAACTACTGAAGGAGTGAATGAAGGAATGCAGATATAATAATGACTAAAGTTCAAGTGCCTATAAGCCTGAATTCAACCCTTGTGTACCAACCACAAAACTGACGGCACCAAGCGCAAGTCCATCTCATCAGATAATGGGTCAGTGATGCCAGAAGGATCTTCCTTTGGCGGAATGGCTAAATCATGACTAGGACAAAAACTGACCAGAGCTGGTCGAGTCTGGGGACATTTGTCCCTGTTTACTCCTTGATTCAAACTAAAATAGTTACTGTCCCTTAGCAGATTTGACCCAGTAAATGGCTCCTTCCTTCTTAATACCATCTCTTTACTTTGTATCCAGGACCCTGTTCTCAGTTTTCCTATCACATTAGCCATTTGTTTGTAGATTGCTTGGCTGATTCCTTCTCTTCTCAGCCGCTTATATTTTTATTTTTAAAAATAGTGTTTGTGTTTAGAAGAGCAGACTTGTAAAATTTTGATTAGATCCAGTTTGTCAGTGTTTTTTTTTTAGAGAATATGCTTTTAGGTCTCTCCTAAGAAATTTTGGCCTTATATGAGATCACACACATTTTCTTCATTATTGTCCTCAGGATATTTGTAGTTTCAACTTAGCAGTTAGCTCTGTGGTGTCTCTTGAGTTAACTTTTTTTTACGGGAATCTAAGCTCATTTTTATATATGGATGTCCACTTGTTCCGGGACTGTCTGTTGAGAAGATGGTCTTTTCTTTACTACATTATATTTGTATCTTTGTCACAAATCAGTTATCGAAGAGAGTGAAGGAACAAGCTCCCAACAGAGAGAAAATATTTGAAAAATCACATATTTGACAAGGACTCACCCCAGAATAAAAAAAGGAACTCTCAAAATACCACAGTAAGAAAACAACCCTATTAAAACATGGCAAAAAAAAAAAAAAAAAAAAGCCCTAAACGACCAGACCCTTCAGCAGAGAGAGTATTTGGAAGGCAAAGAAATACATGAAAAAAAAAATGTTCAACGTCATTAACCATTTGAGAAATGCAAATTAAAACCATAGTGAGTTACTACTGGACACAGGTTAAAATGGCTAAAATAAAAATTACTAATAATATTAAATGCTGGTGAGGATGTGGAATAACCCATACATTGCTGGTAGGACTGCAAAAATGAAAATAAGAATTTTGCAACCCTGTTAAATTTTCTTTTCTTAATTTCTTATGACAACAGATGTAGCATTTTTCAAAACAACTTTAACTTCATAGCATGTACTGCCTTATTTGCAGTATTAGGCTACAAAGATAATCTATTTTAAATAGGAAGATATAGCACATATCAAGATATATTTAAAAAACAATGTCATATTTTGGATGTGATATAAGATAGAATAAGCAGAGATATTAAGGAAAAGAACGAGATTGATTAATTTTTCTTTGTGCCTTACTGGAATTATTTGACAATGAGTAGTTCTTTTGAACTAGCAGGACAAGGGAGATCCTCCTCACTGCCAAATTCTGAGCTTCTCAAGTTCAAAAGGACTATTGACTGGAGCCATTTTCCTCATTGTTGATGACAGCACATGAGTGGTTCATTTTCTCTTTCACAGTGTTATGCCCTTTAGCTAATTCTGAATAAAATTGCTACACTTGTTTGGTGAGAATTTTTTCAACATTCCTTGTTGAACATATCCACTGTTCACACCCAGATCATTGTAAGTTCAGAGTCTAAAGGCAGCTTCCAAAACACAAATGCAAAAGAAAATGAAAATGTAATAATGAGAGAGACCTTAACATTAATGTGCCAGTTGGCCTTGAACTGTGTATTAATCTGACCTTCCCTTTCCAGTGCCAGCTCAGGCTCTGTAAAAAGAGAATTAAGATGAAGATTCTGAAAAATTCACTTGTTTCACAGGCCAAGGGTCAGCTCATAGTTTCATACTTATACTTGAGACCTTACAGAATTAAGTACTGTTTTTCACAGGTCAAAATATCTGTTTTGGATGTTTTGGTGTGCTGTTCACATTCTGGTAAACATTTGCCTAACATGTAAAGAAAAAGGTTGATAAAACAAAATAGTCATGACCTATGCAGCACCATGAGGATAAATAATCAGTATTCACCACTTTGCCCGATTCTATTTGGTGCTGTTTCCATGAAACAAAATAACTTCCAGACATAAGGTTCTGCTACTTAAAATTCAGGCATAAAAACATTTTCCTGAGACTGATTCATATCTAAGCTTTCCACCAATGTCCACATGTCAGTGCCCGACCATGACTTCAGTTTATTGTCAACACACAGATAGGAAAATTCATGCATAGACCATATTTATTGAATTATTTCCTATCATAGTCTCATGAAATGCAAAATGCTTACTGCTTAGAAAAACATATAAATCAATTACCCTAATCTGGAACTTGCAGGCAGGATATCAAATGAAAATTTAAAGGTCTTATTTTATCTGGATATGAAGTTGAGTGCTGGGAAATATGAGTTTATCAAGGACATGTTTAATTTATTATAGAAACAATACATGCTCGTGACAAAAAAAAAAATCATATTTTTTTATGTATAGGTAACTTCTGTTGACTTTCTCATCTTTAGCTCATTTATAGTAACTCCTAACTCCTGATTTGGAGTGTAAGGTAGGAAAGAAGATGTGAGAGAAGAGAAGGGGAGTTCAGATTTGAAAAGTTTGAGTGTGAAGGGCTTTGGGGACTTTAATTGGAGTGCTCAAGGAGGACTCGAGGCTGTGGATATGGTGGTATTGGGGAGAAACCCAGGCTAAAAATGCAGATCTGTGTCGAAAGCATATTGGTGCTACAAGGAGCTACAGAAATGGGGAGAGAAAACCCACTATATGTAAGTATAAAGAGGTGAGGAAAGCAACCTTGGGTGCAACAAAATTTATGGGATGGAGGGAAAGATAGAAAGAAAGAAAGGTCAAAGGAGGAAAGAGTTCAAAGAGGAATGATTTGTCCATAGTTTCATCAGGTGATGCTGAGACATAAGATAAGATAAGCATCTTAAAGTCTTCATTTATTTTACAAATTAAGAGATCATGGCTAAGGTGGCTGGTAGATTTCAGCAGCATGGTGTGACTGGGCGATGAGTAACAGGAGCCAAACTTTTACTTGGCCTTATGGTGTAGAGAAAGAAATACTGTAATCACAAGGGGTGAAATGCAAGTGGAAGATATTTTTTTTTCTTCTTTTGAAAGAACAGAGAGATCTAAGCTTATTCCTTTAGTCAGAGTCAAAGGTAAGGGAGAAATGATATTCCAGGTTCTTACCTTATGTGTCCTGGGAAACAAGTTAGGCTTCCTTAAGAAAGTTTCTCTAGATAGTATAGGAGGAGTCAGACCAAAGGAAGGCATAAAAGACCAATCTTCAGTCCCTTCCAAAGTAAGTGGTGTGAACTTACTGGAAAAGGGAAAATTCTGACAAAGTCCTACTTTGGAAAGGGAAAGGTGGGGTAAGGGAGAGCTTGGAAATATTCCCCTCGGAGCTTCTTTGTGAGTATAGAGAAGCATCCTGGTGTGGCAGCCCTAGGAAACCTAAGAACAGTCAGAAACTCCACAAAATAAAATTTATGAACAGCTGAGTTTCTCCTGACACAAGGTATTGTCTCTTCCCCAACTTTTACCACCACCATCACCAAAAAACAAAAAACAAAGAACAACAAACAAACAAACAAAAAAAGCTTTCATCTAATCTTATATTTTTATTTGAGACAATTTTCAACTGGACTTAGGCTCAACACATCATCTTTCCCCAAAAATCTTAAAAAAAATTTAAAGCTACTTTAAATTTTTTAAAACACCCATTTAAAAAAAAAAAAAATAGTCCTGACTCAGGTAATTTGTATGCCTGTATATGGCACACTATTTGAGAGTACCATGTTACTAATAAAAATCTGTGTCAAAGTAATTTTTCCTTTGAGCTACTGTAATGTAAACATAATGTTTGAAAGACTGTTTTGTTTTGGGGTCCCTGGGTGGCTCAGTGGGTTAAGCCTCTGCCTTCAACCCAACTCATGATCTCAGGGTCCTGGGATCAAGTCCTGCATTGGGCTCTCTGCTCTGCGGGGAGCCTGCTTCCCCCTCTCTCTCTGCCTGCCTCTCTACCTACTTGTGGTCTCTGTCAAATAAATAAATAAAATCTTAAAAAAAGAGAGACTATTTTTTTTTGATCTTATAGTACATCCTCAGTTTCTTGCATTACCGATGTATGTCTTCTAAATACGTTAATTCTCCAGATGCTTAGCTACATTGTAAATGCCCAAATTTATAATATGGTTCTTGAGACTGCTTGTATTCCAATAACTAAAATCTAACAGAAATAAAAGTCATTAAGATAACAGATGGAATGTGTCAGATACATAAATGTTTGTTGTCGCTTTTGTTTTTAAAAGCAGAAAGAGGTTTGTCTGGTGGGAGGGGGGCTGGGAGAACGGGGGTGGGGTTATGGACATTGGGGAAGGTATGTGCTTTGGTGAGTGCTGTGAAGTGTGTAAACCTGGTGATCCACAGACCTGTACCCCTGGGGATAAAAATATATGTTTATAAAAAATAAAAAATAAATAAATAAATGAATAAATAAATAAATAAATAAAAACTCCTAAACAATTATCAAAAAAAAAAAAAAAAAAAAAGGCAGAAAGAGGGGCACCTGGGTGGCTCAGTGGGTTAAAGCGTCTGCTTTCATCTCAGGTCATGATCCCAGGGTCTTGGGATCGAGACTCGCATCAAGATCTCTGCTCAGCAGGGAGCCTGCTTCCTTCTCTCTCTCTACCTGCCTCTCTGACTACTTGTGATCTCTGTCTGTCAAATAAATAAATAAAATCTTTAAAAATAAATAAATAAAAGCAAAAAGAGTTGAGCTCTCTTTTTCAGTAGTGGTGCACATTCAGAATAACCTCCTGACTCATAAGATGCTGTAAGAAATGTTCTTCTGTTTCCAAATGTTTTTGTTACAATTCTTCTTTTTTTTTTTTTCCACACTGGCAGAAAATGGTAAAACAGGATAGGATGTGCTGATGTCTTGCTCATGGGGCCAGTTTTAAAAGTCAAGGTCTCAGGAAATGGAAGGCTTAACCCTCATAGGAGAAGCTGGCTTTCTCCATGTGAGCCAACCCTCATCACAAAGATAATGTGTTCCTGATGATTAAAGAAATTGCATGGATTTTTCTGTGCTTGGAATGACCTGGAACTATAAATAGAACCATGAAGATGATGTCTCCATAGCACAACAAGAAGATCTGCCCTAGTCCTTTCTCATGGCAGTAGGAATGTTCGTTTATTCAGTGCTTCTTATCTCTGATCATCTAGATAAGCTTTTTTTTTTAACTTTCATTTTCTAAATTGTGGTAAAATACATATAACACAGAATTGGCCATTTCAACCATTTTTATATGTACAATTCAGTCTCATTAAGTACATTTATATTCTTGTACAACCATCACTATCATGCATCTCTAGAACTTTTCTTATCTTCCCAAACTGAAACTGTGTACCTATTAAACAAAAATGCCCTCCTCCCAGCCTCCCAGACCTTGACAACCACCCTTTTACTTTCTATCTCTATGAATTTGACTCCAAGTACCTTATATATGTAGAGTCAGACAATATTCATCCATTTGTGACTGGCTTTTTTCACTTAGTGTAATATCTTCAAAGCTTCAACAGTGTTACATGATGTGTTAGAAGTCCTCCCATTTTAAGTTTGAATGCTATTCCATTATATGCATATGCCACAAATAATGTGCTCCTTATAACTATAGATAAATGGACTTAATACCTAAAAACAGTATTAAAAACTGGGACTTGGGGCACCTAGGTGCCTCAGTTGGTTAGGTATCTACCTTCAGCTCAGATCACGATCATATGGTCTAGCAATCTAGCACAGCCTGGGGTTCAGCACTCAGCAGAGAGTCTGCTTAAAGGTTCTCACCCTCTGCCCCTCCCCAGGCTCATGCGTGCATATGCCCAGGTGCATATGCTTTCTCTCAAATAAATAAATAAATAAAATCTTAAAAAAAAAAAAAACTGAAAATTGAATTGTTGAGTTGTGTGAAACAATTTGAAGGTACAAGTCCTAAAACTACAGATTTAACTTAGATAAAAATGCTAACTTAATTTCTAACAAAATTGGAACTTTCTTTAGCTTGGGTTAATTATTAGGAGAAACAGAATGATAATGAGTTTAAACTTTATAAAGTACACAATCATTCAGATCATTTTAGTCTTTTCTATAATGGCTTTAAAATGAGAAACGGCGCCAATGGCTACAAGCGTCATGAACAGCACTGTGTGCCGCTAAATGGTACACTTCATAGTGAACAATTACATGTTAATTTTAATGCATTAAAGAAAAATGCTATAATGATGGAAACTTTCTTTAACTTTGTACTGGGATTGTATTTTTCCTATAAATATACATGTGTTGGTAGACTGTGTTGATACATGTGTACTACAATTAAAAGGATTATTCTAATATTAATTATTATTCATAAAAGCAAAGAGGCAGGAAATGAGCTTTGTGGGAATGCCATTGTACATGTGATTCTATCTGCTTAGAGCACTTCTCAAGGTCTGCCCATCAGCAGAATCCAACTCATTGACCATTTTCTTATAGAGGATTCCCCGTTGTGTAATAATAGGTTCCCCTTTTTTGGTACCTCTGTATAGCATTAGGTTCTGCCTTGTTCCCCCTGCTAAACTTGAAGTTCATACTTTCTTCCTCTTTGTATTTATCAGTCATATACTACATGCCCAGTCAATGCTGGTTCTGTTGAAACTCTCTGAGTTGAATTAATTAAAACTGATGCTCTTGCTCATTGGATTTTGCAAGCCATTGTTTCACTGTAGTTTTTTCTCGAAGGCTTCTTCCATTTGAAAGAAAGAAAGTGGACATAGAAACTTGATATTGGCCCTGGCTACTTTCCTGAGGTCCTATGAAACTTGAGTCGAAACACGTATTTGTCGGCACATTCTCTCTCTCTCTCTCTCTCTTTTTTTTTTTTTTTTTTTTCTGGCAC
This sequence comes from Mustela nigripes, assembly GCF_022355385.1. NCBI lineage: Eukaryota > Metazoa > Chordata > Mammalia > Carnivora > Mustelidae > Mustela > Mustela nigripes. The sequence goes on along the minus strand of NC_081560.1, from coordinate 57,296,334 downwards.
ATTCTCTTTAAGGAGCACACATTTATTACTTTACTTTCAAATCAGTTGCTAGCCATTTGTTTTGTTTCTTTCTGTTTTAAAACAAAAAATGTTTCTTGACTTCTCTCCTATGCTTCCTTGGTCTACTCATTATAACCAGAGCAGTTTAGTTTTCTAATAACTACCTGTGGTATATAAAGCACTGCCCGACATCCTGTTGATGACAGTCACTGTTGTTGGAAGACTGAGATATGGTCAGTATAGATCAATCATACACACATGAACTTATTTAAAGACAATGGTGAAACAATGATCCAATACAAAATTGTAGATGATAGAAGAAATTGGTCATAGCACATTTATTTTTAAAATACTTTCTTCCATGCTATATCTGAAACCATTTCCTATGGAACAAAAGATCAAACAGAATGAATCAATATGCTGTCCTCAAATATGAGCCTTGAGAAGTGGTTGAGTTCAAAGACCTGCAAGTAAAGACAGGTGGAACAAGACATCCTGGGTGGCATAGGAAAGACAAAGAAGATCAATGTCATGGGAGCCAAGGAAGAAGATTCTTTTTTTTTTCCAACTCAAACTTCATCTATTTTAATGTATTATTTGCCTCCTACTAATAAACCTTTATTTCACTCATTATAACTGAGCAATGAATCTTCCAAAGGAAAAAAACTGAAATGATTAGTAAAGAAAAATGTAGGGACTAACACACCCTTTTAATATGTTTTTAAATATTTTTAAGGTTTAAAAAGTGTTTAAAGTTTGTAGTTCCTAGTAGGAAAACATTATCTGAATGAATACCCTAATGGCAAACCACTGTAGAATGTTTCAGTTGCATGGGGAGCAGAGGGGTAGGGATTCTCTTCACAGCACCCCAGCTTTCTTCATGAGAAGGTCGGAGGTACACTGGTTTGTATTATTGCGACATCCATTAGGTGATCGAAGTTGCTTTTCCTTCAGCAAGGGCTTTATTTGTCAGAAGGGCATTATGCTTGACCTCCAAATTTGGCTGACAATTTACTGATGAGACTCATAACCTTTGGGTTGCTCTGATATTTTGACATATTCGCTGGGTTCTGGGCCACATCCTGGAAGGCCACCATAACTTCTAGATCCTGCATGGCTGCAAGAACTTCCGGATCACGAAGAATTTCATTGAGCCCAGGCATTCCTGCCATCCCAGGCATCCCCCCTGCCATTCCAGGCATCCCCCCAGGAAAGCCACCTGGGAAAGAGCCATCCTGAGCTCCTGATTGTTGCCTGGCTTCTTCCTCCCTCTGGGCTCTCTCGTGTTCTTCCCGAGCCTTCTTAACCCTTTCTATTCTTTCTTTGATCTCTCGCTCTTCATGTTTTCGCTCGTATTTTCTCCGATGTTCAGCAATTTTCTGGCCCTCGGTTGAATTTCTTTCAGCATCGCACTAGCATCTTCATCATAATCGAGCTTGCAAGCAAGGGCAAGATCATGTGCTGCTTCTTCCCAATGGCCCAGAAGTCTATGTGCTTTCCCACGCCACTTATAAGGCTGAGCTGAATCAGGATTTATTTCAATAGCTCTGTCACAGTCTCGAATGGCAGCATTTGGCTTCTGTAATTTGATGAAGACACTGGCTCTCTTGGCATACAGAATGGCCAAGCGAGGATTTAGTTTGTTGGCATCTGTGAACAAGTCAATGGCTTTCTGTAGTTCACCATCATTTAGGGCATCAATGGCAGCCAGTTTTTTATCATTTGCCTGATCCATCATTTCCTCGGTTATCTCTGCATTTTCATCTCCCATTTCTTGAGGGGCATCGGTATCTGGTTCAATCACACCTTCATTGTCAATTTCTAGATCACTCTCCTCACTTGATGGTTCATCTGTCTTTATGTTTTCCTCCGCCTTCTTACTATCTGGTTTTTCTTCCTTGATACTATCTTCTGTTTTAGTTTTATGAGTGGCAGGTGGTATTTTACCCCCCATGCTCTCCACCCACTCCCGCAGGAAATGCATTTCCTCGGTGTGCAGAACGCTCGGATCCTGCTTACACATTTTCACGAAAGCCCGAAGCTCGCTCACTTTGCGGGGGTCCATGGTCCAGAGGCAGTGGCAGGCGGCAGGCGCGGCTGGGGTTGCGACCCGATTCCAGGCGCGGGTACTAGCTTAGCGTGATCGTGTAGAAGGCAAGGAAGAAGATTCTTATTTGAAAACTGGACAAGGATAATCTAGGCCTCCAGGAAAAGATTAGAAAGCTCTGAGAAATAAGTAATCACAAGGTGGTTGTTATGGAGTTGTAAATTTACTCACATCCTCAGATTTGAAAAGAAATCATAGCCGCCTTCTCATCTGAAGACCATATCGGATGGTCTCCATCATACACACCCACGAGGTAGGAAGAACTACAAGAAAAAGAAACAGTTTAGTCTCATCCCCAAACTAAATCCACTGTAATAGGAATCTCTGGTAAGATGAACGGTATCTTAGATCAGGCTCTCTTCTGAGCTTTTCCTCACAGGGTTTTTGCACTTTGGGAGTGGGTGGGTTTGTTTGTTTGTTTGTTTTTTGTTTTTGTTTTTGTTTTTGTTTTTGTTTTTTTAACCATTGTAGAGGCTGTGGGAAGGGGTCACCCCTGGAACCTCTCAGGTGTCTGATGTGTGATGGCTGGTTTGGCCTCAGCCAAGTGAATGGAAGTGCTCCTCGAGCATCTGCGGAGTGTTCAGGCATCTGCTGTGGAAGTGTGAGCTAGTGGAACTCGAGCCTGAACACCCTGGATTGGGTCAGGCCACAGTCATCTTCCTGCCTACTCAGCCCCACTATAGTCTTCATAGGCACTTGATTACTCAGCTGAGCCTTGACTCCGGAGCTCCCTGGCTCGGGCCCCAGCCTAACTCTCACCTCACTTGCACATGTCCTCCTCACGGAACACAGGCACTGGAGATCCTATCTGTGACACAGAAGAAGCTGATGTAAGAGGAAGCCAGACTCACCTCTCGCCTCTCTGCCACCAAGTTCACCTGCTACATCTGGCCCAGATTAATGAGAGACTTTGGGAGCATCTCCTCTCATGTCACACAGTTTTCCTAGTAAGACTTGAACCTGGAAAGGGGGCATGTAGCCATGTGTGTCTCTATCTACCTCTACCTGCCCCTCCTCTTCTCTTCCCATCAACCCTTGGAACCACAAGGGTAAGATTCTCTTTCTTCCTCTTTCTTTCTGGCTAGAAACTTTTTATTTCAAAACTATATGATCCATCTGGCTAAGCCAGGTACTAGAAATTTTGAAGGGAGAAATGAAATTCTAGAAACTTTAAAGGGAGAAATGAAGGAATTTAAAAAATCTTCCCTGAGGCAGCTCTCATAATCTCCCTCAAGTTCCAAAGTCCATCTAAGAAAACAACAATTTCGCAGGGAAATGCAAAGACATAAGCATATTACATTTTTGAAAATATTATATTTGTTATCTTTACTCTTCTATGACACTATTCTTTCTCTAACAGGAGAATACTTAGATGATACTTCTGTGCTCTATGAAATTTTCCTGAAGAAAAAAACGAAGTATGTTTCATTTCTGAACTTCTAATGCCTTCTCTCTCTCTCTCTCTCTTTTTTTTTTTTTGAAGAATTTATTTTTAAAGCAGTTTTAGCTGTACATAAAAACTGAAAGGGAGATCCAGAAATTTTCCAAATATTCCCTGATCCCACACATGCATGGTCTCCCCCATTATCAGCATCACTCACCAGAATGGTGAGTTTTCTACCAAGAATGAACCTCACCTGATACATCACAGTTCTGAAAGTCCATAATTTACTTTAGGATTCAGACTTGGTGTTGTACATTCTAAGGGTTTGACAAATGTATTATGAGCTGTATTACCATTATAATGTTAAGGAGAATTTCCAATACTCTAAAAATGTCTTTCCTAAAAAGTATTTTTTCCATGTTTATGTATATTTTTTTTCTTTCTTGGTAACTATTGTTACATTTCCTAGTTTCCTAATGTTCTAAAACCACAATGTTTACATTTACTTATTAATTCATATTAATTTCTGCATCTCAAAGATAAAACCTAATTGAGTTTGTGTAAGTTCTGAACCAAATGCACCAGCACTATCGTCTACCCTACTTCTTCAAAGAACACTGCTGGATGTTCAAAGTGTTCAAAGAACACTACCAACTTCAAAAAGATTCTTTTTATTTTCCTGATGGTGTTTGATTATGCTGACATGTTGACTTTTCCAGTGTGAGACAGACTCCATGAATGTGTAGAGAAATGTATGTTTCATTTTTCTGAACTTTTAGTAGAGTTGGTAGCTCTATTCTAGTTGTTTTTAAACACTAAACTATAGACATATTTTTGACAAAAAAAAATTAAATTTGAGGTTATACACTGCAAGCTTCAAAGGAAGTGAATCAAAAATTCAAGGGTGTGGGATGCCTGGGTGGCTCAGTTGGTTGGACGACTGCCTTCGGCTCAGGTCATGATCCCGAAATCGCAGGATCAAATCCCACATCAGGCTCCCAGCTCCATGGGGAGTCTGCTTCTCCCTCTGACCTCTCCTCGCTCATGCTCTCTCTCACTGTCTCTCTCTCTCAAATAAATAAATAAAATCTTTAAAAAAAAAAAAAAAATTCAAGGGTGTGATTTACTCATTGAAAAAGTGGTAGACACTATTTTGACCACAAGTACCAGTCATATCAGTGGGAAAGGACTAGAAGGGTACAGACATAAACTCATTTTCATTTCTGTGCATCTTCCTTGAGTATTTTATCAGATTGCCATGTATAGCAACTTGCCATTCTGTGGTTACTCACTTCTAACACTATAAATGTCGAGAAATGCCAGACTATCACCTTGGACTTTAAAGCGTGATTGTTTTGTGTGTATGTGGTTTCATACCCAAGTGAGTCATTCTACCAAGAACCTTGAGAATATCAGTCTAGTCTAGACATTTCACCCTTAATGATTGATACGCCAGTGTTGGCATAAGATAATGTATCCTTACAAAGAGGATGTAGGTGTAAAATGATTCTGTGTAAATACAAATATTATATTCTTAAACCCACAAAATCTTGACTAGTCATTTCTTCTGTTAAATCTTTCCATCCCTGCCATTTCCATTTATTATCACTTGTATCAACAACTGTTCATCAGGAAACCTCATATCTGTAGAATAATCTCTTCCTGTCCTATTTGTATTTCCAGTCTGTCTTAGTAGCTTCAGTAAAAATCTATTAAGTGAATGAATCCTGACTTACAGGAAAGCCCATTGCAAAATATGCACCTTTGATGCTCTTATCCAACTCTTTGTCTTCTCGGTCTCTTCCCTAAGGATTTCTTAACAGCATCTAGAAATTCTTCACTGATTTTCAGTGTTCTCCTATTCTACCAACTAGCAGGTATGACTACAGCTATGAATTATAATATAAATATTAGTGTTAACAGATTTTTTTGTTTTATAGGAAAATCAAGTTTAATTGCAGGATATTACTTGGGAAGGTATCTTTAGGAATATCAATCATTTTAGCATGAATAAATCTGTTTGTGGGGGGTCATAACAATTAAAATGGAAGTTTGGAAAATTGGATGTTAATTTTATCACATACATTCCTTTGGGTCCCAATCTTCAAAAGGTTTTAAAATCGACTGGTAAATATACTGTGAATCCTGTAAGCTTCTTATGAGATATTTTGATAAACATAATATAAAAGGAGGTATAGTGAAAATAGAACCTACCAAAATTACTTGTATGTATTTCTTATTTATTGAGAAAAGGGATAATTCTTCCTGGTATAAAAACAGAATATTCTTTTAGTATTACCAAGGGTGGCATCCTTAAGAAGGATAAATACCAGAAGTTCCTATTTGCCTAGGGAGGAACATGAGAGTATCTCCTGGGTTTTGAGAATTGAAAAGAAAACAGTGCTTTGGCTGAACCCCAATCAGAGCTACTATTCAGATGATAGGTCCCTTATCAGTTGTTAAATTATAAATATATCTGTACTTGTTGGTATATAGCTTCCTCCCTGATTTATTTGCCCTGCTCCTTTCCAGAAACAGCAGTCCTCCTTACAACCAAACCAATACCTCATAAATGATCTCCAGGATCCTTCCTGGCTGTTAGGGTCGGCTTCTGTCCTGATTCACCTGAGTTCATACAGCATCACCTGCCAGGTTCTTTTGAGTTTAGGCCTGTGAGACATGATGCACTGGAGTTCCCTTTATGGAAAACCTGAATGAGGGACCAGCAGGACCCACAATAACAGGCAGAGCAGAGGACCAAGTACCAGTCACTATGCCCAGACCCATTCTTAGGTACAGCTCCACCTCTCACAACTCAGGTGCTCCACTAGAGGGATTCCATTACCTTTTTATTCAGCCATAACTGCCGTCATGCTTTAGAGCTCCCTGCCCCCAGAAAGCAGCCCCTTGTGCCCATGGCATTAATCTACCACAAACAAATCCCATGGTTTATGCTCTATTTTTCACATCCATGAAGCAACAGAGAGTAGAAAAATCTTCAACCTGAATGTTTGTGCTGACTTTAGGAAATATTTCACTGTGCATAATGCTAGGGAGAGATCTGCCCCACAGAAGAATAAGCAGTGCTGATAACTTGGCCCACCATTTGCAAAGGCCAACGTTTATTCTCCCACCAGAGTATCTCTTGAGCAGACAAGGTATTGAGACAGGAACAAGCTCATCTGGACTGCCCCAGGAGACACACAAAAGTACCAGAAACTGTGGACAATTAAGGCACATTATTTTTTTTTTTCCTGAACTATACTTAAGTAAAATACTAAAAAATAAACAAACATGCTCTCATTTGGGAAGGCATTTTACCCTCTACTCTTTAAAATTTTACCCTCTTCTCTTTAACATTCTCTCAACTTGCCTTCTGATTAATTGTCTCAAGAACCTATTGCCTTTTCTTTGTGGGTTTTTTTGGGGGGGTGGGATGTCCAGTTTTCAGTATAATGTCTATGTCTCCCTAATTCTTTTTTAGCTAGTTCCTTGTATTTAACCAACCATAATAGATGGAACAGTGACCTCTCAAAATGTCCTAGTCCTAATTTCTAGAAGTTATGAATATATGTTACAAAGCAGAAGGGAATTAAGTTTGCAATTGGGATTAAGGTCAGTTCTCAGCAATTTTGAAATGGGGAGATTATTTTGGATTATTTGGGTGGGCACAATCTCCTAGTCCTTAGCAGAGAATCTTTCTGGCTATAAATCAGAAAGAGAAAAATGATGAAACAAGTGCCAGAAAGATCATACTTCTAAAGAGTTCAATCTGCCATTGCTTGCTTTAATGATGGAAGAAGGCCATGAATCAAAGGATGGGAACAGCCTCTAGAAGCTCCACCAGTGAATACAGGCCTGTTGATGCCTTGATTTCTAGCCAGTGAAAACTATGCTGCATTTTTAACCTGTAGTACTATAAGACAATACTTTTATATGGTCTACATTATTATATTGTGGAAATTTGATATAGCAGCAGTAGAAAATTAGTACACCAACACTCCCCCCCCCCACACACACACACAAAGAAGCAAAACTAAACAAAAGAAGTTCATGATAATGACATAACTCTCTTGGGCCACATTCTCTGGAGCCAAGAAAGCAGAAAACTCCCCCTCAATTTCCTTCCAGTTTGACAGACTTTTGCTTAGTTATTGGACTCTGTCTTGGCTTTCACTGACAAATGTTCTGAAGTGACCGAGAAAACTCAGCATGAGGCATGCTTTGGCACACAACAGAAACATAGGAGACCCTTGGATGCTCTACAAGTCATAGGGTGAAAGCCAAACTTCTTGAAAGATAAATTCACACTCTCTGTCCCTGTTTCTATTCTCAACATCTGTCAGTTGGTATTTGTCCCAGTCATTAGTGAAATTCATGTGAGACCTTCTTAGAAGCGAGGTGAGCTCAGTCTATAGAGGAGTCTAGGCCTGATGCATATTTGAGTGTGGCTATGTTTAGAAGCTACAGTTTTTGTTTTGTTTTTTTAAGATTTTATTTATTTATTTGACAGAGATCACAAGTAGGCAGAGAAGCAGGCAGAGAGAGATGAGGAAGCAGGCTCCTTGCTGAGCAGAGAACCCAATGTGGGGCTCAATCCCAGGACCCTGGGATCATGACCCAAGCCAAAGGCAGACGCTTTAACCCACAGCCACCCAGGTGCCCCTAGAAGCTACAGTTATAAAGTATACATATTTCTCTCCTATCATCTCTGATCCCTTTTGTTCAATATTACAATCTAGTGTCAGGTGTAGAGAATCAGAAGAAGACCAGTCTGGACATCTTCACAGAAAGCCAAAAGGAGAGTACCATATAAGGTCAGAGCGATGGTAGCTCTGACCAGTGAAGTCCAATTTCACTAGGAGAAAGGTCAGGGTGGGATAGATGAAGGATCCATTTTTTAGTACATATAAATGTATCCTTAAGGGTCAGAGGAATACTTGGGACTAGGGTATCAGGGTTGGAGGGCTAATTTCCCACATTCAACTTGTGGAGATTTAAGTAACTCTAATTCAGATATTTAAAGAAAATCTAGTGGAAAACTCAAAAGACTCCACTCCAAATCTGCTAAAACTTGTACAGGAATTCAGTAAAGTGTCCTGATATAAAATCAATGCACAGAAATCAATTGCATTTCTATACACCAACAGCAAGACAAAAGAAAGAGAAATTAAGGAGTCAATCCCATTTACAATTGCACCCAAAACTGTAAGATACCTAGGAATAAACCTAACCAAAGAGGCACAGAATCTATACTCAGAAAACTATAAAGTAATCATGAAAGAAATTGGGAAAGACACAAGGAAATGGAAAAAAGTTCCATGCTCCTGGGTTGGAAGAATAAATATTGTGAAAATGTCTATGCTACCTAAAGCAATCTACACATTTAATGCAATCCTTACAAATCCCAAATAATCCTAAAATTTATATGGAACCAGAAAAGACCTCAAATAGCCAAAGGAATATTGAAAAAGAAAGCCAAAGTTGGTGGCATCACAATTCCGGACTTCAAGCTCTATTACAAAGCTGTCATCATTAAGACAGCATGGTACTGGCACAAAAACAGACACATAGATAAATGGAACAGAATAGAGAGCTCAGAAATAGACCCTCAACAATATGGTCAACTAATCTTTGACAAAGCAGGAAAGAATGTCCAATGGAAAAAAGACAGCTTCTTCAATAAATGGTGTTGGGAAAATTGGACAGCCACATGCACAGGAATGAAACTGGGCCATTTCCTTACATCACACACAAAAATAGACTCAAAATGGGTGAAGAACCTCAATGTGAGAAAGGAATCCATCAAAATCCTTGGGAAGAACACAGGCAACAACCTGTTTGACCTCAGCCACAGCAACTTCTTCCTAGAAACATCACCAAAGACAAGGGAAGCAAGGGCAAAAATGACCTATTGGGACGTCATCAAGATCAAAAGCTTTTGCACAGCAAAGGAAATAGTCAACAAAACCAAAAGACACCTGACAGAATGGGAGAAGATATTTGTAAATGACATATCTGACAAAGGGTTAGTATCCAAAATCTATAAAGGACGTATCAAGCTCAACACCCAAAGAACAAATAATTCAATCAAGAAATGGGCAGAGGACATGAACAAACATTTCTGCAAAGAAGACATCCTGGTGGCCAACAGACACATGAAAAAGTACTCCACATAACTCACCATCAAGGAAATACAAATCAAAAGCACAATGAGTTACCGCCTCACATCAGTCAGAATGGCTAAAATTAACAAGTCAAGAAGTGATAGATGCTGGCAAGGATGTGGAGAAAGGGGAACCCTCCTACCCTGTTGGTGGGAAAGCAAGCTGATGCAGACACTCTGGAAAACAGAATGAATGTTCCTCAAAAAATTGAAAATAGAACTACCCTATGACCCAGCAATTGCACTACTGGGTATTTACCCTAAAGATACAAACATAGTGATCCGAAGGGGCACGTGCACCTGAAGATTTATAGCAGCAATGTCCACAATAGCCAAACTATGGAACTATGGAAAGAACCTAGATGTCCATCAATAAATGAATGGATAAAGAAGAGAGGTATATATATACAATGGAATACTATGCAGCCATCAAAAGAAATGAAATCTTGCCATTTGCAATGATGTGGATGGAACTAGAGGGTATTTTGCTGAGCAAAATAAATCAATCAGAGAAAGACAATTATCATATGATCTCCCTGATATGAAGAATTTGAGAGGCAACGTGGGGGGTATAGGGGTAGGGAAGGAAAAAATGAAAGAAGATGGGATCGGGAGGAGACATAAGAGACTCTTAATCTCACAAAACAACCTGAGGGTTGCTGGGGGGAGAGGGGTAGGGGGAGGGTGGTTGGGTTATGGACACTGGGGAGGGTGTGTGCTATGGTAAGTACTGTGAAGTGTGTAAACCTGGCAATTCACAGACCTGTACCCCTGGGGCTAATAATACATTATATGTTAATAAAAATTGAAAATTTAAAAAAAAGAAAATCTAAATTTATTTTGTGGTCCACAGTGTAGTAAAGTGTAGACATTGGTTGTATTGTTGGAGACACAGAGGGTTAATATGCCTAGTAGAGTGTACATCCTTATTACAAACTCTGGAATGGAATCTGTGTGTGTTTGTTTAGAGACAGAGCATGCATGTGAGCAAGGGTGGAGTCGGTATGTGGGGAGGAGCAGAGGCAGAGAGAGAATCTTAAGCAGGCTCTACTCCCCACATGGAGTTCGATGCAGGTCTCCAGCTCATGACTTTGAGATCATGATTTGAGCCGAAATCAAGAGTTGGAAACTTAACCAACTGAGCACCCAGGTGCCCTGGCAGGGATTGTTTGGAATGTTGTCCTGATAGGTATAGAGGACATCAAATGGATGTGGATTCTCAAACATCAATTGTGCTTTGAGGGAACCCATACTGGGATGAGTCCGAAATGAAAGAAATCAAACCTAAGGGCTCGTTTCATACCCTGACCCGGAATACAGAGAGCTCAGGAGATTGTTAGGAAAAAGAACATGAGGAATGCATTCTTACTAAAGCTTGCTGACCAAGTGAATTACTTGAAATCATTAGGTAGATGCTAACAATAGAAAGTGGTCTATAAATCCCCTACCTGGGGGCACCTGGGTGGCTCAGTGGTTTGGGCTGCTGCCTTCGGCTCGGGTCATGATCTCAGGGTCCTGTGATCGAGCCCCGCATCGGGCTCTCTGCTCCGCAGGAAGCCTGCTTCCCTCTTTCTCTCTCTCTCTCTCTCTGCCTGCCTCTCTGCCTACTTGTGATCTCTGTCTGTCAAATAAATAAATAAAATCTTTAAAAAAAAAATCCCCTACCTGTACAGTAAATATTTTGAAAGATTAAATATTTTTTTTAGAGACTGGAAAGTAGGTACTATGACATGCAGCCTGAACCTAGGCCTGATAACATCCCTAAACCCAAAGTTAGGTATGTGTCCTGTTAAAGAAATCATGTGTAAAATCCTCACCCTCCTTTTCAGTACCCCTGTCTCCGAGCTGGTCACCGCCTCCTTGACCTCTTTCCCTTGACCTCCTCTTTTTCTAAACACAGATCTGACCTTGTCTTTCCCTTGCTCAAAAGCCTTCAATTAGCTCCCAGGACATAAAAAATAACACCTAACTTCTTAGGATTGAGATGTAAACTCCTCTAATGGGGGTTCCTACCTAGCTTTCCGGCTTTATCTCCTGCAATAATGCTTCCCTGCTGCTTCACCCCCGATACATCTAGTCCAACTGTAAGTGTCCACACATTTCTTAAATCTAACTGCTTCCATAGATCTAGAAAGAGCTTGATATTTGAAAGATTCAGGTCTCAACCCATCACTCACTAATATCTTTGATTTGAGACAGGTCCCTTTGCCTTTCTTTTCCTTGATGGCATCATCTGTAAGATAGGAAACTATGACAGATGCTCACGTTCCAGGGTGAGGGTCAGTGTCAAATGAGAATGATGGTGAAAGCACATTTTAAGCTGTACGTTGGCATCTGGATGAAAGTTATAAATAGGGCCATTCTTTCCTGTTAGATACACAGCAGCTCCTTATAGATAGCTACCCCAGCTTCATTTTGATATCTCCAAAATCTCACAGTGATAGGCTTTCAGCAAGTGTGTTTTGAGCTAAAACACTGCACATTTTAGGTTCAAACATTTATAGTATGAATCCTTAAAAGTTTATGCAATATAGGGATGGGGGGCAGTAGAATTCTCCCACTCTTCCAAGTAAATCTGAAAGTCAGAAGCCTACAGAGGAGAAAATCTATTTTAATAATATATATACTATGTATTATAGTACACTATATATGTTATATAGTATATATCGGATATGTAATATATACTTGGTTTTCAAAATTTAATTATGTCAAAGAAATTAACATCACAATGGCAAGTTTTATTACTCCAATTTTTCTGATATTATGGCTGATAGTAATACCATTTACAAGAATCCTAGGGATATCTGGGTGGCTGAGTCGGTTAAGCGTCTACCTTCAGCTCAGGTCATGATCTCAGGGTCCTAGGATTGAGCCCAAGTCGGCTCAGCAGGAAGTCTACTTCTCCCTCTCCCTTTGTCTCTCCCCCCTGTTTGTGGTCTCTCTCTCTCTCTCTCTCTTTCTCTCTCTCAAATAAAATCTTAAAAAAAAAAAGAGCCCTGGGGCACCTGGGTGGCTCAGTGGGTTAAGCCTCTGCCTTTGGCTCAGGTCATGATCTCAGGGTTCTGGGATCGAGCCTCATATCGGGCTCTTTGCTCTCCAGGGAGCCTGCTTCCTCCTCTCTCTCTCTACCTGCCTCTCTGTCTACTTGTGATCTCTCTCTGTCAAATAAATAAATAAACTTTTAAAGAAAAAAAAATGAGTCCTAGGAGCCACATGATAGGCAAAAGATATAAGAAGTTGAGGACCACTTTGTAGAAACGTTCATACCTTTCAGCAGTCATCAGCTCTAAAAGGCAATGAAGTTTTCAATAGGCATTTTTTAAGTCAAAGGGGTAATCTTGGATAAGATTGAAGAGATAAGGAAGAAAGAGGAAAAGAAGAGAGAAGCTCCCTATGTTCATTCTTCATTACGTCTTGGCATCTTGTGTTATGGATACCCTTTTTCTCTTTAAGGTGACAGTGTCCGAGAAGGAAAAGAATCAAAGAACATCGAATTTGAAAGCTAAACGGTTTTTTGTTTTGTTTTGTTTTTTTAATAGATTATCCACTCCAAACTCCTTCTTTTACAGGTGAAGAAACTGAGATGCGAAGATACAGGAGGAGTTCAGTGGTTTAAAATCTGATTGTGGTACATTAACTGTTTGCTGAAGGATTTGACAGTTATCCATAAATTTATCTTCCCTTTAGAAAAACAGACCCTGCTGCTGCCACTTCTTATAATGGTATCTTTATTTCCTGCGGAGTCTCTCCATTGTGACAGGAAGTGCTTTTCCTAAAGCTATGAATAATAGCCTCTCCCCTTTGTCAGGCCCTGCAGTACAAAGCAGGAACAATACCCTGGTGCCCTCCCAGAGTTAATGAGCCTCCCAAGGCTACTAATTTACTCTGAGGGAGTAGCTTAGAATTCAGGAAGATTAGATTCGTCTTTATTATATCAGTGCCCTTTCATTTTGTTAACCTAATGCCCCTAACATTTCCCACCATTATACTTCTTTCCTTCCTTTTATATCCAGAGCCCTTACAGGAGGAGTGTGTGTGCACCATCTCTCTTTACCTCTCACCCCTTCATTTGTTTTTTTGGCTGCTTTCCATAAACCCATAAATATTCTGCGCTTCTGGAACTTTGCTTCTAGACAAATTCAGATGTCCTTTCTTAATCTTCTCCTTCTTGATTCCTTTGTCATTTTAAACAAGTTGGACTATTGTCTGTCTTAAAACTCTTTCATCACTTGAATTCCATAATCCTCAAACAAACTTCCTGACCAGCCCTCTAATTACATTTCACCCTTAGGTCCCTTTTCTCTGGGTAATCCTGAGGCTCACTGGTTTTCCCACTCTCCTCTTAAGACCAATTTACCCAGTCGATGGCCTCATGATCATGTCCATGTGATGACCCTCAAATCTCGGTCCTAACGAGCATTCTAATCTCATGATTCCAGCTGTTCTTCTCGTAGACGGTGCCATACCCTAATTTAATATATCTAAAACCAAACTCATCATTCGCCTAGCCAAATCGTAGCAATTTCCAATATACCATTAAAATCAAACAAAAAACAAACAAAAAGACAAACTAAAAAAGTTTCAGCTTTTGCACTTCAAAAATAGTTGATTTTGCTCCTACTTTAAAAGCCTATTTGAAGAATTATGACGTTGCTGTGGTTTTTTTTTTTTTTTTAATTGTGTTTTCTTAGTGACCGCTTTCAGTTCTTTGCCTGCTGTCATCACCGGAATCCATCCGTCCCTCTCTCACCATCACCCCCTGGTGAATCTTCTTCCAGACAAACCGACTTTTAAATTGTCTGTACAAAAAAACTCTGTGTCAATTTTCACTGAATTATATGTATCAAGTGTTCCTGAGTACTTTAAGCAGCTCTACTTGGTAGAACCGCTAGTCTTCCCCTGCTTTTAACCTGGCTTCTCTCTAGTTTAAACACTATGCACTTAACTTCTATCTTACAAAAAGGGTGGGATCCATACAGCAGAAATCAGCCTACGGTTGTTCTTATTTGGTTTGGGAGCAGCTATGTGGGGAATAGAGAAGGTGGAGAAATACACACCCCCATAATGATGGTTTACTTAATAATGTTCCGATGTTGAGGTCATCCTCGATTTTAAGAACTTCTCATCCATAAACTCTAGTTCTATCATTTCGAGATTATGCCAGTTACTTCCCTGCGTGCCTCACAGTGTCCCAGAGCATAAACTTGGAGACTCTACTTAGCAAGACCAGTTTCTGTGCCTTATATATGTATCATTCTGTGGATTTTCCAGCGGCAGTCTTTTTTTAAAAGCCACTGTGAGGGGCGCCTGTGACTCAGTCACTTAAGTGTCTGCCTTCAGCTCAGATCATGATCCCAGGGTCCTGGGATTGAGCCCCACACTGGGCTCCCCGCTCAGCAGAGAGCCTGCTTCTCCTTCTCCCTCTTCCTGCTGCTCGCCCCACTTGTGTTCACTCTCTGTCAAACAAATAAATAAATTTTGAAGAAAACAAAAAATAAAAGTCAAGTGTAGGAAACCGTCACAGGGAATAGGCATCTACATGGTAACCCTTGAAGAACATTAGTAATCTATGATTTGTCTCTATAATTTTTAAGTCCTACAGTTTCATAAGTTTGTTGGTTGTTCAACTGCGGTGACATTCATTTGACAAATGTTGAGCCACTACTACTGGGCTTCTGGTACTTTGGTTCTGAGAATAAAATGATGAGTTTGATAGACCAGACTCTGCCTTCGTGGAGCGGGGATGACAGATAATATACAGGGAGTTAGGAAGAAATTTGAGGAGTATCATGATGAGGGAAGTACAGAGCTCTGTGAAAGCAGGTGGTATTAATTTTACCACCTAAGCTCTGCTACCTGTTGGCAGTGAGATCAAAATAAAGTTAAACTCTCAAAGGCTCATTTCCTCGTAGGTAAAATTGTGGCCAAAAATAACAGCTGCTTCACAGATTTGTTATGAGGATTAATTTTTTTTTAAGTACTTAGCACAGTGTTTGGCATCTACTAAGCACCCAATAAATGTTAACTGCCATAATAAAATAACATTAATTTTATGTTACAACACTATTTTACTGTGTTCACCTTTATTTCAACAACTTAAAATTCTTTTTTCCCCCCTCAATTTTCGGCAGCCATATTTTTCATTTCTGACTCAAAGTTTCTAAAGCTTCTATCTGTTTGACCATTCAGCCCATTTCTCAGGCCATTCTTTTATTCAAAAGTATTTATTGGGCGCACAGTCTGAACCAGACTGTGTGCCAGACACCGATAACAACATACTGAGCACAACAAGCAGGATTCTTTCCCTGAGGGAGCTTACAGTCTCCTCCTCAGACAGATTGGTGACGAACAGGTCATCCCTTGAAGAAGTAAGGATGGCAAGCTGTCTCAGTAGGTGCATAAGTACATTTAAGGATAAAAGTTAATGGTCTTTGAGCAGACAAAAACAAAACAAAACAAAAAGAAACAAATTTAAGCTATGAAATTAGAACAAACTAGTCCCAATATCATGGAAATGGTGCTTCCTTCTAGAGTTCTAGATCCTAAAATAAGCCAAGATTAATGTTGAAATCAAGAATATTATGTTTCCAATAATCTTGTTTCCTTGCTCTATGAGATAGCTGGCAAAAAACACCATTTATTACAGTTTAGAAACGGGCTACAGTATACAAATAATGAAAATTTAAATATGGTCATTTTCTTTAGAATGTGACCTATGCTAACTGCTCTGTTAACCTTAGAAATGCACATTCTATTTCACTCTAATGGTGCAGTGTACAGCGTACATGTTTGGCCAGTGAGCAAACAAGGCAACACAAGGAATATACTGCTTTGTTATTTAATTTGTTTCGAGGCCCTAGAAGTACTGAAAGATGTGAGTACAGGAATCTGTCTTATTTGGGAGACCTGGATCAGTACCTTAAGTCCTCAATACCTTGTATCTTCCTTAGTGAAGTGGAGCTAATAATAGTATCTTCCTCAAATGGTTAGAACGGGGCACGTACCGAGAACCCAATAACACTGTGATGACATGTCAGCTACAGGATTTGGCTCAGTTCAAAGAAAAATGAATTATTTGAGGCCATTTGGGGTAGGATTTCGAGTGCCCAGCTTTCCTGGTTTGCCAGGGATGTAGTTTCCTCTGACACAGGACTTTCAGCGCTAATGGGACAGTCCCAGGCTAAAAGGGACAGTTGGGTACACTAATCTGAATTCATATATGCAAATAGTAGTGTGTGGCAGACCATCCCGTTTCCATGACACTGTTACCCCACAGGAGGAGTGACTAATCCTGGTTTCTATCAGCTAAATTGCATGGACCGGTGATGGAGCAGTGAGGAATCAAGGCTGGTGATAACTCTGAGTCGGGGCCCGGAGTTTCTTGAATTTTAGTTCTTGAATTTTGATTGGTTAACAGTGCTTCGGGGTTTTCTGGGCCCCACAGCAGAAAGCCAGGGAGTAAGGAATGGTTCCTCAAGTGCACCTGACCTGGTTACCAGGGAGAACTGCTTTTAAGTCTGGTTAAGTATGTGACCTTCTGATTCTATTTCCTAAAATGGGTTTGAAAGGTCAAAATTTAGCATCTGTGCTTTAACAATTGCTTAAGTAACAGTTCCTGCAACTGAGGAGCGCCGAAATGGAGACGGAGACCACAGGCCTGATCTCTAGGCATGTGCTCAGAGCCCCAGCCCCATAGTAGGAAGATGAAAAAAAATGCTAAAAATAGTGCCTGAATTCTGGCATTCTGCTATTTTTTTCCTTTATTTTTTTTCTTTTTCTTCCAGTGGAAGGTCTCCATATTATCTAAACACCCTGCTCATCCTGTAAACCTTGAAGGTTTTTTTTTTTAATTTTTTTTAATTATTTTTTTATTTGACAGATGGAGATCACAAGCAGACAGAGAGGCAGGCAGAGAGAGAGAGAGGGAAGCAGGCTCCCGGCTGAGCAGAGAGCCTGATGTGGGGCTCGATCCCAGGACCCTGGAATCATGACCTGAGCCGAAGGCAGAGGCTTTAACCCACTGAGCCACCCAGGTGCCCCACCTTGAAGGTCTTAATATGATATCTGGCATTTGTTGGGTTCTCAACAACCAAAAATTATTGAATTGAATTTTCATTAAGGGTGGGAGATTTTTTTTTTAAATATTCTATTTTTTTTCTCCTGTCAAGTCAATACTTATTGTCAATTTATAGAGAATTGGAAAGTTCCAGAATTGGTTGTCATACTGATGAATTTTCAGGTTGGCATTAATTTGCTCTAATATCACTTAGGAGCCCTTAACAAATCTAGCTTTGGGACATGACATTGCTGATTTCCTGAGCTCATGCTTCACTGTGAACCCAGTTACCGCCAATTGTTATAATGTTGATATGGAAAAGGCAGCTACTGTGTTTAGCAACTGTTGCGCAAAGTCATTCTCCAGCTATCTAGGAGCAGAATCCATAGTCTTAAATAGGTATATCTGTTGTCAGTTTTATGAGCTTCAGGTTGTATGAGTCATCTGTTGGTTTTGAGTAGAGTAAGTGGTGTGGGCAGATGTTTTCCTCAAAACATATATATTTTTTTTAACACACGATTACTGATTCATTTTTGTTCCACACATACAGAATTCATAGACAATTTAGTATTTTAACTATATGATCCACCGCATTATTATATTTTCATTTTGTGTCTCAGAGTCCAACTGAGACTACTAGAGATGTAAAGAGGCCTGTTTGCCCTAAATTCTGCCTGGTTACCTCCTAGCATGTATTTCTCATCCTCCAATGGAGGATGAGAAAGCCTCTCACTGTTGAAGAAACCAATTCAGTCTATTTCCCTCAAGTCGAGACAATGAATAACTAGATTAATATATGTGTACAATCAACCTAACGGATGTGAGGTAGTTTCACTCTAAGCACAGATAAACTAACTTGAAATAATTACAGAAAACAAAGGAGAGAAGAGATATGGTGTATTAAGAGGTCTCGCACTAGAAAATGTATATGAAAAGACACACACCTTGGTTCTGAGCTTCCCACTTTACAACTGGGGAAACAAAGAAACACGACGATTACTTCACTTTAATCATTTGCAACAATGACTCTCAAATTAGTGCTCCCTGAGGAAGGTTATATACAAGTTGTCAGGGCCTGGGCCTTTCAACTGTGAGTCAATTAGAGCAGCACTACGTTCATCTGTGTTCCATATTGGGCTAAGGCACAGGTTTTAGATTGACTACAGTCTGTATAACTTTTTCTCTTTTTTAAATTAGATGTGATAAATAACTCATATAACTGGAGGAATCATATTGTTCAAAAGGAGATTTCTTTTTTCTGGTTCAGAATTCTGGGAGTAATTTTTAAGCTATAGACTATTAAAAAAATACTAGTGCTTTAGAAAAATACAGAAGCATATAAAACATGGTTATTTCTAAAATTGTTTCCCAGTATAAGTCCAAAGCATAACAATTAAAGTGTGGTCCCATAAGACAATTCCAAATGGGACTGGACTGACATGATAGAGGTATGTGGTTTCTAGTGATCACACAGTATCTTATAGACCTAGAGGATTAATTGTAATACAGTTTTATTTTATATTATTTTTTATTAGTTTGAAGGTTTGTTCTATTAATGTATTTATTTTTGAAAAGATAATGTGTGATACAAACTCCAGCATCTTCAAAAGGCATATGGAAACTAAGACTTTTTGCCCACACCGTTCTTTAGCCTCTCTTGACACAGCTATCTTACCAGTTACTCATGTTCCTTTTTAGAAGCATGAGAGGAAACATTGGGTGCATTTCTACTTAGGGGATAAGATGCATGCATGAATAAAGTAACATATGATGAGTGCTAGGTGAGTGATTCAAAATAAGTGCTTTAATAGTTGAACAGGAAGAGAGAAAAGATTTGACTGGTTTGCCTAGGGAAGTCTACACTGGGGAAGTGATATTTGAGAGGACTCATAGTGTGAAAAGTTGTTGGGCTCTTAGGGGATTATTTAACATTTTAAATTCTTTCCTCCTTGTGTTCAAAACTAATTGAGAATGAAGACATAGGAGACAGACAAATAAACATCGGAATGTCAGTTATGTGCTTGTTAAATCCTTAGAGAACATGGTTGTACATCTCCAGCAAAACAGCTTGCCAACTCAGTTTCCTCCAATTCTCTTCCCTAGTTTGGTTTTGGGACACACCAAGATGCTCAATTTTGGGTATATAGAATAGACTGTCCCACACATGCTCTCATTGGTCCAGGGCAGAGAGTAAGGAAAAAAGGGTGAGGTTTCCTAATACTTCACCTCTTGAGGACCAGGGGTCAATAGAGGTTATGTCATCATGTAACTAATTTTCCATCTTTCACCAAGAGAAAGAAGCAGAGCATATCATGTGATTTCATTCATATGTGGAATTTAAGAAACAAAGCAGGGGAAGGGAGGGAAAAATAAGACAATATCAGAGAGGGAGACAAACCATAAGAGACTCTTAATCATAGGAAACAAACTGAGGGCTTGCTGGAGGGCTTCCCTTGCTGGGAAGGATGGGGTAATTGGCTAATGGACATTAAAGAGGGCACAGGATGTAATGAGAACTGTGTGTTAGATAAGACTGATGACCACTTAACTCTACCTCTGAAACTATTAATACATTATATGTTAATGAACCAAATTTAAATAAAAGTTTTTAAGAGGCAGAGCAAGAAGCCGGGAGTATTGCTCAGATAGATGGTGCTCCTTCTTCATGGGAACAGTAGATGTGAAGAAAAAAAGTTTCTGTACACACACACACAGGATGAAGGAAATGTGCAGAACTCACTCAAAAAGACAGAATTTCTCCCAAGTCAAAAGCAGAAAGAGTAAGACATTACTATAATCTAACTGGTAGTACTATCCAAGGGGAAAAAAATGAATCTAAGGGGGGGAAAATGAAGTATTTGGTCAAAGAGGGACACAGAGATAAAAATTTGCCACTTTGTGCCATGTTTCCAGAATCAAGAAGTGGTGGGTGGGGAAAGAGAGAAAGAGAGAGAGAAGGAGGGGAAGAAATGTGTTGGTAATTGGTTAACACTCTGGGGATAGGAGAGCTCTAATTTGTAATGCTTGCTGATTTCTATGATATAAACACCCCAGCTTCAGCTGATTTTAAGCTATAGATGTGACATAACTGAATATGAAATTGGGAAGTGGTATATAATCAGCTCACAGAGGTTGGTCCAAGGCAGTCCTAGTGCACCCCTGGAGGAGGAAATACTGAAGTGTGAAGGCCTGAGCATTTCAGTAATGAGAAAGATGTTCTTGGCAATAGGATGGGCATGGTGCACCTCCATAGGTCATCGTTTCCAAAATATGTTCTAGTAAAACCCAAATGTTTATAGAAGACCACTTGTTAGTCACACTGGACAGTCAGCCTTAAATCAGCCAGAGCAGCTCCATTTTTATCTGTCTTATGTTTTGTCTAAAAACGCTCTAAGAACCACAGTTTCTTATTTTTGTTGTTTTACATTGTAAGAACCTTCCTAAAATGTAGTGCTCATTGTGCAATTTTTTTAAAGGTTTTATTTATTTATTTGACAGACATAGATCACAAGTAGGCAGAGAGAGAGAGGGGAAGCAGGCTCCCTGCTGAGTAGGTAGCCCGATGCTGGGGTCAATCCCAGGACCCCGGGATCATGACCTGAGCTGAAGGCAGAGGCTTTGACCCACTGAGCCACCCAGGCACACATGCTGGGTGCAATTTTTAAAAATAACTATTTGCTCATCATCCCAAGTTCAGGTTTGGTAGAGCTGGCATCTGTACCCCACAAAGCTGAGTTTGCAACTGGCAGACTGTCCAAGTGTATATGAATGAATAAAGCATAGAAGTATTGCCCAAAAAAGGGATAGAAAAATTGTAATACTTGGGGCAAGCCCAGAAGCTGCCCCAGCTTCCCCAGACTGTGTTTACCGCATTAATGCATATAGAAGGTAGTCCTTCCTGGAAAGGATATTGACTTCTAAATACCTCAGAGCTGCTGGAGCTGCTATATGGGTTAAGTATGAACCCAGGTGAGCCAAAGCCTGACATGGGCCCTTCAGAAAGACAGAGAACGAGGGGCCCAGTCTCAGGCCAGCCTGAGGGTCTCCGGTAGGAAGAGGAACCTGTGTGTTTACCCAATCCTGTCTCTCCAGTGCACTATCCATCCATTTTGCCATGGAAGACCCCAGGACTTGACAGCAGCCCCTGCCCAGGCTCCCTCAGACTGTGTTGTTAAGGCACAGCATGCAGTCCTCGATCTTCTGAATTCCCTTTCCTCCATCCTCCTGTTCATTTTGCAGAGTAAAACGACATGCATGGTGTTTTGGTAAGGGTGGGAGGGTGAAGGGGTTGATTTGGAGGACTCTGAAGGACTGTCACTGAATTTTCCTATTCAGTGTGACCAAGCCCCACCCAGAAAGGGAATTGAGGACTGGCATCAGGAGACATCATTCTTGAACATATTGTAGGGCGAATTGATGCCTCCTTCCACCACAAACACACACACACACACACACCCCATACATTTCCCATGCTGAATTTGTGCAATCTTGCCAAAACCATGTGCACCACTAAGAGCCTGACACTGTGACCATGGCCTCAACCAGGGCAGAGCCAAAACCTTACCTGGCCACTCTGCATCCCAGAACATCAAATGCTTTGCTGGGGTCCAAAGACCAAGCCAACTCCAAACAGCTCTAGGACTCCTCTGAGGACCAGGGCTCTACTGTGGTGCTCATTCCCTCCTAGGAGCTGGGATTTTACTAGCCATTCCCAACTGTGTACAGTCTGTATATAAGGCTTTCTCTCTGAAAATACTGTTGGTGAATCATCCAGCCAAATTTATATCTCTAAAATAGTTAGCTTTTTCTATGTGCTATGAATTGAAATAACATGCTCAACTTATAAATAAGTCTTTTTGAACATTAAAAAATCAATTTTTGATGAAAAATTTTTTGCTTATAATGGAAACTTTAACAGGGAAAAATAATCATTGAAGATAGGATGCAATTATTTTATTTATATAAATTATTTATTCTTGGGGATCTAAAAAACTGTGAAGCAATGACAGATGAGATCGGGCGCGTTCAGGGTGGTATGGCCGTAGACTGTGAAGCAATGACAAATTTTCTGGTTCTTCATAGTTAAAAATCAAATGGTGACCTGTGATGGTGAATGTGAAGTAAAGCCACTCTTTAAATCTTTGTCCAGGTGGCTAGTTAGCTTCTTGAGTATATCTCTTCTGTAAAACATGGAAGCTATAGTCTAATGACCCCAAGTATGTGTCTCTGGCATATTCCTCTTTCCTTAGCCTTCAGAAACATTTTCCAATGGCCTATCTGTGTTTTTATGTTTGGCCTGCAGTTTTTACTCAGGATGTCCAACACCAAATCCAGCTGCCTCCCACCATATACTCTTTAATTCCCTCTCCCATTGATGGTATCACTATCTACACAATGACTAAAAGGGAAATATGAAAATTATCCTATAAAACTTATTCCTCCACATCTGTCAAGCATCAAGTACTATTTACCTATGAAATATTTGTCAAATCCATCCTGTTCTTTCCTTTCTCATGCCTTTAGGTAAGGCATTTACCTTACCTAAAAAAAAAAAAATTAAAAAAATATATATAGACTAATTGGACTTCATTAAAATTAAAAGCTTTGTGCATCAAAAGTCACTATCAGGAAAAAAAGATAACCCCACAGAGTACAAGAGAATATTTGCAACTCATATACCTGATAAAAGTCTAGAAGTCACAATATATAACTTGTACAACACAACAAAATAACCTAATTAAAAATTGGGAAAGGATTTGAATAGATATTTCTCCAAAGAAGATAGACAATGCCCAATAAACACATGAAAAGATACACAAGATCATTAGTAGAGAAATGAAAATCAAAAACCATAATCAAGTGGCTACTAAGATAGCTATCATAAAAAGAAGAGGAAGAACAAGTGTGACCTGAATACAGTGGAAGCCTCCCAGACCTTGCTGATGACAATGTAACATGTTGCAGCCACTTGGGAAACAGTTTCGCAGTTCCTCAAAAAGTTGACTGTACAGTTGCCATATGTCCCAGCAATTTTACTTCTAGATGTATACCCAAGAGACATGAAAACATATGTCCACATAAAAACTTGGACATGAATGCTCATCGTAGCATTATTTAAAATAGCCCAAAAGTGGAAACAATCCAATTGTCCATCAACTATGAACGGGTAGACAAAATGTAATCTATCAACAAGGCAATATGTCTTTCAGCCATAAAAAAGAAAGAAATATAGATACATACTCCACATGGCTAAAACTTGAAAACATCATGGGAAGGGAAAGTAGCTAATCCAAAAGACTATATATTATACTATTTCATTTATATAAAATGTCCAGAACAGACAAAGCCCTAGCGATGGAAAGTAAACTAGTGGTTTTCTAAGAGCTGGTAGGAGGGGACTAGAGAGTGACAATGAATGACTACCGGTATTTTTTGGGGGGGCGGGGGGAAGAGTGCTGTTAATGTCCTAGAATTAGATATATTGATGGTTTCATAACCTCATGGATACACTGAAAAACATTCAATTGTACACTTTTAAAATGGTGAACTTTATGCTATGTGAATTTTATTTCTTTTTTTAGAAAGAACCTGTTTCATAGGGTTGTTGTAAGGTTAAGTAAAAGAATGTATATAAAATGCACAGGGCCTATATTTGATAAACACTAATTTTCATTTTTTTAAAAGGACTGAATGGAAAAGATAGACATTATGCATTTTTGAGAATTGAAAATTTACATAAATAATATGCAATTTATGTAAGCTCTATGGGAAGTAAATGCAAATATGTTAAAACTTTATCAAAATACTTGTTACAGCTTACATATCGAAAGACAATGGGTCATTTTATCTACATTATCCTGACTAGTGCACTTTGTGCTTATGTGAATTCACTGAGGTGT
This sequence comes from Mustela nigripes, assembly GCF_022355385.1. NCBI lineage: Eukaryota > Metazoa > Chordata > Mammalia > Carnivora > Mustelidae > Mustela > Mustela nigripes. The sequence continues at coordinate 57,271,722 of NC_081560.1, read as the reverse complement.
TTGTGCTTCTAATAAGTATTACCACAATAACTAGGATAAGTCATTAGCCTCGGGATAGACACAGCACCCCATCCAACAACTGAGTGAACGAATTACTGAACTGCCATTGTAATTAGTATTTTCATTGCTACCTGAATATCTACACAACAGATACTTAAAAAAATACAATGTAATCACAATTACGTCAGAGTTTCATATAATCATTAACAGAACCACTATTTGGGAACAAAAAGCATTTTAAATTATTAGAATTAAAGTAAGTCAGACTATAATCTTTACCTGGGTGTAATATGTAGTGGTGAGCTTTTAATTTTAAACAGTAGCATTTCACATTTGAAAGTCACCTTATGTCATGAGAAGCGTATGCAACTAATTGCTAATGGGTCTATCTTCCTGAAAGTTGTGCATGCTGCTTTAAATATTTAATGTGTCCTTGACCAAAAAATAATGCAATATTAATTTTGTTTTGATGATAAATTGACTTCATACAAAAATAGATAAATAACCTAGCCAAGTACAATGATTTTAGGAAATCCTTGCTCCTTGGGTTGTGAGGTCTCTAAAGAATTTCTTTCATAAGAATGTCATTTCAAAGAACCTTCTCTAAATTCACTGAAGTTTAATGACAAAGAAACAGAATAATTGTTATTCAATTTATTAAGCCAGATTTTGAAAGTGAGTGCCAAATATTAAAATTCAGAGAAGACCACAGTCAGGAAGTGATTCACAGTTTTAAGTGAATTAACAATGAAAAACAAACAAAAAACAAAAACAAGCACATCTAATTTCCTGAAAGAATGTGTTTCTTCTAAGTTGAGCTTTAGTTATCCTGTGACAGGCAGTTCACACCACTGGGAAAAGAAAGGAAAAAAGGAGGAAAGATAGGAGTAAGGGAGAGAGATAAAGAAGCAGGAGAGGGAGGGAAAGAGAGAGAAATGAAAGTAAAAGGGGAAAATAGAAGAACTAAGACAAAGAAAGAAAAGTCATAGGAAGAAAAACTACAGGAAAGAAACAGAGGTTTTGCCTAAAACAAAATGAAACAATAAAACAGCATCACAGTATGACTGTTATTTTCCAAATTAATGGCTACTGTCTCTTGGTGCAGTTTTCTAGTATATAATAAAACTTAGAAGAAATGACTATAATCTCACTAAGACCGAATTCATCGTGTCATACAGATGTGTCATAGGTTAAATGCATAGTACATAACTTCATTATTCACTAAATGATTTACATATCTAAAAATCAACAAAGCCAATTAAGTTTCGTGATCCATGAAACTACAGTAGTTGTCTGAATAAGCATTTTTTGTTTGGAATTCAAAATTCGTAAAATGGAATAACTATGGTTTAGAGCATCCTGATGGTTCCCCACCCAATTCCCCAACCACTGCGCCCAGCTGCACCCATCCCGTAAATGCTCTGAGTGTTGGCTGACCAGGCTCACTGATTTCCCTTTTTCTTTAACATTTCCTTCTGCTCTATGGAAGTCACTGCATTCTGCATCCAGGGGGTTATCCTTCCTTCCCTTTTCCTTAACCCAAGCCAGACGTCTTGCTTCAAGGTGGGACCAACTCTAGACGCAGTTCATGCCCCTGAGTTGCCCAGAAGAGCAAAGCTAAAGCTGGGCTCCCGGTGTTTGGTGTGCCTACTTAGCTCCTTCTCCTACCATATCCTACTTCCCACATTCCCTTTTCCTGAGAACACTCCCTCTGCAAAAGCTCTTTGGAAATGTGAGCTGAAACAGAAGGGAAAGAATTTTCCCTTGCAAACATTTTGGAAATAATAATTACTTATAAAATATTATTTTGAAAATGTATTATTCCCAGAATGTTCTTTTCGTTTGAGGTAATTTTGTTTTAAGAAATGACCTGGAATCATATGAAATCTGAATCAGAAATAAATATACCAGCAGAAAAATTTCATTAAGTACTTTTTCCTATATCTTTAACCTTCACATGTCAAGTAAGAATTTCTTTCTTTCCCAGCCATTAGACCTTGGCCCAGGTTTCCCCTGCCTTCCTCAAGTCCTTTTTGCTGGAATAATGCCTACTTTTCAGGGTTTAGCTTTTCATTTCAGAGTGCCTGAGGTTAGAAGTCCTTTTCATGTGCTTTCAGAGTACATTGTACTTACCGTTATCTTCGGCTCATCACACTCCATGGTGATGGAGTCTGGTCACTCTGTTAGCCCTGCCTGCCCGGGACATTTTCTGAAAGTAAGGCAAGGACCATGTCTTATTCTTTATGCAGATACTTGAATATTTGTTGAATTAATGCATCCTTTATAACTATTGAATGAATACTATACTGTACAATTAATGAAATTATCTGGTTTCAGCCTATAAACTATCTCATAGATCATCTTGAATTACAAGTAATATACCACACTGGTCACTGACATCTGAGAATAAGAGGCACAATAGCTGAGAAAACTTGCAACTGATTACATCCAGATAAAAAATCATGAATGTAATTTTTAGAATGTTTAATGTCAATAAAATGTCCAGGGTAGTGGCACCTGGGTGGCTCAGTCGGTTAACCATTGGACTCTTGCTTTCATGTCACAATCTCACAGTCGTGGGATCGAGCCCCATTTTGGGCTCCACACACTAAGTGCAGAGTTTGCTTCAGATTCTCTCTCCCTCTGCTCTTCCCCTGCTCTCTCTCTCTCTCTCTAAAATAAATTAATAAAATCTTAAAGAATAACATCCAGACTATGTTATAGTAAGTGTATAAATTCAACTCAATTAAGTATATATTGATTAAGCATTTAACATTTCACCAGCATTCTTCAATCACGTGGAAAATATGGAGTGTTGACAACAAAAATCATAAATAATACAAGATACAATATAAGTTAATGTGAAGAACACATGGCACAAGCCAGTTCTTTATGAAATTAATGGGTTCAGATTGAGTAAGTGGAGAGTAGGTTTTCCAACTAAATACAATGCTAAGGAGAGAAGTCTTAATTTGTCATATTTAGGGAATCATAAGAAAATTGGTCTGATTGAAGTGGAGGGCATGTGTTAGGGAATGTGGGAGATACAATTAGATAAGAAAGTAAAGTTAGATTAGTTGAGGTTTCTTAAGATGGCTATTTAAAATTGATTTGACAGAAAGGAAAAATTATAGGTTCTTGAGAAGGGATGTGGAGTATGTATTCAGACCAAACTATTTTCAGAAGAAAGTTTGTGGCAGTATTTAAGATGAAATGGAGGTTGTCTCCCTCCCGATCCCATCTTGTTTCATTTATTCTTTTCCTACCCCCCAACCCCCCCTTGTTGCATCTTCACTTTCTCATATCAGGGAGATCATATGATAGTTGTCTTTCTCCGATTGATTTATTTCACTAAGCATGATACCCTCTAGTTCCAAACATGTTGTCGCAAATGGCAAGATTTCATTTCTTTTGATGGCTGCATAGTATTCCATTGTGTATATGAACCACATCTTCTTTATCCATTCATCTGTTGATGGAGATCTAGGATCTTTCCATAGTTTGGCTATTGTAGACATTGCTGCTATAAACATTCGGGTGCACGTGCCCCTTTGGAATACTACATTTGTATCTTTAGGGTAAATACCCAGTGACTCTTAATCTCACGAAACAAACTGAGGGTTGCTGGGGGGAGGGGGGTCAGGAGAGGCGGGTGGGGTTGTGGGCATTGGGGAAGGTATGTGCTATAGTGAGTGCTGTGAAGTGTGTAGACCTGGCGATTCACAGACCTGTACCCCTGGGGATAAAAATACTTATATGTTTATAAAAAATTTTTTTAAAAAGACGAAATGGGGATTTCTTAGATAAATATAAAACTTAGGAGTTAATTAAGGGTAAAAATGGGAACTACTTAAGCTTAGGACTAGCTATTAAAAAATGATAGATTTAATCTTGAATATAGGGTTAGATGGTGGAAATAAATAAGCTTAAAAGGGATTATATATGGAAATAAATAAGCTTTTGTTCACAGAGCACTAGAAAATTCAATCTAGTTTATTCTGTCCAATAGTTAAAAATATGTAAGAAAGTAATGAATACTCAGTGTCATTCTCTTGTTCTTTGAATTCACCTATTTGAGGAGAACTAGAAGGTCTTTATCACAATGAGGTCCAAATGAATTTAGGTCCTGAGGGACCAAGGTCAATATAATAAGACCAATGTAATAAGATTCTCCCTGTATATATCATGAGATATATATGAGATATATATGATGTACATACTCTAAGAAAGTCTCAAGGGGGAAAAAAGTGAATGGAATAAGTCCTTTTAGAAGAGGCAAAATTAAAAAAACAAAAACAAAAAAAACTCATTGCAAGTTTAAAGGGTACAGAAAAAGACACCAATAGAAATGGACACAAGAATTAGGGGCCAGGCTGAAACTGGAGAGCAGTGAAGTCAAATCAGGAAATTGGTTTGGAGAGAAATGATGCCTTAATGGTGGTTAGGCATATGAGCGGATTTAAAGGTAAAATATGTCTTGGTGCCACATTCACAACAGCGAATGTTTCCCAAAAAATGCTGAAAAAGATTTTATTAATATTTTATTTTATTCCTTTAGAAAGTATGAGAACATAGTGCAAAATTTTTTCTTATCTGTTCAAAATCTTGACAGACTTGGATTGATATCTGTCAACACATTTCCATTTTCGGAATTAGCCATAGTGTTTCTGATTATTACCATCTGAAAAATTTAACATTAACAGGAAACTACAAAATTGAAGTGAAAACTATTCATTTCAGTTACAAGAAAGGTATCATTCAAACTCAGAGACATTCTTAGGAATTAGAAATTTCTCATATCTAGCTATCTAAGTACACAATTGATTTTTTTCTGTGTTATTTGCCAAACAAGACTGATACATCACAAAATATTGTATTATATGAGTAAAATTAATGACAGGAAAATACAATGAGACAATGTAAGAGCTGTTGGTCATATCATGTCTACCCATCTTTTAAAAAAGAGGAAACAGTATAGAATATACTTAGGCGGTACAATTTGGTCTTTTCAACTGCCCACAGGATATGAATGAAATTTGTTGACATGTATAAACTAGGGTTCAGTTCAGGAAACAGAATAAGGTCGAGGTTCTTTAAGTAGACAGAAATTTACTGGAGAAAATGAAAAGCTTACAATGTAATTGGAAAGGCTAGAGATAGAGGCTCTAGGCTGGGCATTTAGTAGCAGAACTACTACTCCTTCTTCAGTCAGAAAGGTGAAGAATCCACATGTCACCTCAGAATTTATTGAGTTCAGAGACACAGTACTGTAGCTACCAGTAAGGAATCAAGAAACCACCAGTGCGTGACCACCACAAAAACCTCTCAAATCCCACAAAACAAGAACTTGGATGCTGGAAACTATCATGCAAAAATCGTGTCTTCAGAATCTCGATTATTGGCAGAAAACAACACAGCAGCAGGAAGATGACCTCCACTTGACTTCTGCCTTTCAAATCTCAATAAGTGCATCTAATTGGCTGAACCTAATTTGCATCTGCAGCTTCAATTGCATAGGAATCTGGGGACTCTGAAGTGCAGAAATGCACACTATAAAGTGGAGAAGAGTTGCCAGTTGGCCCCATCCACAATACTGTGATTCAAAGACTTCAGAAATTTCTCATCCAAGGTCACAGAACTAGCGAGTGTTAGAGCAACAAACTTGAATTCAAAGATTCTGGCGACTTGCCCAGTGCTCTTTCCACTACATCAGTCTACAGCACTGATTACTCTCTGAAGACATTTGCCAAAGGAGACATATTTTCAAATCTTGTGCTAATTATATTTTTCACTGAAGCATTAATTCAGGCATCTGTGAATACTGTTACCTTTTAGTCTTATGTCAAATCTCTTTCTTCTTCCAGACTCAGACTTAATCTTATTTTACAGTACTTACAGTTAAACCAACACTGCAAGGGTTTAATACCTTTGAGTATTTTTCTCAGCAGGCTTGCTGCTTAATCCATTTAATGTCAGAACAACACAGACCTTCTTATTAAAATGGGAGAAAGGACATTATTAGAGACTACATCAGTGGTTTTCTTTCTGCGGGGTAAAACCCACCAGTATGGCAATATTTGTTCCTTATCTTTATTTTAATTTGTGTTTTCTGCTGTCCATGTAAGAAAAACGTTTAAAAGGAAAAGACCTGGGGTATCAAATCCTCTTGAATTTTAATCATACATAAAAGAAAAACAGAAAAATGAAAATCCTCTTAAAGAAATCTTCCTAAGCTTGTACTTCAATATTAAAATTAAAAATAGAGAACATGTAAATAAAACATTTGGAATAAGTGGAAAATTTATAATGCATCAGTAATATCTCAGTAGTATCAATTAAATTGTAACTTTCATGCCAAAAGCTTTTTAAAGGAACTTTGGGAACATATTTTTATTTACACACTTAATGATCTAAGTACAGAAATTTCTTACCTATACATTAAAAGAATATAAATTGCTAGATATGGGTCTGTTTAGAACTAACAACACGACATTAAAATGAAAAGAAGGGGTTAAATTCATGTTACTATGTAAAAAATTCAGTTCTTGCAAAGTTAACATGTAACTCAGAAATATTCAAGGATAACTAAAAAGTCAAAGTTTTTATTTTATATCTTTTGTCTAATTTCTGTCTAGTGAAAGTTCTTTATAAGGATTCAGATGACCATTTTTACTAATATGGGCGTGTGTTGACTTTATTTTTTTGGTGATGGCAGTGGTGGCGATTTGTTTCAAAGAATTGTGTGAAAAGTTGGCAGAAATCTGAGCGCTCATGAAATCTTAGTTTAAGCAATATGGAAAAACACAACATCTAATAAATTAAATATTTGAAAATCCTGGTTTCTGAAGATAAGGATTGTTTGCATTACAAAATAATCTAGTTGGCATTTCTTTAAATACTGACCAATTCCAAAATAATTGTTTGATAATTGTTGATTGCTCTTTTTTAGAAACAGATTTGCTTTCCGTGATTCTCTATTTGTTGATTTAGATAATCTCCGAAAGGATTCAACCCAAAGCAGGGACTAAAGGAATTGAAGAGATCTATTCAAAACTGGGAATGAACTGAAACCTTCCAATCGGTTTCCATCAGGACTCCTTACCTCTTGTAAAGGCATATGGGAATTCCATCTATGTTCAGACAGGAAAGAAACTCAACTAAAGTTTTACAAGAGAAATTCTTTCCCCCTGCCTTAGAAGGGAAGGGTGGAGAGCCTGCTATTATACGAGACTCTCCACCCTTAGCCATAGCCCCTTGATTCATTATGTAACCAGATCTCCTTTATCATTGTCAACTTACCAGTCAGGTGATGGCAGATTTTTATTATGCTTGGTATAAGGTTTGACTGAGAAGAGTAGTCCTAAGAGGCTTACTTATCATTCTTGTTCTGCTAGCATTAATGTGAAAAGATTTAGCTTGGTGTGCAAGCTAACATTTTTCCCCAAAGATTTTTTAAAAACCTATTATTTTAGCATATAAGACTTATAGATATAAATTGTGACTATTGATGCATTATAAAGTCATAGTCAGGGAGTATATGCTAGATAATTGATAAAAAAAATTTCAAATTTATAGCATAAGAACAAGTAAAACAATATTTGTGAGGTATTAGAAATTTAGAATAGATTAGGATTAGGATAGAAATGAAATTATTAGCATTTTAGTATGTATAACTAACTAACATATAACTAACAGTAAAATGATTTGTAGTTAGCATAAACCAGCTAACTTCTTGGAAAGCACAACTAATAACATATATGCCTCAGGCCACAGATGCTACCAAATGGGGATCTTAGTCTTCGAGGTTTGTTCTCACACTGAAGTGCAGAAATTTCATATGAGTCTTTTTTCACTTATCTTCCATCTGTTTCCTGGAATATCAAGAGTTAGAACAAGATCTAAAGCTTTATCTTAGGAAGAGCGGAGTGATTAATATATCAGTCTTGGCTTCATCTCTCAGTGAAACTATTATTAGGCTTCAAATATTTTGTTTCTGAATTCTAAACTTGAGAGTAAAAGGTTGTTTTTGTCCTTTTTCTTTTTATTGTGAAAATTTTCAACATATGGGAAAGTTGAAAGAATAATACCACAAATAACTATATACCCTTCACAGCTGTATATGTGTATGTCTAAATATGTGTATCAGTGTGTGTGTGTGTGTGTAATTTTCTTTCTTTCTTTCTTTCTTTTTTTTTTGATAGATCATTCTTGGATAAGTTACAGACAGGATATTTCACACTTAAATGTTACAGCATGCATTTCCTGAGAATAAGGATCTTCTCTTACATACAATACAACTATTATCGCCCCAAATCTTGATACCCACGCCACAACGTACACCATGAAATCAAAATCTGTGTAAAGAAACTCTAAACATTAGTATTTTTTAAAGTTCCAAGTAATTATGATGCATAACAAAAGGTTAGAACCACTGTCTACAGATTAGTAAATCCAAGTTAAACATTTTCCAGAAAGAAAACAGTTTTTTTTTCTTTTTAATTATGCATAAGAATAAGCTAGTCTTTCAAGTTCAGCAGGTCTAAATTATAGATTTTAGATAAGATTGGTACAATAATTTATATTTCTTTAAGTTTTTCTTAGCATGTTTAATATAACTTTAAAAATATGTCTTAAAAATAAAAAGTAAATAAAAATATCTCTTTAATATAAATGTATTTGATTTTCATTTCAGTTTCTTCTATATGATCATTTAAAATGCATAAAATACATATCATTGTAGGAATCCAAAATATATTTATCTGTAAATTTAAATGGCTTTAAACAAAAAATATTTATATATTTGTATGTTATTTAACAAATATTATAAATCAGATACGAATCTTAGCATATGAAATATAAAACTTCTTAACCTATCCTGTAGTGAAATTTCACATTTGTAAAGTTCCAACAAGCAAAATCAAAATATAAATGGAATGTTTGTTAAAAATAAAAAAATAGAGGGCGCCTTGGTGGCTCAGTTGATTAAGCCTCTGCCTTTGGCCCAGGTCATGATCTCTCAGGGTCCTGGGATCGAGCCCCACATCGGGCTCTCTGCCAGGCAGGGAGCCTGCTTCTCCCTCTCTCTCTGCCTGCCTCTCTGCCTACTTGTGATCTCTTTCTCTCTCTCAAATAAATAAATAAAATTTAATAAATAAATAAATAGATAGATAGATAAATAGAATACATGTCAATGTTTTAAGAATGTTCTTTCATATACCGAAACTCTTATTGTTTCTTACAATAAAACATTATCCCTAAGTAAACAAAAATAATTTTCACTCATAACAAATTATTCCTACATTTTCTTGTTGGTGTTAAGATTGGTAGTGGTCCAAAAGGTATTTCAAAAATTCTTTAATACCTGTTAATTACTTTCTTGTTTTTGGCTTCGACTTATGACATTGTTATGGAATAACCAAGTAAGGAAAGAAGGCATAAAACATTTAGAAATAGCCATTAGATATTTATGTCTGCTTTCTGGTGTTAGAATCAAAACACTTGATATATATACTGATTATTTTTAGAAATGAATCAAACTGGTTCACAGCAACTTAAATATTTTTTATTGGAATAGAAGTCATAAGACTTGCATTCTAGGCTATGATAAGCAAGATATAACTTTATCTCTCTGGGCCTGAGGTTTCTCCTCTGTTAGCTGAGGGTTTAGCTCTGTTAGATTCCCAGACTTTCCCAGTTTATGGTATTCTTAGTGTGTCAGTAATTTTTTCACAGCATCACAGGGTAAAAGAAATACCTTATAATTCCATTTATTAAGCAGTATATCCAAACTTATTATGTATGTCTATCCTAACCTCTTAGTAGCTATTTTAAAAAAATAATGCAAATACTTTTTAAAATTATTTCATTCTTTTTAAAAAAATTTATCTTTTTTTCAGTGTTCCAAAATTCATTGTTTATGCACCTCACTCAGTGCTTCATGCAATATGTGCCCTCCTTAATTTAATTTCATTCTTAATGGGATGTGCACATGTATCAGACATGTTACACATTCTTAAACCTTGGAATTGGGCTGGTAGCCACTACCTTCATTTCCTATTTCACAGTCATTTTCTTGAGGTCCTTGTGTTTTATAACTACAACTTACAAAAACCCAGCATCACAAAGATATGATGTCATTGAGTGAAAGAAGTACGAACTACATGGGTACTAGCGGCTTGCATGGTGTCCAACCAATGTCATTGTGTTGGCAAAATGAAATGAATGAATACATGTACTGTGACAGAATAGGGTTAGTATTCAACTTAGTTATTTTCCTTTATTCTAAAACAGCTGCTATTTATAATACCATTCCTAAAACTTAGTTTGTTTTCTTATAATACTTAGCAGGAAAAAGGAGCTCATAGACCTATAGCTGCACCTGAAACCTCAGAAAGTAATCTCACATAAACTAAGTAAAAGGCTAATGTCACTTCAGATGAAGCAGTAAAATATTCATAAACTCTTCCAGGCAAATTATTTATTATAAGAAAGAATCATGTTATTTCATAAAAATTGCTGAGAAAATTTTAAAATCTGACTGCTGGCTACAAACCACACTTTTGAGAAATATGTTCAACAGTGGTCATGTTAGAGGTAGAAAGTGATAGTTTCTAGAAAATGGCTGCTCCTTTTTTTTTTCAATTGAATTATACTACAAAGACTGATTTCATTGACATACTAAGCAAAAATTGTCAAAGCAACGAATGGTGTTCCTATTAAAGTGAAATAAATTCTGATAATCTTATTCTTATGATCTATTATACAAAGATCAGTTACTAAACTAAGACTGTAATATGTATAGCATCACAGAATTTCTGCATAATGAAAATAGTCCTGAAGTCAAGCAGAAAATTACAGTATGGAAGCAGGACAGAATAAGAGAATGATTATGCCAAGCAACTAATAACTTTAAAAAGGGTAGACATTTTGTAAAAACACTAAATTAATATCAGTTCATGGGATTTAGTACATTTCATTTATCTCTTTTCTAAAAGAAGCTTTAAGCTACACAATAAATAAATTAAATTTCAATATGCATTTTTACCCCTGAGGTTCTTATGCTAGGAGGAAATTATTTATTCACACTTTATACATTTTAGATAGAATGGTGATGGACAGGAATACAAGGATGAAGGAAAAAAAAAAAAAGGTAAAATAGAGACATCAAATTTCCCTGTATGCACTGTCATCTTTGGTTCCCTCCTTTGCCTTAAACTGAAAGTTAGGCTGAGGCTATTATCTTCAGAACGGTGCCTAATTATTTTCTTTCATCACACATCCAGGATATAGGGTTGACGTCCACCGAGTTCCCTGTTGCCATTTTCCAAATTACTTTTTACTTCCTAGACTTGTAAAATTAAAACAAAAACTATCAACCACACAACATACCTGGCTTGTTTGTAGATCCTGCTAGAATACCAGCCTCATCACATCTCCTTCATCTTGCTGATCAAAAATGACCAGCCTACTACATTTCCCCCACTGTCCTCCTTTCCCCCAGCTTCTGTGGAGTAGTGGTTCTCAAATTTTATGTACACTTAAATTACCTGAAAGAACTTGTTCAATTCAGATTCAGACTCAGTAAGAACAGTAAGGACAGCCAGAGAGTCTGCCTTTCTTATAACTCTCTAACAAGCTGTGAACTTTACTATGAAGAGTAAAGCACTGGAAGAGCTATTTCCACTATTACCTAATCTTCTATATACTCCTAATTCCCCTATTCTGCTGTGGCACTCATTCCTTTCGTCTTTACTATCTTTTTTTAAAAGATTTTATTTATTTATTTGTTAGAGAGAGAGAGCACAGGCAGAGGCAGAGGGAGAAGCCGGCTCCCTGCTGAGCAAGGAGCCCGAGGTGGGACTCGATCCCAGGACGCTGGGATCATGACCTGAGCAGAAGGCAGACGCTTAACCAACTGAGCCACTCAGGCGTCCCTGGCTTTACTATTTTTAATATCTTCCATTGCTCCTTATCTTTCTTATACAGTCAATCTCAATCTCTCCTCTCTCTCAATCGCTTGAGTATCTCCCATTAACTAACACACGCACACACACACATTTTACTCCTGTCCTAGCTACCATCCTAGGTCTCTCCCTTTCACAGCCAAACTTAAAAAAAAAAAAAAAAAAATTGTCTGTGTTTGCTTATGCCTTTTTTCATCACAAATCCAATTCTGTGTCCACCAACATAATGCTCACTACCAACATAATGTTCACTAAAGTCATCAATGACTCCATACTGAGAAGCCAACAGACATTTTCGGTTCTCATCTTATGTGACCCTATCAACATCATTCAATACTGTGAACCACTCCTGACATTTTTCCACTTTGTTCTCCATGACACAGTGATCTGCTTATTTTCCTGTTACCATTCTAGTGATTCTTTCAGTTGGTTTTTTAGGTCCATCATCTTCTATTTAGCTATAAGATATTAAATAGAAATTCTTTAGAGACTAGTCCTTCTTTCCTAGCATATATTTGTATCCTAAAACCTCCATGCTCTGTCAACTAAATGCAAACAACTTCTAAATTTATGTCTCCAGCTTAAATGACTGCTTTGAGTCACAAACTTGTATATTCTATGGCCTACCTGACATCTTCCTTAGATATCTCAAAGGTACCTCAGACATGAGAGATCCATGCTAAATTAATAATTTCCAAAAAATACATGCCATGTAACATAGCCAGATACATAGTCCAGAAAACTATTAAGGTTTTGATATTTCCTCTTCCCTCACTGTCATATGCCCACTCTATCCTCCAAGACCTCTCAAATATCTATGGAATCTATTCAATTTTCTTCATCTCCACCATCCTCTCCCCTAGTGTCAATAATTGACATCTCCGGGGTAGTCTACAGCAAATGGTTTCTTAAGGAGTATTACTCGCATCCATGCTATTCTGCTCCTCCCTCTTTAATCTGTTCTATTCCCTGTAGATATGATGATACTTTTAAAAAAATATATATATATTTAAAAATAAACATATAATGTATTTTTATCTCCAGGGGTACAGGTCTGTGAATCACCAGGTTTATACACTTCATAGCACTCACTATAGCACATACCCTCCCCAATGTCCATAACCCCACCCCTCTCTCCCAACCCCCCTCCCCACAGCAACCCTCAGTTTGTTTTGTGAGATTAAGAGTCACTTATGGTTTGTCTCCCTCCCAATCCCATCTTATTTCATTTATTCTTCTCCTACCTCCTTAACCCTCCCATGTTGCATCTCCACTTCTTTTTAAACAGAAATTTCACCATTGATGCCCTGATATTTCATTAGTCTCTCACACCTGCCAAGCTCCTTCTGACTAAAGGGATGTTGCTTGTACTGTTGCATTGGCTTGGAATGCTCTTGCCCTATTTTCTCCTAGGTAACCCTGTTTCTCCTTCAGATCTCAATTACCATTTTTTGGAAAAGCCTATCTTTGCCTTAATGAATAGGTCAAATTCCCTAAAAGATTACAATATTACAATGTTTCTGGAAAGCAAGGTACATTTCTGTTTTTTTTGTTTTTGCTTTTTTTTTTTTTTTTAAAGATTTTATTTATTTATTTGACACACAGAGAGAGAGAGATCACAAGTGGGCAGAGAGGCAGGCAGAGAGTGGGGTAAGCAGGCTCCCTGCTGAGCAGAGAGCCTGATGTGGGACTTGATCCCAGGCCCCTGAGATCATGACCTGAGCTCAAGGCAGAGACTTTACCCATGAGCCACCCAGGCGCCCCTACATTTCTATTTTTGTTCACCATTATGTCCCCAGTACTAGCACAATTCCTGACACAAATTTGTTACCCTCAAAATAGCTCTTGATGAATTAAGGTGTGGAGAGATTAATATCAGTTTAAGAATCCCAAATAGTATGCCATTTGAGTTGGGCACTCTATTTCTGTGGAATAAAGTAGAGGGAGATGAATTAGGGATATTGCAAAGAATAAAACACAATAGCATTTGCTGTAATAATTAGAACTGGAAGGGAAGTTGGCAATATTTCATAGGTGATCTACAGAATGGCAGAGCCAATGATAAAGCAGTTTCAGCTAAACCAAACGATAAGTTCAGTTTATTGATGCACCGAATTTGAGGTTACAAACTCACCAGGTGGAAAAGGCTTGAGGACATACAAACTGTAGGAATGGATATGGCGGGAGATATCATCTAGACATATTAGTCTGGATATCCTTCTGTCCCTGACAGGTAAACATATTTCTCTCTTTGTGTTCACTATCCTGGTCATCAGCACAGACTCAGAAATCTTGGAGACATTTGAGAATGATGTCTTCTATTTCCTTCTTCCTTTCTATCATCATCTATTTGTTCCTTCTTCTTTCTGTCCTACTGCCACTTCCCTGGACTTTGACCTGGACTGTTTCAACAACTCTCTTACTACTCCCCCTGCGTCCAGGCTTGCTCTCCTGGAATGGAGTTTGCACGTTCCTCCCAGAGTGACTTGGCCAGACACCACACGGTCACTTCCTGCTGAGTATCTTTAAAAGGTTTCCACTGACTACAGGACAAAATCTAGAGTCTTCATGAAGGCTTTGTGATTTGGTCCCAGAATTCCTGAACTTCACTTCCGGCTCCTCTGTCCAATCTACCAGATTGCTTATTATCTCCAAATGCTGCGTGATGTCCTTCTTCCTGGCTTCCTTTCCGTCCCACTGAAATCTGACTGTAGAATAATGGAAGTTTTTCTGGCTGGGGAAAAGATACTATATTGTCTAGCATGGGGGCAAAACAAAACTAAAGGCCAGGGAAACTCTCAGCCTTCAAGTTCAACGGGTACGTGGCCTCCTGAATGAAGTCTTGCCCTCTAGGAAAATATTTAGAGCCCCATTGGTTATCTGCCAACTCGCTCTAATTCTTAGCCATAAGTTTGCTGAGTCACTCTCACGTAGGTGAAGTTAAGCTCACTATTTGGTCTGTGTGTGTTGCGCTACTCAAGCTACAAAGAGTTTGGCTACTGCATAATCTGTTGTCACACCTCTTTTCTGGACTGCAAATGTTTCCACAGAGCCCACCCCCTCGACCTCAAGAAGATGGCTACTGGAAGGGAGGGCGGGGGCGCGTCGTTACGTCTTCCGTCATCACACGCAGGGAGGGTGGGGACCTCAAGGGAATGGACTAGAGGGGTGGGGCCAATAGGATGGGGCGGGGCTACGAAGTGCTGGGCGGAGCCCGAGAGGGGTCGGGGGCGCGTCTGCGATTCAGCCGGTGTGTGCCGCGGCGAGAGGCGTCGCAGGGGGAGTCCACTCGACGCTCGGTCCCGAGAACGTGACCAGGACCAGAGACAGCCGCGTAGCCGAGCGGAAGCTGGTGGCACCAGAGTGCGGCCAGAGTCCGAGTTCGGCAGGCGGGAAGCACCCGGCATAGGGGAAGCCCCAGGAGCAGCGCGGCGGCGCCTCCCTTACCCAAGGGGCCGCGGCGACGGTCACGGGGCGCGGCGCCAGAGCGCGCGACCCAGGCCAGGACTCCAAACAAGCGGGCCAGGCTCCTCCTCCCCCCGGGCCGCCTCACCTGCGGTCGGCGCAGCGCCGCCTCCTCCCGTGCAGACGGCACCTGCGCCGCTTCGCTCACGGGTCTCCGCCCCTCGCCCTCCGCTCCAGACCCGGGTAACGCACCTGGCCGCGCGAGGCTGCTGGAGCCCCGGTTCGGGGCGCGCGGCGTCTGAGCCACCGCCTGGGGAGGACGCAGGTGGAGCGGGCGTGACTTCGTGGAAGCCGGCGCCGGCTGCTGCAGTCGTCCGGGTTGCTGCCGGATCCCGGGCACCGGGCAGTGTCGCCCGCTCCCGGGAAGGAGCCGCCGCCGGCTGGGCACCATGAACAGTAGCAGCGCCCACATCACCTATGCCAGTCGCAAGCGGCGGAAGCCGGTGCAGAAAACGTGAGTGTCGGGAGCGCGTCCCCTGTGCTGGTGCGGGGTGGGGGTGGGGGGCGCTACCCCGCCCCCAAATCCTCGCCGTCTAGAGATTAGGTTCATTCCTGATACAGGCTGTGGAATCGAGATTTGGAGGCCAGCGGGGAGACCCAAGCCTTGGATTTTTCAATTTTTAATTACTGCATTTAAAAAATTGCGCGCCTCCCCTGTCCCCGACGCGCACGCACCCTCTCGCACCCCCATCCTTCTGCACCCTTGTTCTCTTTTCTGTGTTCCTAATTTGTTGACAGGTCTAGCCTGCCCTATGGGGCTGGTGGATTAGTTAGCATAAAACCGCCTTGAAATCCCCTTCCACTTTTAATATCCTCATGGGTTAGGTTAAAGTACGGTTATTATTCCCATTCCTTGGTAGGGCCAGATGTTTTAAAGAGCTAAACACGTGCCGTCTGTAAGAAAGGCTCCGAGTTCCTGTGAAGATATTTTTCGGTCCCTGCAACTGGGTTTCTGCTGCGCTTCTATATACTTATTTGGCAGTAATTTTGTAGCGCTCAGCGTGATCTATCGGTAAAATATATAGAGGTGGTAGCGGGGATGAGTGAGTGTGGTGGACAGGATATAGTGGGGGATTTGTATGTTCAGCCACCCTTTGGGGGAACTTCCTTACACTTTAGAGGTGATTTTAGGGTGTGTGAATTGAAAGATTTGGAGCTGGAATTATTGAGACAGACGTTTGCATTCCTAGCATCTTTTTTTAATTACCTTTTCCTCCTGCTTCCAAGTTTGTCAATTCTAATTGAGCTATTAGAAACTTAGATATTTTGTTTTGGTGAGATATTTGTGTAAGATGGTAAATACTTTAAGATAACGTTTCAGAAAAAAAATCTGTGCTTGACACAGATTGACTGCTGGGAGTTGGCTGTATTCATGTGTTTATTATTAATGATGATCTTTGAGTTACTTAACATTTTTCAAATTTTCATAAACCATTTTAAGAACACAAAGGTTTACTCAGCACAAATCAGAAGTGTGCATTTTGCTTAAAACTTAATTTAGGTCATTAATCCAGCTCAGAAAAGTAACAGTTTAAAATTTTGATTTGGAACCAGTAACTTGATTTTTCATTATTTTCATTATGTGTCATTATTCTGGAGTTTTAATTTCCTTTTAGAATTTCAGTTATCATAGTTCTTCAGATTTAGGGTTGGCATTAACAGAGGACATTAACCTATAAATATACTGATTAAAATTCAAAGTCTTATCCTGCAGTGGGGCTGACATTAGGAATACTGCCTAGTCAGCAGTTTTGTGTCTTGGAAGTTCTGTGACATGTGTTTTGTGGAGTGGTTTCTTATATAAAAATGTATTCGCCTAACTTAACCTTGTCTTTGATGGTTATTTAAAATTGAGAGGTATCCCAAATGCCTGTTCTATGTATTTATTAATACAGTAGTACACTTAGCATAATATAAAATGGATTTTATATGTATGGTTAGAAAACTTGAACATCTTCCTGGGGAATTTTTAGGTTTCAGTCATTGTTGTAACAAAGTATCTAGATGACTTTAAAAAAAATCAAAAGCCTTAGTATTGTATTCATTATAAAGTTTAACAACTTTGGCTTTAATTAACATTTTATTAAAGATCTTCCCTTTAAATATATTACATTTTTTATTTGTATAAGATGTACCTTTCATTATTTTATCTTAACATTTTAATAGACTTCCTAAAACCTTTTAATATATTTGTATTTAATAATCTCTTATAATACAGTGTAACTAAAGCATTTTCCACATTCACCTTCATTTTATTTTAGTTAGTATAGATGTTTATCAGATCTCTGTTGAGCGCCATGCATTGCTTCTAGTCATATAAATACATCAAAATGTCACTACATTGCCTCCTAAGAAAAGCCTACTACTGGCATTTACAGAATCAGGTGAAATTGATTATAACTTTTTACCTGAATGAAAAAATGGTTCACTCTAGAAGGCAACTAATCAAAGTTCATTTTAGGAATGTAGCCATTAAACCTAATATTAAATTTAATATTAATTTTTAGTTACTAGTTTTTAGCTAATGAGGTCTAAAATAGGCCAGCATTGTCAGAAAAATAGATCGAGTCTGAGCTGAAAATGCTATAGAGATCTATTTAATTTTAATCCCTTAAGTGAGAGTCATTTTATTTTAATGAAAAAATGTGCTATTATAATTATAGGACTGTTACTTAGACAGTCATTTTAATATACAGTTCCAAAAATTTTGGAATTAAGTAGGTGATAACTTTAATCTACGTTCTTCCAGTGCATCTTCAGTTGAATTTATCAAACAAGATAAACTCCCTCTAGTGGCAAATCTCACATTGAAAATTATCTAATTGATAGGAAATATAACTTCTGTGTGTTCAATTTAATGCCACTAAAGGATCTTGTATATAGTGGATGCTCACTAAATGTTTCCTTTCTTTTTGGAGTAATTAAATTAGGAAATTAAAGCATATGAACCAACCTTGCACCAGACCCATGTTCTAAAAACATTTTCATAAGATACCCTTAGCAATGGATTCTTTTGTAACTTTCCTTAAAGTGTTGCTCTATATGTAATAACCATGCTTGGAAGGCAGACAGTTGGTTTTTTTTTTTTTTTTAACTCAAATTTTTTCCTGTTTTATTTTCTTTGGAGATGAAAGTATTTTCATTTGCTTACTTTGGTTAGTTAACTTTCTTAATTTGTCTCATCAAAATAGGTTAAAAGCACACTATTGAGTTAAACAGAATCTTTTTTCTTAATAATAACTTTATATATTTTTATAGTTTAAAAATTTTATTACTACAGAGAAAGTTTTAGTGGAACTTCAATTTACTGTATTTATAGAAAGGTATTACTGATCGTTGGTAAATAATAGGTGTTGAGTAAATACTATCTACGCTTAAAAATGATAATCACAGTAATGGTGGTCAAATAGCCATCATGAAATGTCAGAACTGGTAATAACTTCTTAGTCTTGGATGATTCTTTTTCCTTATTAACATAATAATGTTATATAATACAAAAGAATGGTCTTTCCTGCAATATTTGCTAAATTGCTGTTCTGTTTAAGTCCAATGAGCCTCATTTATATAATACTTAGTAAAATTCTGTATTGTCTTACTAAAAATGTTTTATATAAATGTACTATGATACCATTCTAAATAGCTTTTAAAATAAAAAGATAAGTCTTTTGAATTACATAATTATTGCTTCACCATCATTTTTCTCTCACATGGTTTAACTTAGTTTGTACATAGTGACCGTAGAGACTCTTACATATTGGAACTGTGAATTGAGTAAGTGAAAGTGTTCAGTTATCAGCATTTGTGGAAAATAAATAGCAAATAGAGGGAAAAGTGAGAAATAAATTGAAGGAGCTTTAGGTCTAAGTTAAAGAATAGGTCTAGTTTCCTTGCTTTTGTAGATCTGAGCAAGTGATTGACCAAGAGAGCAGGACAGTCAGCACCTATACTACCACTTTCACAACTAAACTTAACAGAACAAAAGCTTGTTATACACTGTAAAGGTTGTTAATGATATAAATGAAACGGAAATGTAAAAGTCTATTCTTTAAAGAATTTCAGCTTACGTTATCATAGAACAATCAGTTCTCCTGTAAGAGGCAGTATATGATTATGTTCTCAGTTATGGTTAGACTGAAAGGTGCTACTCCACTGACAAATAAACTTACAGAGTACGTGCTTAGCATTGTATGTAGTTAGAACAAGTACTTAGAAATCAATACCATGCAAATCTCTAACGATAGTACATTTCTGCTTCCACAGTTCTTTGAAAGTGGATTTTTTTGCACAGTGGTTTAATTATCAAAAAGCTGCTGTTTGTTAGGACTTACTGTAATATTTGTGTGCATGGTGCTTTATATACACTTTATTTTAAAATGGTAGTATGAAAGGTATTATTATTTATTTTATAGATGGAAATCTGAGGTTCAGATTCGGCATTGTCGGGTAGTAAATGAAAAAACCTGAGTTTGAATATCAGATTTCAGGTTTTATGGCTCCAAAGCTTATGTTATTACCAACTTCACAGTATTGCTCATGTGAATAAGTTTAGTGATACATAAGGCACACCTGTATATTAGGGATTTCCTGAATGTCCAGTGTTTCTCCTTACATACTTAGTGTTCTGAAATACATGACTTACCATTTCCTAGACTTTTGTTTAACTCCACACTTGCACTCATGCTCTTTCCTCTTAGTCTTTTCCTACAATCTTCTTAATTTACTACCTCCCTCCCTCCCTCCCTTTAAAATACTGTTTTCAGTGGCTGCATAGTATTCCATCATGTGAATATTCCATAACTTAACTGTTTTTCCTTTGGGAGTAAATTCTGTTATTTCCAACCTTTTAATACTTTAGTATTTCAGAGAATAATCCTTAGATACATGAATTTCAGGCAAATCTTAGTTGTTTCCTTAGAAAAAATTCCTGTAAGTGGAATTTGGAAGTTCAAAGTTTTATATGTATACTTTCAAGGTTGGAGCCAAATGTGCTCTGAAACATAGTGTCAAATTACTCTACAGAAGATTTATTCCTATTGGTTATATGTGAGAGTGTCTGTGCCCTTGCATTTTTGCTTTAAAATGTGGTTTGTCAATTTCATAGGCAAAAAAGACAGGAGGGATAGGTAATTGAACATAAATGTTGGAAATGTAAATGTGTATGTGTGTGGTATGTTGTAGTCATAGTAGTTACAAATAGTATAAATGGAGATTTTTCTTCTTGAGGTATCCTTTACATATTGCTTTGCTTTGTCTTATATTTTTCAGTTGTTTGTTGGCTTTCCCCCCTATTTTTGATTGAATTTTTTTTTGGCAGTGTATTCCTATTAACACATGCACAGTTAAGAAAGTCAGTAAATTAAAAAAAAAAAAAAAAGTCAGTAAATTGTGTATAATGCTTTCTTCTTTTTAGCATATCAGGTATTATCTGTTGATCTTTTATTGTCATAATTAATTAGTGTTCTTTCATTTCGCCTTTGCCCTCATCTTTCTTCACCCTCCCAGTATAACTTTATCACTATTTTAAATACACTTTTGATGCTTCATTATTTTTTGACTGTAAATATTGTTTACTGCTGAGCTATGTAATATGCTATGATTACATTTTCCTTCCTCCTGTTCTATGTTATCATTGATTTTGTTTCTATCTATTTTTCATCTTCTTATTAATATCTGGGTTTTAGTTCTCTGTTAGGTTTATTGTTTCTGTCTCATGTTTTCCCTGTCTGGCATGACTTGTTTGAAGAGAAGGGTCTTTGTAGAGGGCTATATGCTTTGTGGTCATGAAGCTGGAAGTGAATTACCTGTCTTTTAAGATCTGATTTACATGTCACATCTTCATGAAACCTGCCCTCATTACTCTACCTGCTCTTACTTTTCTCAACTCTTGGGCATCACTTTTGTGGCAACTGGATTATTGTATGATACATTGTGTTTGATTTTGCCTTATTACAGTGCATCTCCTTCTAGTAAAAAAGATAAATTCTTTAAGGTTAGGTCAGTCTTTTATTTGTCCTTGTGACAACAAGAGCTTCCTAGTATCATGCATATGGGTATTTGGGCATTGTTTACTAACTTAACGACTGACCACTTACAATTTTTGTTTTAGTGCTTTAGGTATGGTAGATATATTTTATGTGTGTTCCAATGGAATTTTTTTTTTTAAAGTATATATATATTTTTAAAAAAATATATTTTATTTATTTGACAGACAAGAGATCACAAGTAGGCAGAGAAGCAGGCAGAGATAGAGGAGGAAGCAGTCTCCCCGCTAAGCAGAGATCCCAGGACCATGGGATCATGACCTGAGCCAAAGGCAGAGGCTTTAACCCATTGAGCCACCCAGGCGCCCCTTAAAGAAGTATATTAACATAAGAAGAGGTAAAAGGCAATATTTGCAGTAAGTTTTTTCAGGATTTTGGGAGTAACCAGGATTTCTAGGGCATATTTCATGGTCTGGTTTTCACCTATAAGGTCCTAGAGACTGTAAAGTATTTGTACGTTATTGCCTCTTGCCTCAGAAGAAAGGACTTATCACAGCTATAGAGTGACAGCAAGAGAGTGACTGAAGAAATATGACTCATTAAAAGTGGCTTCCAGCTAGAATTCTCCAAAGTTTTTATAGATGTTTTTCTCCCCATCTAGGGAAATAAAATATTCACCTGTATTCAGCTTGCCAGTGAAATTTTACTTCATTTGTGTTAAAGATCACTTCTCCAACATTACATTAATCATATAATTTAAGACATCACACATTCAGCATTTACATTCAGAGATAAATAAGTGCACACTGAAGCCATGGGGTGGAAATGATGAATGAATGGCTTGAGTATAGTCACTAGGGTACAGAGATTTACTGAAGAATATTTCAATTGGCTGTTGGCTTGAGTGAAGATTATTACCATATCACATGGAGAGAAGGGGCTGCCTAAGTTCTGGAAAATATGAATGAGAGACACTGGAAGTAAAGACAAACAATTTATTAGTATATGGAATAAACATTTGGGAGTAGATTAAATCACTGAGAGGAAAATGCTGATAGAACAGACTCAGTACTGCAGTAGGTAATCTCTATTAGAAAATGTTGCTTTAATCTCAAAGGATTACTAAAGCTATATCTTTGCATGTCATTTGAGGTTTTATGATAAATGTATAAAAACAAACATTTACAGTTAAGGTGATTTTTATGACTAAACTGGGTTAAAATTTTAACTTTGCTTTCTGCACTGGGCACTAGAGATGCCCCTAAGACATTCTACACTGGGATATGAAAAAGGCTTTAAAGATGGCGCTCAAACTGGCATTGGATGTGCTGTTGGGCTTGTTAACAGCAGTACTAACAGCACACAGGGCTTTAAAACAGAAGCACGGCAGGCAGTCAACTAGAGTCTTGATTTCACAACAGTTCTGATTTGCAGGTTGGGACAAGGTTTCTGAGGTAAAGTTTAAAAAAACATAATAAATAGCTCCTTTGCTATATCAACATCAGTGGTCTCTATTTCAAGAGATAGCTACTTCAGATCTTTCAAATCTAATCTTATAGGGATGTTTGTTTGTATTTCAGATGTGGCTTTTTATTTAAATAGATGCTTGGCACTATATTTTGGCATAGATTTAAAGGCAGTAACAAAAGTAAAAGTACTAGTGTAACCAAAGTCGAGTGTAATGGATGTAAGTTTACTCTCTATATTTATTAAATGCATCTTTAAAATGTATAGATAAGGATGAAATAGTTTCACAAAATAGTTCTGAATATTTCTTACAAAATCAGTGAAAAAGCATGTCATGTCTATTACTTTAGCTTTTACAACAGTGTATTTGAAATGCCATGCCCTCTGGATACTTCTCAGCTCTGACCTTACTTCTTTTTCTGTACATTTGATTTTGTTATGTAACTTTTAAAATATTTTGCCTTGGATATTTTCCCTTTTTCTTATAATTCATCCTCTGTTGTCTTTGCCTGTGCCTCATCCTCAGCCTTATACCTAAATTTGGTATCATCAAGGTCTGTCCTCAGGTCTCTTTCTCTTTGGTGTACCATCTCTTAGGAATATAGTTATTACCTCAAGCTACAAATTTCAGTTTAGTAACCTCTCCCTCATTCAGTGTTTTCCTCTTCCATACTTTCTGTGCCCCATCAGCAAACATTTGTGTCTTGGTATACAGCAAACTTCGTGGTGGGCACAAAGTGCTATGTTTAAACATCTCATGCCAGGCCTTACTATGTGTACTGTCACTGCCTTTGGTGAGGCTCTGATTACTTTTTTTTCTGGATGCTTCTGATCAGCAGACATTAATTGAAAGTTCACTCTATGTCAAGTACTGTGCTGAGCAACAGAGATACAAAAATGATAAAAGCTACATAGTAATAGGAACAACAAACAAGTATATGTAACACCGGTTATGTAACTTAGGAAATTTGATCCCATGCTAAACCTTCCATAATGTGCATAATAACACACGGGAGCTGTGGGCAGTTTGACATCTTTCAGAGAAGTGTTTTGCCCTAGCTCAGGTTTGAAGTCCGCTGCGAGCCAGCATAAGATAGGCAGCAGTACCAGGTGGAGGAATATCTTGAATGCTCTTTTTCTTCTCTGTGTCCTATCAGTTTGTCTTGCCTCGAGGTTTGTTTCTGTCTTCTCCCTGATGTTTTATAATCATTGCTGGAAAGCTACCAGGCGTGCAAGATTTCAGTTTCAGCTTGTTGGAAATGCTATCTGCACAGGATATTCCTTAATGGAGTGGTTGTATAAGACATTTGCATCTGATGCCTAAGGTACAGAAGTAGTACAGGAGGGATGCGTTGTGAGTAGGGCAGGGAGGACTTCACAAAAGTGATCGAATTGAGCAGGGCTTTGAAGCTAATGGAAGAGAACAGGAGAATTCTGGAGAGTAGCATGTATGAAGCACCAAAATATATATTGGTAACAAAGTAATTTCTTCCCTCTGGCATATAATGGACAGGAAAGGATTTGGTTGGAGGAATGAGGCCAGACGACAGTGGACCGTAAAAGATCCAGAAGCATTTTTTTTTTTTTTTTTTTTTTTTTTTTTTTTGCTAGGCTAAGGAACATGGACTGTGCAGAGCCACTGACATGGATTTGATTTGAGGAGTGACATGGATTTGTATTTCAGAAAGCGGTGCTAGCTTGGGTGAGAGCTGCCCTGCATTTCATCCTCTCCATAGTAAAATACAAGACTGGTCATGTAAATCCCAGCTGAAAGATGAGTCCTAGATACCAAAGTCTAACTTTATACCATTTCTGGGAGGAATTTTGCTGTTTGCTCGGTCTTCAACATTTTTTCATCAGATACCCACAGGGCTCACTCTTTGGCCATAGCTATGTCAGTACTGCAGCAGAACACCCGAGATCCTTCCCAGCTCTCAAAACCAGCACCCTTGTCACTCCCTAATTCCTTCTCTTGCTTCTTATTTTTCTTCTTAACACTTACCAGTCCACAAAGTCTTATGTTTGTTCATTCATTTATTTATTTGTGTCTTCCACTGAAATGTAAGCTTCATGAGAACAGGAACTTTAGTATGCATTGTTCACTGCTGGGTCGTCTGTGATTGGCGCACAGTAGGCGGTCACTGTTGCCAGAATGTGGCCTAACTAGCTTCCCCCTTCTCCTCTCTCTTGCTCTTTAGGCTTCACACTCCACACAGGGAACTTATCACAGTTCATCATTTCTCGGTCCTCCCTCCTCCTGAAACTTCCTTCATCTTTAAAGGCCCATCTCAGATATCAACTTGTCTATAAAAATCTTTTTTCAAAACTTTGCTCACATACTTTACTCCTATCATAATTTTTGAATATGTAGGAGAATGTCTTCCTTGACTACGCAGGACATGATAAGTACAAGGAAATATTTGTATTAACAAGTGATCAATCAGTAGAGAATTACTCAGTGAGGTCGGCATTCATTATAGGTAACATTTGGAATTCAGTTGAAATTAATTGAAGAAGTTTAAGATAATTTGAATTTGAGTATAAATGTAGTATGATTAGGGGAAAACACCTAGAGAAATAGTCACTAATTTCTGTTAAGTATGCAGTTATACAAACAGTCTGGAGAAAGTACCTGATTTATTTTGTATTTATGCCATATACTTTATCAATTTTTTAACTCTTATTTTTGTGGAAATAAAGTAAATGGTAATAAAAATAGAAACAGATAAGTTCTAGAAATTATTTGTTAGGGACAATATTAAAACATTTAAATTTTATATTGACTTATTAATATATAAAGTATTCACCATATATGACATTGAAAACAAAGTATCTAGAAATATTTGTGATTAAATCAAATTAATAGCACTATATTCAAGCCAGTTTCTATTTTTAAGATACTATAATTTGAATTGTTGAAAATGTCTTTGTTTTCTCAATAAAAACTAGGGTGGGGGAGTCTTTGTTGAAAGAATACCCTGCATACATTTTTATTTTATGGCAAATGGAAAGGTGCAGAAGCATGATCTACTTTGCTTTATAATACCTTCTCTATATTTCAGTATGGATGTCTGATGATCTGTAAATTCATTTTAAATAGTGGATATCTGCTGTGAAAACCTGGCTAAGCCCTTTGTGTGAAGTTACCCAGTTTCTCATTTCTAAGCTCAAGTTCTACTGCTAACCATAAATATCTTTTCTGTCTTATGAAAATCATGCTAAGTGTTAGAGTTTCATTGAATTTTCTAATTGAGATATTAACTATGAGAGCTAATATTTATTTGTAATTATTGACCAGTCCTAAAAGCAAAATTTGTGAGTAATCACAGTTAACATCTGATATCTGTTGATCAATGAGTATAAATAAACAAAGTCAATTTTTTTTTTTTCAATGTTGAGGACCCCATTAGATGCTGGATGACCATCTGGAGGTCCCAGAGGGCTTTGAATACTTGTCACTTGACACTGATGAAAGTGTTAAATAGAGGAAGTTGGGGGTGATAAAGATAAGCTTTTTATTTAGGGTAGCTCTTATCTATCTACATCACAAATTGTTCCAAGATGCTTCTTGTAGAAGATTGCAAAAGAAGCATAATTTTTACATAATTTATTACAGATTTCTTTTTTTTCTTTCCATAACAATGGCTGGGTTTGAAGAAAAATACACTAGGATTTGTTATTGGGAATCATGATACCACAAATGTATGAAGTAGAGGAAGTATAAGGTATGTAAGATGTACTCAGCATTTTCTTAAGATTCCATAAGGTTTTAATAAAACATTATGAAGAATTTTACCCATCCTCTTGTTTTTCTTAATTAAGATATGAAAGGAGTATTTTGAGAGGATTTATGTTAACTTGAAGTAGATTTTAGGTGTTTGTTTTATTAGAGAAATATTTAGGAGCTATAATACAACAGAAATTTTTGCTCTATGTAGTTTAAAGTATTTTGTGGTATTTTGTTTGTTTTTCAGTGTCAAGCCAATCCCAGCTGAAGGAATCAAGTCAAATCCTTCCAAGCGACATAGAGACCGACTTAATACAGAGTTGGACCGTTTGGCCAGTCTGCTCCCTTTTCCCCAAGATGTTATTAATAAGCTGGACAAACTTTCAGTTCTCAGGCTTAGTGTCAGTTACCTAAGAGCCAAGAGCTTCTTTGATGGTAAGAAGTTTTGTTTATTAATGTATGGTAAAATTTAAGTAACAAAGCCAAACTTTTAGTATTTCTAAAAATAAGTGTTCCAGATTCATTCATCAAAAAGATGCTGCCACTTAAAGGACATGTGGTGTCATCCTTTGAAAATCGTATATTTGAATGTTATGCCCCTATTAATTTGTCAGATTCCAGTTCTCTTTCTTCCAGTTCAAATTTTGAAAGTTTCTCTCTCTCTTTTTTTTAATGGACCAAAACACATATACTATAACATATTTTTGCTGATTTCTTTCAATATGTTTTGTGTAGATATTTCATTCTTTAAAAATTAGGTATACTTCTACTTTATGTTAACTGTGTAATTTACTCCAGGAAAATGTCCTTAAATTTTTTTCCACCGGAAAGAACATGTTATTATAGGAGTCAGTAGAATTGGATTTCACTTTCCATTGTGCCAATGACAAACTATTCAATTTTAATCAAACCACTTAGCTTCCCTATCCCTCATTTTACTTAGCCCTGAAGTTAGTAATTTGAGCTAGGTGGTTACCTTTTAACCATATGTTATTTCATAGTATTTTAAATGGAAGTTTTTGTTTGAAGGCAATATTTCAGTGTATCTTCTCATGTAAAATAATTCCTCAGTTTCTCCTTTTATCTGTTTATAAGTAAGACATAGTTTGTTTTTTTTTTTTTCTTTCAGGAAATGTTCAGTCTTTTAAATATATCATGTTATTTTACAAACAGCAGTAAAGAATTAATGGTAGAAATCTCAGTGGCCTGTCAGGGCTTCTCAGACTTTAATGTGCTTACAAATCACATAGGGATCTTATTAAGATGAAAGTTCTAATTCTGTAGGTAATTTCTGGTGGTAGCCAGAAATTTTGCATTTCTAACAAGCTCTCAGATGCTGCTGCTACTGTTGCCCTAGACACATTTACAGATGCTTGAATTTATAATTTGTGTTTAGAATATTGCAAAACAGTTAATTCCCTTTAGGTTTATATTTAAATGGTTTGAGTGCTTAGTCTGGACATTTTTTTCCTTTGCTTGCTGTGTATGTTCTTTATCTTGGATCAAAGCCATGTTGTTTAACAGTTGTGATTTGGGCAATATACATTGATATGAGAATGATCCTTTCAGGGAAGATTATGCGGTCCAGGGTTTTATAGTGACACTTAATTTTTTTCTGACTTATCAAGTCTTTGAGTTTTCCGTTTTCATCTACACCAGATTCTTCATCTTGGAGATGGATTATGTGGTATTCAGTGGTGTGCGTGTGTATGTTTATCAACTAAATAGTCATTTTGTGATAGCTCTGGGACTAGAACCCTGGTTTCTAGATGTCCTTTGTTGTTTTTCCGAACCATAGGACAGTTACTTCTCTTTTCTAGGAATCATTTATATAATGAGTCCTGAAGACTTTCCCCTGATCTGTGGCTCTCAAAGTGCTGTCCCCAAACAAGCAGCAGTAGTTTCACCTGGGAACTTGTTAGAAATGCCAGGTCTTGGGCACCACCCTAGACCTGCAGAGTCAAACTCTAGTCGAGTGGTGGGTTAGATGCATGTGGCAGTTTGGGAGCCCCTGTTCTAGACTGTAACCTTGAGGCATTCCTGGCTTTGTGGAATGCTATCCTAACCCTCAGCATTTCTTCATGTGCGGTGCTCATGGCTTGATCTTTGGGTGGAGGGGTTCCATGACATGTAGGATGTGGTCCCTGCCCTTAGAGATTTTACAGCCTAGAAGCCAAAGAGATGTTATTCCTTGACTCTGGTAAAGATGAATTGATGTTAGTCATTTTGCCTTTTTCTTTTTCTGCTCCTCTGTAATGGGTAATCAAACTATAAATGTTAAAAAGTGAAAAAAAATGTATTTTTTGTGCTCTGTTTAAAAGTGATGGATCAGGATTGAAGCAGCTTAGCGAGTAGCCAGCTGCCATTTAAGTATTAAAATCATTACTCTTTTCTAGGCTGTGTGTGTGTGTGTGTGTGTGTGTGCGCGCGTGCGCGCGCGCGTGTGCACGTGCTTGCGCTAATTAAGATAATATATGCATATTTAATGTATAAATTTATATATATATGCATATATATGTGTTTATATTTTTTTCATGGTTAGACATGTCTGTCCTGTTCAGTACCTCAAGTAAAGGACATTCTAAGCCTACCTTATAAAGAATGCAATAGCTTAGCAGGGCTCATTACGGAGTTCTTAGGTATTAAAAATTATTTCCTTAACTTTTAATTAATGAGTTTATTTTTTATTCTGGTTCAGTGTATTTAACAGAAGGATCTTATTACCCTGTGTCATTCCTTCATCAATTATATTACTTTTAATTTTACATCCTTTGCATTACTGATGTTTTAACTACATTATGTATGAGAATAACATGGAAAGCCTATAAAAATGAACAGATTCTCGGGCATGTTCCTCTTATGCTGATTCTGTGTAGTTCCTATGTAGAACCAGGGAATCTGTATTTTTCATATGTATCCTAGGTGAGTCTGAGGCACTGATTTAACTTGGCTTTGATTATGTCTGTATATTTATTTGATTATGTCTGAAATTATGTCTTAAAATTTTTTTTCTTTGCCTTCAGAAAGACAAACTGAAATGTATAAAATTTTGGGAAGACTGTAAATGTGTTTGCTTAGGTTTCAGTGGAGTACATACCCTAAGTAGTTTCATAGGTTGTTCAATACAGGTACAGAATTAGGTGGAAGGTGAGGGAAATAATCAGTAGAAAAGATCCCATAGTCTTCTCCAGACCTCCATGATGCAGAAAGGCAGTGCGATAGTTTGTAAGGACAAAGACAACAAATTTTTCAAGATAATTCCTAAGACCTGCACATATACTAAATGGTGCAAAAAAGGAGACTTGGATCATGTTGACTGATGAGGATTTTTATGTGTAGTTAAAGCCAGTCTCCCACTATTAGGGAAACAGTATAGCGAAGTGAAGGGAAGCTCTAAGTGAATAACAGGATGCAAACAGGGGGTGTGTGAATTCCTGCGGAAAGAACAATATAAACGAGTAATCATACAATCTTGTTAGAAAGGAAACTCAAGTTTTACTGTAACAATAGATATTTTTCCAAGAAAATACATCTATTTATTGCGAGTTTAAATAATCCAGGTTGGGTGGATCTTCTTAAACTCTGGAGCCATGACCTTACTGCTCTGATGGTCTGAAAAGAGCACTTCTAGTTTAAGTACAATAATATCTATCCATTTCTAATTAGTCAAAACATTGTGAGATATAACTTAGAAGTACTTGAACAAGATTTAGGTATTTTTCAGTTATAGTAAAGTAAGAAGCAATTTCCTTGTAATTTGATATTACACTTTATTCTAAATAGTGTGGGTGCTGAATTCACAAAAAAGAAAAAGGAGGAAAAAGATTTCTGTTCTCTAATAGTTCTAATAGTGTCTCAGCAACTGTGACAAATAGAGTATGGGAAACCCTTTAGAAATGTACCTATTCAATATTATTAATGCAATACTTAGGTAGCATTTTCAAGGGAAGTAAAAAGATCTGAAGTTTTGTTAGATACTGGTTTTGGTTTGAGCTGAAGAACTAATTGAGAAAATCTTTGGATGTTTAATCCTTGAAAACTCTAGAACTGTGTATCTTCTAGATAATGAAGAGACTCTTCAGGGAATTATTTTTTACTTCATACTCTGTTTATGCTGCAGATG
The DNA here is from genome assembly GCF_022355385.1 of Mustela nigripes. Classification (NCBI taxonomy): domain Eukaryota; kingdom Metazoa; phylum Chordata; class Mammalia; order Carnivora; family Mustelidae; genus Mustela; species Mustela nigripes. Next base: position 57,240,996 of record NC_081560.1, on the reverse strand, counting down.
AGCTAATCATTATAAAATTTTTCATTTTTATATTATCATGCTGTGGTTTTTCTGGTGTAGTTAAAAGTACTGCGCCTGTTTCACTAAATATAATGGGAACTCCTTAGGGATATTATGTGTACTGCTGTATCTTAAGCACTTAGAGCGATGTCTGACCCATGGTAGGTGGTCAGTAAATATTATCTCAGTTTCACTAACTTACATCTGAAAGACAATGTAAAATGCAAAAATTGAAATTCTAGATTAGGTACTTAAAAATATAGGTCTAGAACTTACTGTAAGACATTAATATTTTGTTCTTTCCAGATAATCTGTTAGTAGCCAATTATAGTTATTCATTCCATCAGTTATCTTCATCTCTATTTATAAATAAACAGATGTGAGAAATATTTTGTGGAATTATAGCCATAGAATATTGTACATGGCCTCTGATTGGCTGGCTCGTACAGTGAAACATGTATAAGGACTTAAGGATGCAAATGTGAAAGCTACATACATCTTTTTAGGACAAATTAGTATCAACTGTTACTGTTCTCAAATCAGTACTCCCTTTTGCATTCGTTAGCTATCTCTTTGCTCCTTTGCCTTCTCTTTATGGGTATTATCTTGTTCGTGGTTCACTGGTTGTTTTCTTCTTCGTTGGATGCTCCTTTTGTACCTCCCAGCAGTCTGGCAATCTTGGTACTTTTAAAATTTTTGTCAGCATAGATGGAATGTGCAAATAGACTCAGTGTTTTTTAAAAAATCACTCCCTTTGTAAATTTGATAGGTTAAAAATTCCAGAATAAGGTGATACTTTATTTCTCGTTTCTGCACAGTGGACACATGTAGACATGTTTTAAGGATTAATAACCTCAATATATTAATAAGGAGAGACTAATTAAAATAGCAAAAGCTGTTTAAGTTCTATTCAGTTTCCACAGTAACACTGCATTTCTGTGTTACCTACTTTTTTCCCTGGAAGACTTCTAGAAATTACGTATCTTTGAGGTTTCTCCGTAGAGCCTTTAGTGTTTTTTTTAGAAAATAAATACCCCAAATCCAAAATTGATGTTTTCTGATGTTAGTAATTAAACATGGTAAAGGGCCATTTTTGCCTCTCAAGACCGATTAAGTTAGTGCAGACCTGAAGACAGTTAAATGACCAAATGGAGCTGTGATCTGACAAGTCAGTGTGGACTTGGGTCCTGGAAATACAGGCTGAAAGCCTAAAATCTTTAAAATTATTTTCAGACTTTTTCACCAAAATCTAGAATGTTAAGATTAAACCTTGCTTTGTTATAAAAAGAAAAGTGGAGCCTTAAAGTCACAAAATAGGTTTTGTTTTTGGTTTGGGGTTTTTTTTTTTTTTTGCACAAAATGAGTATTAAACTCAAATACCATGTTACCTCTGAGAGGGAAGATATCTAATAAGTTTAAATAATTTAATGACTATGATCAATAATAGTTTATTTGGGGAGACTAGGATTTGGGTGGTTATAGCCCAGCTTCTGAAATTGGTTGATACAAAGGGAAAGGCTTGTTTCCTCCCATATTGTGTCTCTTAGTGCCAGGTCAAACAGCGGACATTGGGCTTGTTGACCAATCGGAATCAGTATGGTAGTGTTTATTCTTAGAAAGAGCACTTGCAGCACATTAAAAAAATTGGATTAAATTTCATTATCACTTTTTATTTTTAAAACATGCATCATTATATAAGTGTGTGTGTTTAAATTATTTTACCTTTGGACAACATCCCCAAAATTAAAAACATGGGTATGGTTAATTCATATCTCTGCTGAGACCCAAGTATCTAATGAGGTAGAAAAGGCAAAGAAGTTTTCTTTTAGTGAGGCAATAGTAGGGATCAGTGGCATGTAATATTTGTTATTTCAGTAAAATATTCATAGTACATATCACACCACTAAAATTTAATTGTTACCTGTGAGGTTTTTTACTTCCTCCATTATATCTTAGTCATGGGTTGTTCTTTGTGGCATCTTTAGAACCGAGGTCTATAAATTTAATCTGTGGTAAGGAAACTTAGAAACAAGAAAGAGTTAATTTTGTCTAGGTGTTAGGAAGCCTGACAGAAGTGAGTTTGGGGACCTGAGTTTCTAATTCCCAGCTCCTGCCTTTATAGGGAACAGTTTCTGGTTAGTTTAAGAACTAGGTGACAGAGGAGAACGACATCCGATTCTTACACATACATAAAACATTCATTACACATACTTAAAACAATCATTTTATAAAGTGTAATATTTACTTATTGGAATGTTCTAAATTCACGAAGTCAAAAAATGCTCTGAGAGGGGACGATGACAACAGGTAATTTACATGATGTGATGAGCTCACATTTATTCGATCTCATTGTTTACCAGGGATCTTTGTTGACTTTATTTTAAATTTAAAAATTATCTGTGCTCTTTTCTTCATCTTCCTTTTTTAAGTTATTTAACAGTTCATTTCCAGTTCATTAGGTTTTCAAAAGAGAGCTATTGTGTTTATTCATCTTCAGCTTGTGTGTTTCTCTGGATTTCAATCCTGTTTTGCTGTGTAACCCAGAACACTATCTTGAGAAACATACATATGAAAAATGAGTTTGAAAAAGCAGAGAAATGAATTATATAAAAAGCACTTGTGAAGTTGAAACTTTTTAAAGTTTGGTGGTTTTATATGTATGCTTTTCATTCATGGGATTTGTATGCTACTTTTACCTGCATTGCTATACTTGAAAGTCACTGTATACCAAGTAGTTTACAAAAATTTTGGTATCAAAGTATTACAGCAAATATGATTTCTTAATTCTAGAAATATCTGTGGTGGTTTGCCTAAAAGATGAGCACATTCAAAATCATCATATAGTATTGTTTCATCTATCTCTGGTATTATCTACTTTTTTATAATTGAGCCTTTTTTCCCCCAGAATTCATATTCTAAAGCATGTAACTAATTATAACATTCATGATAGCCTCCATAACTAAAGCTATAAAATTTATAAATTCTTTTAAATTCTAATGCATGGCCTTTATTCTCAAATCTCTGCAAATTGAAACATGGTTGAATAAAAAGAATAGTAGAATATTCTTATTGAGTCTAGTTGAAGTTGTATTTAAATCCTGGCTCTTACATTTAATAATATGATCTTTTTGGATAAGGAATTTAATTTCTCTTTTCTTCAAATATTCTAACGTAGATTCATTAGGTTCTATGAATTTTTTTAAAATTTACTTTTAGAGCGAGTATGAGCAGGGGTGGGTGGGCAGAGGGAGTGAGAAAGAGAGACTCTCAAGTAGGCCATGTGCTCAACACAGAGCTAGGATGCTGCAGGGTTGATCTCATGACCCTGAGATCATGACCTGAGCTGAAATCAAGAATAAGATGCTAAACCAACTGAGCCACCCAGGTGTCCCAGATTCTATGAATAAATTTAGTATTTTATATAGGATATTTTCATCACTGAGTATTCGTTTGCTTTGACAAGTATTTCCAAACAAACAAGTAGTTAATTTGTTTGATTTTTTTATGTGGCTTTGTGATCTGGTTAGTAGAAATCTACATCTTCCTGTTATAGTGTTTTAGAAACTGTATTCACTTAGAGAACAAACAAGAGCCTGTGGTGAAATGCAGTTATGTTACCACTAAACATTTTATGTAGTAGTCATGTTTATGTCTTATTTTTAAAGCATGCTCTTACACAGCTTTTCTACTTTTTGATGAACCATTTAAAATCGGTAACTGAAATTCATTTATTCATAGGTGGAGATTTAGATTTTGGAGTCATTGTAATATAGTGGGAATAATACTCTAAATTATGAAAGTGAATAAAATATTCCAGAGGAGAGCAAATAGAATAACAGGAAAGATATCAGAGATGAGATGTTTTAAGTATGAATAGAAGTTGAGGAAAGCAAATCTGTGTCTATATAGAATATAAAACTGTGCTGAAGTGATAGTTTGCATAAAGATGCCTTCATTTGGTGTTTCAAGTTCTTAAATTAGGGGGTCAAAAGAAAATTGCACTTGAAAGTATAAACTAAAATGAAATTAAAGTCCATACAAAAAAATCTTAATACTACAGGAGTAGTTATTATGGTCCTTGATTGTCCATAGAAGCCAGAAAACCATTTAGGTATTTGCAGTGGGAAGTTGAGAAAGGAAACAAGCGTCACATCAAATCAATTTAACCTAAAATTGTATTGGATTATTCTGGTTTCTTCTAGCCTCAAATTTTCTCTTATTCAGTGGGGGTGCCTATTATGGTCAGTTTTACAGATATACTTTTGTCAGCTGGATTGTTGGTAGTGCCTGGTGTCATATGTCTTGGTCTATATGTTACGGAGGCAGCATTCCTTCTCTTTAACTTAGCATGGTGGAGGGAGATTGTCATAGAACAAAAGCACTGACAAGCAGGAGACATGGAGGCTAATCCTGTGGCCTTAGAGATGACCTTTAACCTCACTGTTGCCCAGGGTCTTCATCTTATCAGCATGGACAGTAAGAATGCTTGTGTGCCCCATGCTTTAAGTTTGTGGTGGATTTCTCCTAAAAAATGAGATGTGTGAAATCAATTTTATAATTAAGATTATTATATAAATTGTAATTATTTCTTGTGGAATACTGATATTTTACTTGTTTTAATGGATAATTTTGTGGTCATTGTGGAATATGCTTAGAGGCCATTCAGACCTGGTTGTCATATCATCTGACAATCTCTTGAATTAATTTTGTATTTTGATTTAGAGATGGAAACTTTGCTAATAAACTTTTTCGCCTTTTAGCATAATATGTAATAACTTATTCCCCCATATTGTTTCCTTTTTCAGAAGTGGCACACACTTAAATCTAGACAATTTATTCAGGGAGAGGTGACATGGCTTGTTTTGGTGAGGCTATAAACGCTGGGCAGAGTGCCTACTTGCTGTATTTGTATACATACAGAATTCTGATTCTTTGTGTCAGTCTTAAATTTTGTGCTTCTCTTTTGATCTTTGTAAAATTGGCATTGAGTTATTTCCTGAAGACATTCCTATTAATAAGAGCACTCTTTAAGTAGAGGAATGATAATTTTAGAAAATAATAAAGCAGTGAGATCTGTAACATTTCTAAGTTATTTCCAAAACTGTGAATTTCCAAGATCATGAATTTCTGATGTCACTGATTCTTAAAACATGGCACCTGGTCCTCAGCATCACTTGGGAACTTCTTAGCAATGCAAACCATAAAACCCCACCCTAAACCTCCTAAATCAGAAATTTTATTTATTTTTATATTTTTTATTTTATTGCGTCATGTTAGTCACCATACAGTACATCATTAGTTTTTGATGTAGTGTTCCATGATTCATTGTTTGTGTATAACACCCAGTGCTCCATGCAATACATGCCCCCCTTAATACCCACCACTGGGCTAACCCATCCCCCTACCCCCGTCTCCTCTAAAACCCTCAGTTTGTTTCCTGGAGTCCACAAGTCCACAGTCTCTCATGGTTAGTCTCCCCCTTTGATTCTAACCCCCCCTTCATTTTTCCCTTCCTGCTCCTAATGTCCTCAAATAAGTGAAACCATATGATAATTGTCTAGGTAACGCAGAAATTTTAGAGTGAAGTGCAGCAATGTGTTTTAATAGCCATAGCCTTCCTGTTGATTCTAATGTCTGAAATTTTGAGAGTCACTGCTCTACTTGATTAAAGTCTGCTGCAGAATGCAGTTTGAATTCCACTCTTGTATATGTGGAAAGCTCAGTGCAACTCCTTCCCCACTGAAAAGGTAAACTAACTGCTCTTGTTGGTTCTGTTAATTCAGTGACCTAACACAGTTGCTTGGAATTGTGTATAATGAAATTTGAAAGTGGGAAAATGTTAAACATCTTTGGAAGTTGGTTTCCACTTAATTGAGAGCTGGAATAGGTCTAACTTTTAAGGACTTACTCAGCTTTAAGATGATGTTTTTTAAGATTTGCTAAAAAGACTGTAAACTACGGTTATGCAACCTATATTCAATCATAAAGATATAAACAAACATTTGCATTTTTGAAAGCCTGAATTTAGTTTCATTCTGCCTTGGTGATTAGAAATTTCTAGGTAGGAAAAAAAACCTCTTAATATCATCAGAAACTATTGTGTAAACTGTGTAGACCTAATCTTTGTGTTTTAGAAAACTTAGGCTATAGTGTAGTCTTCTTTAGTTTCAGACTCTTCCTTCTTCCCCTCAAAAGAACACTATATTTATAAATAAATAACTTTGTGTTGAAATGAAATGTCTCTCTTACCCCAAAGCACATAGAAAAACCTCTCCTTAGGTACACTTAATATATTATTTAAATACTAATTCATCCTGGACTAAGCTAGGACTGTTTTCTTTATTTTTGAGAAATATTGTATAACTTAACTCTTTCTAATTTATAGAGGTTTATGTGGTTGAATTTTATAGTGATAGCTTTGCTTTCCTTTATGCTTCTATCACTGAGGGAATGGAATTTAACTTTTTCTGCCAGAAGTAATAAAGGAGATGATAAATATTATTATAAAATAAATTTAATTTGTATCAACACAAAGAGATTTAAAAGTCTTATGCTTTTTCCTGGCACAAGATATTTACCATGTCATCTTTCTGTTTAATTGAAAACTATAGTAACATTCAAAATATAGTTTACCACATGCCAGTATTTCTCCCTTATGAAATTCTCTGTTGAACGATTCAGAGCATGTTTTTCAAAGAGGAAATAGTTGGCTTGTAGGGAGAAGTGGAAATCCAAGCTTAGATGTATAAGGAAGGAAAATGCCATATAGCAAATGGATATGGTTAAATACTTGTGGGAGAAAAACTTGAATCAGTCGGTAAAATGACCATTTGATAATGCTGTGATAATATTTACATTCTAAATTCCTTCATCGGTTAGATCAAATTCTTGTATAGTTGCTTCACTGATCTCTCAAAGAGGGGAAATAATTGAAATATTTCAGTGCTTTATTATCTTAATATTCCACAGGCTGTCTAAAGTCAGATCTTCATATTTTGGAAGGTAGAGTATTCTTGCAGATGGGGAGGATTTTATCATATGTCTGTTTGTTATAGCAAATGCTTCTCGAGTAGCAGAATTGGCTGTGACTTATTTTCAGATACTACATTTTTTTCCTATCAAATGTGAATTTAATTCTAGTGATATAATGTTTAAAGTATCCTGTGCAATCTGATTATGCATATAATTTTTATAATAACTTACAATTGTGAAGTACTTTCAAATCTATGTTGTATAGTCGTCATAGCAGTCCTAATAGATTCTCTTTTTAGTGTCAGCTTTTCTTTCTTTTTTAAAAAATTATTTTTATTAACATATAATGTATTATTTGCCCGAGGGGTACAGGTCTGTGAATCATCAGGCTTACACATTTCACAGCATTCACCGTAGCGCATACCCTCCCCAATGTCCATAACCCAACCACCCTATCCCTACCCCCTTGCTCCCAGCAGCTCTCAGTTTGTTTCCTGAGATTAAGAGTCTCTTATGATTTGTCTCCTTCCAGATCCCATCTTGTTTCATTTTTTCCTTCCCTACCCCCAACAATCCCCTACCCTGCCTCTCAAATTCCTCATATCAGGGACACCATAATTGTCTTTCTCTGATTGACTTATTTCACTCAGCATAATACCCTCTAGTTCTATCCACGTCATTGCAAACAGCAAGATTTCATTTCTTTTATGGCTGCATAGTATTCCATTGCACATATATATACCACATCTTCTTTATCCATTCATCTGTTGATGGACATCTAGGTTCTTTCCATAGTTTGGCTATTGTGGACATTGCTACTATAAACATTCAGGTGCACATGCCCCTTTGGATCACTACATTTGTATCTTTAGGGTAAATACCCAGTAGTGCAATTGCTGGGTCATAGGGTACCTGTATTTTCAACTTTTTGATGAACCTCCATGCTGTTTTCCTGAGTGGCTGCACGAGCTTGCATTCCCACTAACAGCGTAGGAGGGTTCCCCTTTCCACATCCTCACCAACGTCTGTTGTTTCTTCACTTGTTAACTTTAGCCATTCTGACTGGTATGAGGTGGTATCTCATTGTGGTTTTGATTTGTATTTCCCTGATGCTGAGTGATGTTGAGCACTTTTTCATGTCTGTTGGCCATATGGAGGTCTTCTTTGTGGAACTGTCCATGTCTTTTGCCCATTTCTTGACTGGATTATTTGTCTTTTGGGAGTTCAGTTTGATACAATCTTTATAGATTTTGGATACTAGCCCTTTATCTGCTATGTCATTTGCGAATATCTTCTCCCATTCTGTCGGTTGTCTTTTGGTTTTGTTGACTGTTTTCTTTGCTGTGCAAAAGCTTTTGATCTTGATGAAGTCCCAATAGTTCATTTTTGCCTTTGCTTCCCTTACCTGTGGTGATGTTTCTAGGAAGAGGTTGCTATGGCTGAGATCGAAGAAGTTGCTGCTTCTGTTCTCCTCAAAGATTTTGATGGATTCTTTTCTCACATTGAGTTCTTTCATCCACTTTGAGTCTATATTTTGTGTATGGTGTAAGGAAATGGCCCAGTTTCATTTTTCTGCATGTGGCTGTCCAATTTTCCCAACACCATTTGTTGAAGAGACTGTCTTTTTTCCATTGGACATTCTTTCCTGCTTTGTCGAAGATTAGTTGATCATAGAGTTGAGGGTCTATTTCTGGGCTCTCTATTCTGTTCCATTGATCTATGTGTCTGTTTTTGTGCCAGTTTTGATGATATATATACTGTTTTGATGATTTACAGTATTGTAGTAGAGCTTGAAGTCTGGAATTGTGATGCCACCAACTTTGGTTTTCTTTTTCAACATTCCTCTAGCTATTTGGGGTCTTTCCTGGTTCCATATAATAAATTTTAGGATTATTTCTTCCATTTCTTTGAAAAAAAAAAAAAAGGTATTTTGATAGGGATTGTGTTAAATTGTGTGGATTGCTTTAGGTAGCATAGGCATTTTCACAATATTTGTTCTTCCAATCAATGAGCATGGAAATTTTTTCCATTTCTTTGTGTCTTCCTCAATTTTTTTCATGAGTACTAGTCTTCTGAGTATAGGTTCTTTGCCTCTTTGGTTAGGTTTATTCCTAGGTATCTTATGGTTTGGGGTGCAATTGTAAATGGGATTGACTCCTTAATTTCTCTTTCTTTTGTCTTGCTGTTGGTGTATAGAAATGCAACTGATTTCTGAGCTTTGATTTTATATCCTAGTGTCAGCTTTTCTTAAAGATTTGAGGGTATATCAACTCAGCATATAGCCCATTATCTCTATTCTGAGCTGTAAATTGTGGCTTCCAGGCATTACTTAGGTACTGTACATCTTATTTTAGCTCTGACAAGAATTTGGTATCATTGTCGTCACATTCAGATGAAGACACTACAGGTCACAGGTGGTTGGCATAGGGAAGAGGTCCAGTAGTTGGTTAGTAACTGTTTGAACATGTAGGATCAGGCTACCTGGGTTTAATTTAGGCTCTGTTACTTCAAACTCTGTGACCTGGAGACAGTTTCATAACCCAAGTCTCAGTTTCACTGAAAGGACAAAATAATATCAGTCTCATAAAGTATTATTATAAAGATTAATAAGCTCTAATATATGGAAACTTGCTGGCATACAGTATGTGCCCAGTAAGTGTCACATATTATTACTAAAGAAATTATTTAAAGTCACTTAGATGGTAGGAAGGATACTGGTGACAGTACCCCACGTCATCTTACTCTTCTTTTCCTTTCTAATCAAGGCAAGAAATGTATACATGAAAGTGGCTAGTATTAAGGTGGTTTTAACAATTTTAAGAAGATCAAGAAATAGAGGAAAACTTCAAGGAAGGGCAAAAATTGCATAGTTTGGGTCAAGAGGTCCCAACATAAAATAAGATTACATAAAAGTCACATTAGTGTATTTTTAAGATGAGAATGCAAAGGGAATTCATCTTTCCTGGACTCATCTTTGCACAGTATTTACCTAAATCCTTTACTAATTATTAACCTTGAAAATATAAGAACAACAGAAATATTTTTAGAAGAACTCGGTAGTGATCCTTCCTGAGTATGTATGCACTTGTCACTTTTCCTGCTTAACATATTAAATATTTAACCTCCCAACATTTATACCTGTAAGCACTGTTGTTTAAAAAGTTCTTTATTTTTTCATTCAAGTTCCTGTGATACTTTAATTAAATCCCATTGTGCTACTTAATGTTTCTGACTTTCTTTTCTAGTTCTTTATTTCCTAACTTATATTCCCAACTAAAGGCAGAGTCTGTCTGATGTCTTATTATGTTGACCAATATCCCCAATACAAGGCCAGAAAGAAATCATTAATTACTCTGAAATGAATGGTCTTAGTGGTCCTGTAACTCTAGTTGGAACTGACATTGATTCTATTAACTGAAGATTAATTTTAAATGATTCCTGGTAAGATAATTTCGACATTTTAAAATTTGATACTAGTAACATCTATCCATTTTTACAATTATTTTGCTGCTTTTTGCAGTGTGAGGGATTGGGTTTTGTTGTTTTCTTTTTAATGATAAATCTTTCTGCTATTTGCTATAACACTTAAATGTTGCCTCATACTGGAGCTTTCGGAAAAGTAACAGTGTAGTTAACCCCGACATTTTGAGGTTTTAATGGATTCAGTGAAATTTGCCCATTAGAGAGCAAGCAGCAGCAGAACAGGAAGGGAGAAAAGCTCTTTTTGTCTTCTTTTCAGTGAGAAATATTAAGCATTTCCTTTGGTCTTGATTAACTGTTAGATCAATTTATGTACTTCAAACTATTTTTTTGGCCTAAGGAAATATGTTCTCTGGCCTTTTGAAATTGTTACATTCAGAGGCCAAACTTTTGGCCTCTTCTTTAAAAGCGGTATGTTTCAGGTTCTGCAAAGGCAAGAACTTGGCATAAGATTACAGTGTGACACATGCACTGATTTACCAGAAAATAGACTTCACCATGAACATGTGTTATATGTGAGGCTTTGCTCAAACAGAGAAAATCTGGTTATTAGTAAATCTCGTTTTTCACCGAGCCAGATTATCTTTGGCACAATAAAAATCTAATGAAATAAGTCTTAAAAGGAATGTCAAAGTCCATTTCATTTAATGATTTCTCTTATTTAAATAGTGAAGGTTAAAAAATAGATAAGAAAATTGGAAATATATTGTAATTGTATTGAAAAGGTTATACTTTATAACAAGATAGTCTACAGGATCTGGGAAATACTGCTAATAATTAAAGTTACCATTTATTGAACTACTGCTGAACGTATGCCAGGAACTTCACATATATTCTCATTATTTTTCACAATAACCTGGCAAGATGGTTTTTTGCTGTTTGTTTTCAGTTACCAGTTCAAATATTGGGACATAGGCTCAGAGAGCCTACACATTTAGTAAGTTGCAGAACTAAGATTCGGACGTAATTCTGTCGTTTACCAATATTAAATGAAATGATATTTGAGAGTGCTTAGGAAAATTCTAAGTAAGTACATAGTGGCTGTTATTACTCTTCAGAGATGTTGCCTCCTGGACTAGACATGCACAAGCAGATACCCACATCCACACCCATGTGCAATGAAGAAGAGAGATGGGAGGGAGGAGAGAAAGTCTTACAACCTGCTACCTCCAGAGACATCCCGCCAGGACATCAGACTTTGCCTTACATACACAACCCACAAGCACTTAGAAGATAATAATGAAGAATAAACCACTTTAGAAGATGGAATATGTAGGAATAATCATAAAAACTAATGTTCAAATCTGTCTTGAGAACAACTTTAAAATACTCTGGTGAAACAAAAAATGCAGATTTGAACAGAAGGAAACACATATGTGTTCTTGGGTAGAATGATTCAAAATCATAAATATGTTAATTCTCCATGAGTTGCAGCCATCAAAGGAAATGAAATCTTTCCATTTGCAATGACATTGATGGAACTAAAGGGTATTATGATAAGTGAAATAAGTGAATCGAAGACAAACAATTATCAGATGATCTTATTGTTACGTGAAATTTAAGAAACAAAACAGGATCATAGGGGAGGAGAGGAAAAGATAAAACAAGATAACAGTAGAGAAGGAGACAAACCATAAGAAACATTTAATCATAGGAAACAAACTGAGAGTTGCTGGAGGGAAAGGGGTGACTGGGTGATGGACATTAGGAGGGGACGTGATGCAGTGAGCAATGGATATTATATAAAACTGATGAATCACAGACCTGTAACTCTGACACCAGTAGTTATATGAATAAATAAATATAAAAACAAAAACAAAATAAATCCACCTTTAAAAAGAAAAGTGATACCAAAACTTTGGAAAAAAAATTCTCCATGAGTTGATTTATAAATTTAACAAGCTTCTAGTAACAATACTAACTGCTTTGTACTCTAAGCTAGACAGGAGGATTCTAAACTTAAAGGAAATATATTTCATAATAAGGCTGATGGCTGATTCTTTCTCCTCACCAATACAAGGTCACTGTTTAGATCTATATTTAGATACTTAAATCTTTTTTACAGTTTATGTTCTGAGGAACCTTATTCTCATAAGTAAAGGAATAGGAATGGAAAGAGTTTGGTTTTTTTTTTAATATTTACATTTTATTAGTGTTCTTATTTGACATAATTCTATACAAAAAATTAGCGATGTTAATGCTGCACTAATGCAATCATAATTACTTCCATTTATTCTAGAACATAGTGAATTTATAAATTTATTTATTTGGAATTTGAGTGACTTATTGGATTCACATTTTATTTTAATTTTTTTTTCAGTGTTCCAGAATCCATTATTTATGCACCACACCCAGTGCTCCATGCAATACGTACCCTCCTTAATACCCACCACCAGGCTCACCTAACCCCCACCCCCGCCCCTCCAAAACCCTCAGTTTGTTTCTCAGAGTCCACAGTCTCTCATGGTTTGTCTCCCCCTCCGACTTCCCCCAACTCACTTCTCTTCATCTCCCAAAGTCCTCTGTGTTATTCCTTACGCTCTTTCAGAAAGTGGTTGATTTTCTCTTTCTAGAATTGCGGTTCTTCTTCTCTTCAGTCTCCCGTTGGATTTGTAGGTGTTTGCAATCTTTAGATAAGCTGTCTAGCTGATCTCCTGCTACCTGATGTAGTCTCAGCCTGCTACTTCTCCGCCATCTTGACTCCTCCCCGGGAAGAGTTTTTATAGTGTCACCATGCAATTCTTTAAAACTCTTAAGTTATATATAATGAACTCATCACCAATGATTTTTAATAAATTATTTTATTATTTTTTATAAATTAATTACTTGTAATTATTTTTAGCAATCTGTCCACTGATTTGGAAACCACTCATTGACAAAGGATTATTTACTTAGTACTAATGGGCAACAATATTTTAGATTGTGTCTTTGTGAGGTATATAGAGATTTTCCATGATACTCCTTTGAAATCAGTTATTTGGGTAACTACTTACTATTATCATTGCTTTTCCCTTTTCTCCATAGTTGCATTACAGCCCTCCCCAGCTGACAGAAATGAAGTCCAGGAAAACTGCCGAACAAAATTCAGAGAAGGCCTGCACTTGCAAGAAGGAGAGTTCTTACTACAGGTAAATTCTGGTAAATAGAGTTTCTCATAATAAAGACATGGTAAATGAAGGATTAATGAATCAGTCTTTTAGTTACTCTAGTTTATTTAGAACTCACCCAGTGTTTTATGTCACTTTTATCCTAACTGCAATAGTGGTGTAATGCTAGTATATGAAAAAAATGTAATTGTACCAAATAGATTAGAAGTCTACTTAGCAATTTCCCTGTCGTATTTCTTTAACTAGCAAGACCTCCTACATTATTTTAAAGGTTCTCACTTAAGACATTGAATTTATCTATGCTTTTTCAGGAATAAAGCTTTATTAAAAGAGTTAATTGTATTTAATATTTCAAAATTGTTCTTAACCTCAATTTTATTTTTCAATGCATTTTGTAACTGTATTGTCTCTTAGCTATGGGGTCTGTCTTATCAACATGCTAAAGATTTTCTCAATAACTAGAAGCCCTAATTTTTGTTTTAGAACTCAGAGAATATTTTAATTTTTTTAATTTTTAAAAATATATTTTAATTTTTATGCCCTATTTCTCAAAACTAATATGATGTTTGATTCTGAACTAAAATTCTCAGGTATTTATTTTGTTGAAAAAAAAGATGGAATGGAGATTTGTGCTGTGATATATTCTATTACTCTTACGTGATCATTTTTGGTTCCACGCAGTGAATGGAGTGAAGAACCTAATTTGCCATCATGACAAAAGTAGCCACAACTTTTAGTAACTCCATTGATGCATTCTGAAAATGCTTATGTGTAACCCAACAATTTGTAACATTTTTTTATTATTTTTATAATCGTGAAAATTAACTCTTGTCCTCATTAGGTTAAACAAATTAAATATATTCAAGCATGAGTCTTCTTTCTATCCCTGGCTGAGGATTTTTAAGCATATAATAGCTTGAAACATAAAGACTCTTATTCAGGTCATAGGAAAACATTTTTATAATAGCTGCTTTATGTGATTAAACACACACCTTGGGTTATAAAGTAATAAGGAAGTCCTTTATTTCAAGTGAAAATAAACAAATATGGAATGCTAAACATTTGGTAAAGCTGTTTAAATTATGGGCCAATGATTTTTTTCCCTCCTAGAATATTTAGGCAAATTATAAACATATTCTATGTCAAGGACAGAGAATAAAAATAATGCTAATGCAAGACTGGTATCTTTTTTAATTATCTAAAAATTGGAAACATCTAGATATTTAAAATAAATGCATCTGTTATGAATTATATTGGTTATCACTTGTAAATTGGCTTCCAATAGGAAGCATCGCATATTATGTGATTTGCTAGGACCATGGTTGGCTGGATCTCTTCTGGAAGAGATGATCAAAAACACTGTAGACATATGAAAATGGCATATTTCATTACATGCAGTTGCCGTAATGGCATCTAACTTCATACTTTCAACACACGATTATCAACTGAGTATCTCTGATACTTAGAGAATGTTTCCAGAGATACAGTATACCACTTGCATTAAACTTTAAATGACAAATCATTTCCTTTAGTTTTAAGAGAGGAGGTACATGAAGAAAATGTTAGTTTTATTAAAAACTTAAAATACTTTCAAGCTTAGCTTAAATTTATTGTTGTTCTATAAAGAATAAAAATGAAAATAAAAAGACTTTTGTATCTTTTCATTATCCACTATTTATTTTAGTCATTTTCATTTATTTAACCATGTTCTGCCCAGTGCTGTTTACTACTGTGCCTAGCAGAATCCACAGCTTCATTTTTGAGTTAACAGCAGTTGAAACTGTAAATAACACTATCAATTGCAGCTTATTTCTCTTATATTAAATAGTAAGTGAGCCTCATTATGACGTTCAGCTAAGTAGGGCACATCTTTTTGACTAAGACTAAAGAATGATAATCTCTTTAATATGTAATGACCATATTCTTTCTGTTCATTTACTAATAATTCAATATAAGTAATAACCTTGCTCCATATGGTGTTTAAGATCATTTGGGATATACATAAAATTGGTGTATGTATATTCTTTTTAAAGGCTTTTTGGTTAATTTCTGACAATTAATATTTGTCTAAAAGTGTGCAGTATTGTACCTTAAATTATCTTTGTGCTTTCTGGCATGATGAGCTTATAGGAAAGTACTAAATTCATTTGACTCTTTGAACAAGAATCACACTTTACAAAATAAAATGCAGGGACAACTGGGTGGCTCAGTCGTTCAGCATCTGCCTTTGGCTCAGGTCATGATCCCAGGGTCCTGAGATCAAGCCCCGCATCGGGCTCCCTGCTTTGTGGGAAGCCTGCTACTCCCTCTCCGACTCCCCCTGCTTGTGTTCCCTGTCTTGCTCTCTCTCTGTCAAATAGATAAATAAAATTTAAAATTAATAATAAAATAATATGCATACAATCAGTGGCTACTCTTCTCTACAAAGAAGATATTTTCAGAAGGAAAAAATACAAAAATGGGTGTAATTGTTATTGCCAACTGAAATTTAAGACAATTTCATTGTGAAGGTGTTAATTATTAAATACTTAAGTTTCTGGTGGGTGCCATGACCATTCATCCTGTACTACATTTAGAACTGCTGAAAATCCAAGGCAGGAGAAAGAAGAAACCAATTTTTTATTGAAGTTACTGTGATTGAGCATGAAGTTGAACTGTACACTTTTCCTTATCTAAATCAAAAGGTATGAATAGATCCCTCTCATTCCACAGTAGATGGGTATGTCTGTGTTTATGAGATGTAATCATTTTAACCATTTTGAAGAGAAGAGTTTCCAGCAGTAAAAATAATAGCCTTAACTGAAGTCAGTATTTATGAGTAGCAACATTGTTATTTAGTCACATCACTAATTTTAAAGTTTTTTTCTTCGTAGGCTCTGAATGGCTTTGTGCTGGTTGTAACCACAGATGCTTTGGTCTTCTATGCTTCTTCTACCATACAAGATTACTTAGGGTTTCAGCAGGTAAGCGTATTTTTCTCAAGCCATGTGAAAAAATTTTTTCCATAAAATTAACTCTCCTTTTTTGTATCATATGTTTTACAGATATAAATGATAATTTGTATGTATAAAATATCTATTAAAATATGCTATAGAATAAATTATATATTTGTAGCTGATAATTTTTATATTATTAATAATTTTCTTAAATATTTATGAGATTCATGGATATTGTGTTTCATATATATAAGAAACTTTCATGTTAGGGGCAGATAGGCTCTGGATGGGCAGGGCAGCGGGGGAAGGCTGGCAGACAAGAGAGTATTTGCTGTCACACTGGTTATGGATACCAGAGGGCATGTGGCCTCAATGAAATGAGTGAGGTCATATGTAAAGGTGCAGGTAAAAATATCATGGCTCATACCTTTCATTCTGACTTAAGCTGATTAGGGAAGCTTTCCTGAAGGAAGTGGTATTTAAGCTAACCAGTTGAAAGCATAAGATTCAGATGGGTAGACAGTTGTAAAGGGAACAACAGGAAAGAAAGGATGTAAGTACTGTAAACAGTAGACTAGAAAACTTGAAGAGATGAACGTGTTTGGTTTGTTTAATGTTATTGAATAAATGGTGCATATACGGAGTGGTAAGGTATGTGTCATATTTAAAGGACAAGAACATCTAATCTGAGAACAGTTTTTGTAAGTGTACCTGAATGCTAGCTATTCTTACATATCAGTTATTTTTTAAATTCTAATGTGTGTAAGACTCAGTTGAAGAACTTCATATAAAACTCTAAAATCTTTGGGCCTCACTTTCCAGATATTCTGATTTGGTACGTCGGAGTGGGACCTATGATTTTATATTTCTGACAAGCTCACAGGTCATGCCAAAGCTGCTGGTTTAAATAGCAGTGTCTACTATGATTTATGTTTATAAACTATGTGATATACACAGTGGAAATCTCCAAGAGTTTTTGTTAAGGGAATGTGTGTGCTGCAGTCTGTGTTTTAGATGAGGACTCTGGCAATTGGGTAATGGGTGGCATCGAGATGGTTTAATGCTAGATTAAGTTCACGGGGAGGTTTGAGTCTAGATGGCTAAACTAGATAGATAGTGGAACCTGGCCTGCTACAAAGCCTGACTTGCTGAGAGGCAAGAGGGGGAGGAGGGTTTTTGAGCTTGTCAAGGCATAATCCATCACTCTCTGGAGTCTACCAGAAGTAAAAATTTAATATAAAGAAAATCATTAGAGGACAGTTAAAGAAATACATAATACTTCTAAGCTTCAGAGAAGTGTAAGATGGCTGGATTTTCAGACAAGGTTTTGTGAAAGAAATAGGATTTAGAAGAAGTTAAAAATAGAGCTGCCCTACAACCGAGCAGTTGCACTACTGGGTATTTACCCCAAAGATACAAATGTAGTGTCCGAAGGGCCACATGCACCCCAATGTTTATAGCAGCAATGTCCACAGTAGCCACATGGTGGAAAGAGCCCAGATGTCCACTGACAGATGAATGGATAAAGAAGATGTGGTATATATATATATATACAAAGGAATAGTACTTAGCCATCCGAAAGGATGAATACTTAGATTGACATTGACATGGTTTGAACTGAGCATATCGTGCTATGGGAAATAAGTCAATCAGAGAAAGACAATTTATCATGTGTTTTACTCATACATGGCACATAAGAAACAGTGCAAAGGATCATAAGTGAAGGGAGGAAAAACTGGGAAGTCATCAGAGAGGGAGACAAACCATGAGAAACTCTCTTAATCATAGGAAACAAACTGAGGGGTTTCTGGAGGGTTGCCGGAGGGTTGGTGGGTAGAGGGATGGAGTTAACTGGATGATGAACATTAAGGAGGGCACGTGATGAGCACTGGACGTTGTGTGCATGTGATGAATTATTGAACTCTACATCTGAAACTAATGATGTACTATATGCTACCTAATTAAATTTAAATTTTAAAAATAGATATTTTTTAATATATATATTTTATCAATAAATGGATAAAAAATGAGAAGTTAATGTGTTGCAAGTAAGGAATAGGGAGGTGACCTACTTGACTGAAAAGCATTCATGTAGGGAAGTGATAGCAGATAACTTTTGGCTGACCAGTCACAGTGCTCCCCTCTCTCTGGCTGCTCCCATCAGGATGTCTGGAGAGCTTTGTGACCATTTGATATGCGTTCCTCACCACTGACAAGCACCCAATAATCCAGCTACATTTTGAAATTAATTTAGTAACCTACATTGTTTTAATCAGTGCTTTAAAAAAGTTTCCTGGTATCTTTTTTCTTTAGTCTGATGTCATACATCAGAGCGTATATGAACTTATTCACACTGAAGACCGAGGTGAGTTTCAGCGTCAGCTACACTGGACATTAAACCCTTCACCATGTACGGACTCTGGACAAAGAATTGATGGTAAGAATGCAAAGGAAAGTGCGGTGGTTTTAAAAGATTTATTTATTTTTTTTAGAGACAGCGTGCCAGTTGGGGGAGAGGCAGACAGCAGAAAGAGAGAGTAGACTCCCTGCTGAGCAGGAGGTCACAGGGCTTGTTCTCACACCCTGAGACCATGACCTGAGCCGAAATCAAGAGCCGGCCACTTAATGGGACTGAGTCATGCAGGCGCCCCTCTGAGTAGAATATTTTATAAAAATCACTTATACTATTGAGAGAGATTGGAAGAAATGTATAAGGTTGATACTCAAGTATGTATAAATTGTTCTGTCTGTAAAATGGACCAAATACAAAAGCAAACTAGAATGTGCAAGTATACAAAAACTTTTCTCAGTGCAATGCTTTTACTTTAATTTTTTATTGAAGTATAACTACCATACATACAATGCTTTTAGAAGTCTCTGAAAGTCTTAAGATGAAAGGCATTGGGAAATACGGATACTGTTGACAATAGAAATAAAAACAAAACTGAATAAAGTTCTATGCAGTAAAAGCGATACTCCGTACATTTTGGTTTCTTTTCATTGGCTACTCTTCTGAAAATTAGTGATCATTCGTTTTTGTGTTCAGAATAGAATCCAGTTTAGAAATTAACACAGATTTCAGCTATCCAAACACTTGATTATACAGCAAAATGACATGTAAATTTGTGTTGGTATTATTTCTACAGAGGCTAATGGCCTGCCACAAACAGTAGGCTGTTATACCCCAGACCAGCTTCCTCCAGAAAACTCTTCCGTTATGGAAAGGAGCTTCGTGTGCCGACTAAGATGTCTGCTGGACAATTCATCTGGTTTTCTGGTAAGGTACAAAATCTTATGATACTGGCAATTACTATTAAGTTTCCGAAAGCGAAAAAGGAAACTAAAACCATTTTCTTTGGTTAGATTTGAGTATGGTTTTTAAAACTCCTTTATAAAATAATTTCATAATGGAAAGCAACTTAGATTACTTTTTTCAGATTTCTAGTGTCTTCCATATCTCAAAATCTCAATCTTGACCAAGAAGTTTGTAGCCCTGTTTAGCAGCAGGTGCTTACTCTCTTTGGATTTAGTCCTTGTCAGACAGAAAAATCACCATGGCCTTCTCTACACAGCTGCAGTAGCTGGCATCTAGAAAAATGGTTGCATATTCGTGATTGCAGGATCGCCACACGGTGCGAGCTGCCAGCGTGCAGCCTGAACCGCTGCAGCAGGACACTGGCAGTGGGAGTGGTCTTTGTCTTTAAGACAGTGCTCTCCACTGGGTACAGGAGAAGACAACTGCAAGCATGATGCATATTACTTTTGTGAATTATCAGGAATTTGAGATCCATAGTAAAATCTTAAACATTAGCAAAAAGTGATTTTGGTGATGTGTTTATTTCTGAAGATAATTTGGCTGACCCAAAAGTACAGTTATGCTTGGAGATGGTTTTCCTAGATCAGTTAATAGATCTTCTCAGATGGAATTTGTAGCACTGGGTCTTGTCTTCTTTGTTTTGCTATCGTATACTGAGTCAGAATCATCCCTTAGCCTGGTTAATACATTTTTAAGCAACTAAACGGATCATGTTCCCATTTAAATTATTTTTGTTTCCTCTGTCTTCTCAAAGTGCCCTTTACTATCAATAGAGTTCTGGATTCTTGGCGTGATTTTTTATTATTCATTGTAGTGTTTTAATAAAATTACATTTTTATCTCTACATAAAAGTTTACCATGTGTTATTAAATAGACAGTGAGCTCTGGACTATAGCTTATCTGACTTTGAAAACTAGTGTGTACTTGATGACTTTATCACCGTTCATTCATCGAGGAACAACGTACCGAATGCCAGCTGTGTGGGGACCGGGCTAAGTGTAAAGGGCAGGGCGGTTGTGAGCTTGGAAAATGACAGGGGATTTTGTTGTGGCAGTTCCCTCGGCGGCCCTTTTAGGATAGTGTTCAGACTACCTTTGGGGATAGTTGTAATGGGCTTCATGTGGATAAAGTCTTTTTATGACAGCGTTAGTCAGCCTCAGGAACTTCTACGGAATCACCAAGAATACTGGAAATGGCCATGATTGGGCCTTTTGAAATGAGCAGTTTTCAAGTGTTCATAGTAACGAACTGGTTTTGGTTTTTTAAGGCAATGAATTTCCAAGGAAGGTTAAAGTATCTTCATGGACAGAACAAGAAAGGGAAAGATGGATCGCTACTTCCCCCGCAGCTGGCTTTGTTCGCAATAGCGACTCCCCTTCAGCCGCCGTCCATCCTTGAGATTCGGACCAAAAATTTCATCTTTAGAACCAAACACAAACTAGACTTTACGCCCACTGCTTGTGATGCCAAGTAAGTAGAACTCTTGCAGTTTCATTTCACTAAATGTATATTTTGTTGCAGTAAATCTCTCTTAGCATGTATGACACAGAGTGTAGCTTATAATGTTTGTTTGTTATTATGTGAACTGTTCCTTCTTACTCTCTCAGTATAGGCTTTTAAAGTAATTTCATCAGGCTCACCAATCATCTTACAATTTTTTATAATACTTATCACAATTTCTATATCATAGAGATGATTTGCTTATATTGGTGAGATTCAGTATCCTCATGACTTTTACTGTTGGTTTGCTTTACATTTTTAAAACATACAAACTTTATTTGATTTTTAGCCCTAGAAGTTTAGTAACTTCCAGAAAATTATGAAGTGGACTGTGATAGTAGCCTTCATCTTATATCAAAAATGTGTCATTGTTTTTCTTCTAATACGCGATTACAGATAAGTTTTAAAAATTTTGCCCCTCAAAATGGAGTATAAGCATTATCCATTTTTATTAAAGATTTTGTTTTATCTACGTACTTTGTTCTGTTAGATTCATCTTTGGCCATGCTAATTTTCATTTTCTTTATTCAGAAGAAGATCATCTAAAACTGAAGTTAGCAGCCATAAACAAAAGAAAGTAGTTACATGAATGAGATTGACTCCTTGTACTTGCTAATGTAAAATTCTGAATGTCAAGGAAAACATAGTGCAGAAAATTGCATATAACCAATTTCTTCTATTTTTTTTAAACAGAGGAAAACTTGTTTTAGGCTATACTGAAGCAGAGTTGTGCATGAGAGGATCAGGATACCAATTTATTCATGCTGCTGATATGCTTTATTGTGCTGAGTACCATATACGGAGTAAGTTGTATTTCCTTATAAACATGCCTGAAGACTGGCATACATTCTTGTACATACTTCAGAGTATTACACAGTGTTTCAGGCAACTATTTGAATAAACTTAGACTCAGTGTCATACCATTATGATTAATCTGAATTACACTCGTTATTAACTGCTGTATATCTGCCACTCAAGAGTATACAGTAGCTTGACTACTATGAAAATGACCATTTTATCCAGTGTTTTTCTCCATTTTAATAGTATTTTAATGGTATCACTAATTTATAAATTTGCTAGTATATATTAATATTTTATTACACAATTTTAAAGCATCAGTGACAGAAATGTTCCCTTTTTAAATGAAAATAATTTTGATCTTTTTATTTTCCCCAAACTGGATACTCTCCCTCTCTAGTTTCATGTGTTACAATTTTCTGACCTAATCATCCCTTTAACCTACTGAATAATAAATTTAGTCTGAAACAGAAAAAAACAGTTCTGAAGAACTGTTTCCATGCATTTTAATATGTTTAAAAGTTGTCAAGACATTTATCTTTGGTGATAAATGAAATATATTCAAAAATATGTTAGAGAGGCTTTGCTTCAGAGATTTTCTTTAATATGTTGATTTTGGGTTTGATAATTTTTGTATTTGATTTTAGTGATTAAGACTGGAGAGAGTGGCATGATAGTATTCAGACTTCTTACCAAAGATAATCGATGGGCCTGGGTTCAGTCTAATGCACGCTTAGTGTATAAAAATGGAAGACCGGATTATATCATTGCAACTCAGAGACCTCTAACGTAAGTATGCAGACAGAATGTTTCACATCTTCATTTTATTTTTAATAATACTTTGGTTTATAAATTCTCTTACATGTAAACTTCCAAATAAATTCTATGAGAATTTTCTAGCAAGTAAAAACTGAAAAGATAATCTGTATAGAAAGAAGGCATAATGAAGGACATTGACAAGATAGAATTGACAAACTTTACTGAACAACTAAATATATAGAATTATAGAAATAAACAATGAAAACTCTAGGGTTTTACTCTATGAAAGAAGGACAAAAAGGTAGTGCCAAGTGAGAAATAAAGAATGTTGTGTCTACTATATGCTTTCTAAGCAAACTAGTTTCTGAGTTTCTTACATATTATGTAAATTGAGTGTTTTGTCAAATACCATATTGCAAATATTTTCTCCACTCTAGAGAGCTGATGTTTGTATTTCCTTGAGGTAAGTATCAACATTGATAAGTTTTTTTGAAAAGGCCATCTTTTCCCTGCTGTACTGTATTTTAATTAGGGGATTCTGTCTGTGGTTCTGTTTCTGGGTTCCGGGAGCCTAGTTATCTTTTTTCACACCAGCAGCACATGGTTTTCATTGCTCTGCCTTTATAGTAAATCTTGATCTCTCAGTGTATGCTCTCCATCATGTTTGTTGAGGATTTTTGATTGTTCTCCTTCAAGATTGTCTTCTCTGTTCTTTATCCTTTTTATTTCCATACATATTTTAGAAATCAGTTGTCACTTGTCACCAGAGTATCTGTTGAGATTTTGAATGGAATTACATTGAAACTATAGCTTATTTTGGGAGAGTTAACAGTGTTACAGTATTTTTACAACCTGTGAAGATGGTGAATGGATGTATGTATATAGGCATATGGGCACATGAGTATGTACCTATCTTTGTTTCAATAATGGGTTGTATTTTTCCTACCCGAGTCTTCCATATTTTTCTTAATTTTACTTCTAGATATTTGGTCTCTTGTGATAGTATTCTAAATTTCTAAATGCTCTATGTGTATAACAATTCCTAATTGTTGATTTTTTAAAATATTGGCTTGTATTCAGTGACCTTCGTAAAATCCACTTTTTTCTCCTAATTTGTCTGGATTATTCCAGATTTTCTAACACATACTATGTATGTAATTTCTTTCTTTTTAATCTTCAGACATTTGTTATTTCTTAAAATTCCTTTATTGCAATGGTTAGGCCCTTAGTAAAATGTAAAAGAAATAATGATTCCAGGTTTCATTTTTGTCTTCTTCCAAGCCTAAGAGAGAAACCCTTTAATATTTTACTGTTGAGGATGATGTGTGTGGCAATGTTTCCTTTTGCTATTTAGACATACATACATTTTTTTAATTTAAAAGTTTTCCTTCTCTCAAGTTTACTAAATATTATCATCATGAAAGGGTATTGAATTTTGTCAAATACTTCCTCTGGATTCATTGTCATGATGATGATTTTTCTCTTTTGTACTCTGTTTTCTTTTTAGTTAAGACCTATAGTGATTAGGAAACATTTCCTGATACTAGAAATTTGTGCTTTCTCTCTTAATATTGCTAGAAGGCCATTGTTTTTAGTCTTCTCAAGGATCCAAATTTGTTGATTTTTCCTATTTTATGTTTGTTTTCTACATCAGTTAGGTCTTCTTCTTATTTCCTTCCTTCTCTCTTTGAGTATAATTTGCTATTTTTCCAACCTTTTCTTTAAGGTATTGATTTCCCTTTAAGTACAACTTCAACTATTGTCTTAATGTTTTGATAGGTCATGTTTTTTCCATTCATGATTTGTTTAGAAATATAGAGTGGTATGTACTTTATACGTTGGGGATTTTCTAGTCTTTTTGTTACTAAATTTTAGGCCAATTTCACTGAAGTTAGACAACATTCTCTGATTTCATTTCCTTGAATTCTGTGGTAGCTTATTTATGATCTAACATATGGTCATTGTTGGTAAAAATCCCATGTGCTTTCATTAAGAATGTATGTTCTGTTGCATGTATGGTGTTCTTCATATGTCAGTGGTCTAGTTTGTGCTGTTCATATTTTTATTATTTGAGTTTTGTGTTTGCTTGTTCTGGTAGTTATTTGTTGCATTATCTCATTACTAATGAGGCAGGACGTCTTTTTATCTCTTTCTAGGGCATTTTCCTTCCATGAATTTTCAGTTCCAGTCATTTGCCTGTTTTGTACTGGTTTGTTTGGCTCTCTCTTGGATGTCATTGGAGCTGTTTACTTAATAATATGGATATTAAATTGTATATATTTATACACACACTATAGTATAAATATATGAAATTATAAATATGACATATTTTCTCCATGCATTGAACTTGATTTATGAATTCTTTTGCTATGCAAGATTTTTAATTTTTAGGTCAATTATACCACTGTTTTCCTTTAGAGAGCCTATTAAGTTTTTTACTTAGATATGACTCTGCCCTCTCAGATTTCTAAAAATTTAAGTATAATTAACATGCAATGTTAGGTTAGTTTCAGGTGTACAACATAGTGATTCAACAATGTTATACACTGTGCAATTCTCACTGTAAGTGTACTTACCACCTGACAGCATATAAAGTTATTACAGTATTATTGACCGTATTCCCCATGTTGTACTTTTCATCCCCATGATTTATTATACCTGGGAGTTTATACCTCTTAATCCCATTCATCTGTTTCACCCATCCTCCTACCGCTTTCCTTCTGACAACGACCAGTTTATTCTCTGTATTTGAGACTGTATGTGTCTGTATGTGTTAATTTTGTTTTCTAGACTCCACATAAGTGAAATCATGTATTTATCTTTCTCTGGTTTATTTCATTTAGCATAATTTCCTCTAGGTCCACCCATGTTTTCACAAATGGCAAGATTTCATTCTTTTTTAAGGCCGAGCTTTTTTAAGAAGATACCATATCTTCTGTGTCCTTTCATGTAGTGATGCACACTAGGTTGCTTCCATAATTCAGTTATGATCAATAATCCCGCAGCAAACATAGGGGTGCATTTATCTTTTCAAATTAGTGTTTTCATTTTCTTTCGGTAAATACCCAGCAGTGGAATTACTGAAGTGTATGGTATTTCTGTTTTTAATTTTTTGAGGAACCTCCACACTGTTTTTCAACAGTGGCTGTACCAATTTACAGTCCCATCAACAGTACACAAGGGTTCCCTTCTCTCCACATTGTCAACACTTGTTACTTCTGGTATTGCTGATTTTAGCCATTCTGACAGATGTGAGGTGATACAGCATGGTAGTTTTGATTTGCATCTCCCTGATGATGTTATGCTGTTAATCTTTTCATGTGTCTGTTAGCCATCTGTAGGTTTTCCTTAGAAAAATGTCTCTTCACCTCCTCTTTTTAATTAGATTGTTTTTGATGCTGAGTTGCACAAATTCTTTATGTATTTTGGATATTAACTCCTTATTGGATATATCATTTGTAGGTATTGTCTCAAATTCAGTAGGCTGCCTTTTCCTTTTGATGGTGGTTTTCTTCACTGTGCACAAGGTTTTTTTGTTTTGTTTTGTTTTGGTATAGTCCAAATTGTTCATTTTTGCTTTTGTTTTCTAATTTCTTCTACTAGCCTCTTATAATCATATGTATTTCTCTATTGCCTGCAGTTACTTTTATTTCTGTAATGTCTGCTGTTTATTTCTGATTTGGTTTTGTTTTGTTTTTTCTTGTTCCTGGCTAAACACTTATCAATTTTATCTTTTCAGAGAACCAGCTCTTGGTTTCAATAATCCTTTTTATTATTTTTATAATCTCTATTTCATTTATGTCTCCTCTGATCTTTATTAATTTCCTTCCTTCTACTAACTTGGGTTTCATCTTTTCTTTTTCTAGTTGCTTTAAGTGAAAGGTTTTCTTGAACTAGGCCTATATTGGCATAATCTTCTTAGAACTATTTTGCTATGTCCCATTGTGTTTCCATTTTCATTTGTCTGTAGATAATTTCCTTTTTCCTTTTGTTTTCTTGGTTGACCCACTGGTTGTTTAATAGAATGGTGTTTAGCCTCCATGTGTTTGTGATTTTTCTAGTCTTTTCCCTTATAACTGATTTCTAGATTCGTAAAAACAATATGCTTGGTTTCTGTCTTAAATTTATTGAGTCTCCTTTGTGACCTAACATGAACTTGGAGAAAGTTTCATGTGTGTGTTTTGCTTCTTTTGGATGGAATGCTGTGTGTATACAAGAAGTACATCTGTCTAAGGTATCATACAAAGCCAGAGTTTCCTCATTGATTTTTCTGCCCTAATGATCTATCCATTGATGTAAGTACAGTGCTAAAGCCCCACTGCTTTTAGGTTTATTAATGTTTACTTTATATATTTTAGTGCTCTTGTGCTAGGTACATAGATGATTAGTTATTGTATCTTTTCTTTAGATTGGTCCCTTTATCATTATATAATGCCCTTATGTCTTGCTCTAGTCTTTGTTTTAAAATCTATTTTGTCTGATAAGTATTGTTCCCCATCCCCCCTTTTTCCCTTTCATTTGCATGGGGTATTTTTTTTTCCATCCCTTCACTTTTAGTCTGACTTTGCGTTTAGGTCTGAAGCTAATCTCTTGTGGGCAGCATATTAAAGGATTTTTTTTTAATCCCTTCATTCACCAATCTTTTGAATGGAGCATTTAGGCCATTCTGTAATCAATAGAGATGTACTTATTGCCATTTGTTCATTTGTTTTTTTTTATTGTTTCTGTAGTTGTGCTCTCTTCCTTATTTTCTTGCTCTCTTCCCTTGTGATTGATACCTTTTTTTAGTGTTACACTTGGATTCCTTTCTCTTTTTTCGTGTGTATGTATCTAATATACATTTTTAGTTTGTGGGGACCTTCAGATTCACATATAACACCCCAAGTATATACCAGTCTATATGAAGTTGGAACATGTCATATAAGCACTGTTTGTACTACCCCTCCCATTCTTCCATCTTTTGCAATTCCCAATTTTATAGATAATTGATTTTACCACTTTTGTCTTTTAACAATCATAAGGTTAAATCAATAATTTACAAATGATTGATTGATCAACCTCTACTATAGGTTTCTCAGTGAAATTTTTTCCTTGCAAAATTGTCTTCTGTTATGCTTTATTCTTTTTTGCTTAAAGCACTCCCTTTCACATTTTCTTGTAAGACTTGCTTAGTCATGATGAATTCTCTTTTGTTTGGGAAATTCTTCCTCTCTTCTTCAATTATGAGTGATAACCTTGTTGGGTATTCTTGCTTATAGGTTTTTTTTCTTTTTAGCATTTTGAATATCCCATGATGCTCCCTTCTGCAAAATTTGTGCTGAAAAAGCGGCTGACAGCCTTTATGGGGTTTCCTTTGTATATAAGTAGCTGCTGCTACTCTTGCTGCTTTTAACTTTGATAGGGCTTGGTGTGGAGCTCCTTGGGCTTATTGTTTTTGAGACTGTCCTTGATGCTGTTTCCTTCCCCAGCTTAAGGAATTTTTCAGCTATTATTTCTTTACATATGTTCTCTGCCCCTTTCCTCTTTCTCTTCTACTGGGATCCCTATACTGTGAACATTTGTGTGCTTGATGTGGTCACAGAATGCCCTTAACTCATCTTCTTTTTCTTTTTGCTGTTCGACTTGGGTGCTTTCCATTGCCCTGTCTTCCAGGCCAGTGATCTATTCTTTTGCATCTCCTACTGTGTTGCTGATCTCGTCTATTTTTCATTTTAGTTATTGTAGTCTACTCTTATCTCTTTGTTGAACTTCTCACTGAGTTCGTCCATTCTCCCAATCACCTTGAAGTCTTTAGCAGACTATTTAGTTTGTTACTGCTTTTGCCCTACTCTTTTTTTATTTTTATTTTTTTTAAAGATTTTATTTATTTATTTGACAGAGAGAGATCACAGTAGGAGAGAGGAAGGGAAGAGATCACAGAGAGAGAGGAAGGGAAGCAGGCCCCCTGCTGAGCAGAGAGCCCGATGTAGGACTCGATCCCAGGACCCTGAGATCATGGCCTGAGCCGAAGGCAGCGGCTTAACCCACTGAGCCACCCAGGCGCCCTTGCCCTGCTCTTTTATTTGGAGCATATTCCTCTGCTTTCTCATTTTTGACTTTCTAATTAGGTAAAACAGCTCCTCTCCCAGTCATGGAGTAACCTGTAGGAACCTCTCCAGTGTAGATTGCAGGTCTCTGGCACCTTCCATGGAGTGACTGCTGCTGTAGTGGGCGCAGAATCCTGGGTTGCTCTATACAGGGGGCATGCTGGCCAGGATGGTTAATTCTTAGTTTGTTTTTATATTTGGATCTTTATTCCATTCAATTAATTTTTTTCTGCAGGATGTCAGGGACGAACACTTGAGTGTGGAAATAATGACTGTACTAAGTTTTGGGGCAAATTCTAAATCACTTCAATTTGTCAAAAAAGTTTTATAACACTGGTCATTAGGAAAAATATATGTCAATATTAAGTTCATGCTCCCTACTAGCAAACTCATTAGAGTGGGTTTTGCTTGCTGTTTTTCTTTTAAATTTTTTATGTTAAAAACTCTTCCTAATATATACCAATTTCTTTATACCCAATTTTAGAGAGGAAGAAGGAACAGAACATTTACGAAAGCGAAATACGAAGTTCCCTTTTATGTTTACTACTGGAGAAGCTGTGTTATATGAGATAACCAGCGCTTTCCCTCCTATGATGGATCCCTTACCAATAAGGACTAAAAATGGTACAAGTGGCAGAGATTCTGCTACCAAATCAACTCTCAGTAAGGATTCTCTCAATCCCAGTTCCCTCCTGGCTGCCATCATGCAACAGGATGAGTCCATTTATCTCTATCCTGCCTCAAGTAGCACACTGTTTGAACGAAATCTTTTTAATGAACCTGTGAACATATGCAGTAATTGGCAAGACACTGTCACACCAATGGGAAGGGATAGTATTCTGAAACATGAGGAAATAGGTCATTCTCAAGAAATGAAACCAACACTCTCTGGAGGTCAGTCAGGGCTCTTTCCAGACAACAGAAATAGTGACTTGTACAGCATTATGAAACAGCTAGGCATTGATTTTGAAGATATCAAACACATGCAACAGAATGAGGAATTTTTCAGAAGTGACTTGTCGGTTGAGGATGACTTCAGAGATATAGACCTAACAGATGAAATCCTGACATATGTCCAGGATTCTTTAAATAAGCCTACCTTTGGGTGCTCGGATTACCAGCAGCAGCAGTCCGGGGCACTGAACTCGAGCTGTATGGTACAAGAGCACCTGCGGCTGGAACAGCAGCAGCAGCTCCAGCCCCACCAAAGCCACAGATCAGTGGAGCAGCAGCAGCAACTCTGTCAGAAAATGAAGCACATGCAAGTGAACAGCATGTTTACCCAATGGAGCTCTAACTCGCCTGTACCTTTGAGTTGTCCTCAGCAAGATCTACAACAGTACAATGTCTTTCCGGACTTAACTGGGACCAGTCACGAGTTTCCCTACAAACCGGAGATCGATCCTGGGCCATACACACAGAACTTGATTCCCTGTCATCAGTCTGTGTTACCACAGCATTCCAAGGGGACACAGTTAGACTTCCCCATAGGGAACTTTGACCCATCCCCATACCCTACTACTAATTTAGAAGATCTTGTCACATGTTTACAAGTTCCTGAAAATCAAACACATGGACTAAATCCAGAGTCAACCGTAGTAAGTCCTCGGTCCTGTTATGCCGGGGCCATGTCCATGTACCAGTGCCAGCCAGAACCGCAGCCCAGCCATGGGGCTCACATGCCGTACAACCCAGCAATGCCGGCTCCACAGGCATTTTTAAACAAGGTAAGGGTTTTAGCAGATTCTGAATAAACTCTTTCTGGGATTCTTCTCACATTAGAAATACATATGAGTTATAAACTTTTTATGTCTGTGACTACTTTTTTATAAGCCAGGACTTTTCCAGTATTGCTATGTTACTAATACTAATAGATTTTTTTAAACCCAAATTGTAAAGGAAAAACAAGTCAAGGGCTAAGGCAACATGAATGTGTCCATAAGTTACCAGGTGAAGTTAGTGAAAAGTTTTTGTTTAGGATCCTTGTGTTTCTCTTTCTTCTTTTTAACTATATGTCCTTTAAAAATTCAGAGTTCAAATATATATTTGCATTTTTTAAAGTAATTTCTTTAGGGGCACCTGGGTGACTCAGCTCTTGATCTTGACTCAGATCATGATCTCAGGGTCACGAGATTGAGCCCGGAGTTACACTCCATACTGGGTGTACGCGTGCTTAAGATGCTTTCTCTCCCTCTGCCCCTCCCCACCCCCTTACACTCATACCCTCTCTCAAAAAAAAAAAAAAAATTTTTTTTAAGCTCAATCTTTTTAAATGGGCTATCATCAGTGTAGTTGTGCTTTCTTCAAATGCTTTTGTCCTTGCTAATCCCTGAATTCAGTGCTCATTTCCTCAGTATTCTCTGGCAGTATGCTCACGTTATCTGCCAGACCCTCGGTTTATCCTTTAAGATGCAATGTTTTCTTCTGACATTTTTTAAAAAAGCTTAACTCATTGGTTTTCTCTTATGTGGTCAAACTTGAAACTGTATTTTCATTTTATTTTTTAAATTTTTACTTATTTTTTTTGAGTAAACTCTATACTCAACCTGGGGCTTGAACTCAAACAACCCCAAGATCAAGAGTTACATACTCCACTGAGCCACCCAGACACCCCTGTATTTTTTTCAAAGTGTCATTAAACTCTACCAGCAATCACACTTTAAATTTAAAAGTAATCACTTAAAAAAAAAGTTAACAATGATGATAGCTGCTCCCTATGGCTCCCTGGGAATGTAGGTTTACATTCATGCTTTTCCGTTAGAAAATATTTAGTTCATTTTAAAGTTTAATTAAGTAGGCTTCTGAAGAAAATCCTGTTCCAAATTCACTGGTCTCTATTTACTATGTATTAAAGTTATAGATTAGCAACAAAGATTCAAGTTCATATTTGTAATCATTTTTTTATGACATCTTTCAGACATTTGGTCTGTAGATGAGCTTTGTAGTAGGAAACAGCAGTGGAAGTTTTCCCTTTGATATATGTCCAGTATATCCTCCTTCCCAACATCCTTCAATTACCTCAAAATTTAGTTTTTGGTTACAGTCTACCTCACAACCTTGCTGTGATGTGGCATAGGTGGGTAACTGGAGTAAACTGTTGACAACCTGATCATTGAGTTTAATTTTTTAGTTAATCATAGTTTAAAATTTCATTACCACAGGTTCTTCATTTTCTCCCTCTACTTTGTATTACTTCTTGATGAATAGTAAGATAATAGGAAATCTCTGGACCTGTAGAAAGTTTTAAACTTCCCTATGTTGTTCACATTATGTTTCTATTGGACAGCACTTCTTATGACAACAATTTAAAGAGAATTGCTGACATGCATCACGTTATGACTGATAAGTGTCATTCATTCAAAGCTTACCATTCTCTGAACAGTAGTGGCTTCCATTTGAAGACGCCACATGGCTACCATTCATTGAAGACCTAGACAATGGGACTTTTACTGTATATTTAATATATGTTCTGGAGGACATTTTAAGTCTAATGTTAACATCAAGCCTAATGTTACATAGGCTTTATCTGAAGCAACTGAAGGTACGATTTCAACCTATTTGAAAGTTTCCACAACTTTCATGATGTTCTAGAATACAAAGGTTCTAGAATCTATATAGCCCTGCTGAACTCTCCCCCAAGAGCATTACAGACTAATTAGACTAATTTTATTGTAAGAGGATGAGAGCGCAAATTTTATTTGGTAACTTAATCTGTAATTAGGACCATTTTAATAGTACTTGTCAAAAGCATGAAACAAAAAATTGGTTTCAGAAACCCTACCCCTTTCTATAGTATTTTAAGAATATTAAGACATCTCCATCAGAGCTGACCTCTTAACGGGAAAGTCCTAGTTCCTTAATTTTGAATGCAGTTCATTTATTGGTACCCAGAACTTGACTATGATGAAAGCTGGGTAAAGCAAACCTATTTATATCAGAAAAATATAACTGTGAGTCATAACTGGTATTCTCTGATCCATCAGTTCCTATCCAAACCAAAGTCAGTTTGTTCATCAAATAGTCTTCTAATGTATGGAATGCCACATCTGCGCTGAGACCAGTGTATCACACATCTGTACCATCTAATGGAGAAGCCAAAGGTTATAAATGTAACACATAGTATGGGCTCGGTTGGTCTTCACTGAATGACTTAAAATGTAGCAACGGTAAAGAATTTGAAGTTTAACTATGCAAGGCAATTATTTTAAAAATGCATATCACTGTACCATTTAGTAGCTTAAGATGCTTTAAAGATCTAGTCTAATTGATTGTACTGCTATTTTTGTTTTACAGTTTCAGAATGGAGGAGTTTTAAGTGAAACCTACCCAGCTGAATTAAGTAATATGAACAACACTCAGACTCCCACACATCTTCAGCCCCTTCATCACCCATCACAAGCCAGACCTTTCCCTGATTTGACATCCAGTGGATTCCTGTAATTGCAAGTCCATTTTAAGCACCTTGGTTTTTGGAGGAGTTTGCAGAAGATTACAGAATAATAAAACTGTCAGAGTTGGTCATCAGCAAGTTTACATGGAGGCATTGTTGTGTGTTGTTCATGCTCTTTCTCCAAATCAACCTTCAATGTTTTTAAGAGTTAAAAAAAATTATCGAAAATACATATCCTATAGTCATTAAAATAGAAAGTGTGCTGCCACAGAGGCTGAGATTCCATCTCTATGTCACGTGGTTCGGAGTACCAGAGAATATATAAAACTTACATAGGGGAACTTGAGGACACTCTTTAAAAAGTATTTCATCTTTTTCTCCTGACAAATTTCTGAGTTTTCAACTTCTAAGTTGTCAATACACCAAATACAAAATTAAACTCTTTCCTTTTATCTTTAGCTTCGGCTTGTATCTCAGATATTAAAGTAAGTGGTTTGGTGCTGTTATAAAAGATAATCTCAGTGCTTCCCTCCTTCATTGTTAATGTAAGTGCCTCACAGTTTTTTATACCTGTAACACTGTAGGGTGTATATTTGATAGAAAATATACTTTTTTAAATAACATTCTGCACACAAATATTATTTGTATTTCTTAAATTCAGTCATTTTTATTATTCCAAGCATGTTTTAACTGCACTACTCACCCATTTCTTCAGAAAAAGGGCAAATAATGATTAAAAAGGTATTTATTTTATAATCTAGCTGCTTCTAGACTCTAAAGGTTGCTCTGTGCCTTATGTTGAAAAATTTTGGAAGTCAAATGTGTTTCCGAATTATAAACATTAAGACCGCAGCACTAAAATTTCAGCAGTGTTTTCAGATGAAAGAGATATACTACCGTTTACCTTTACTCAAATCTCCATGATCATTGAATGTTGCAATGTGGAAAATCTGCTTGAATGCAACGGTGTTTATTAACTTGCAATGGGGAGAGGTAGCTTTATTTCTAGCTCTTTAATTAATCCCCATTTCAATGTGTATAAATTCTTTAAAAACTATTTTAGATCTAGAATGAGCTTTAAAGTATAGTATATTGACTTTATAAATTTCACTTCTTAGTACAGTGGAAACTGTTTTTCTCATATTTGAGGAGTGTTAAGATTGAATATAGCAATGTTTGATGCAAAGTATTGTTATGAGTGAAATGAATGGTGCATTTATAGTTTATAATGAACAAAATTATTTGTAAAATATTTTCAGTCATTCATTTAAAAAGTCTATACCATATATATGTACCTAATTTGGGTCTTACATATTTTCATTATCTAAAACATTTCATAATTTGTTCTCAGCATGAGGTATCATTAAAGATTTAGATCAGGGTCTGCATTAATATTCCATATTTTTTTTTACATTTAAGCCTTTCATTAAGAGTCTTCATGTAACCATTTCTGTTAGTCTTTTCCACATGTTATTGGTTGAATTATTTAGCAGAAAAATAGGATTTTAAATTGTGAATAGAATAACACTTATAAGAATAAGTGCATACTTATACAGTTAAAAAATTTAAAGCAATAGTGTATATTTTATCATATAAAATGACTAAAATGTATCTAATAAAATCACATTAAACCAAGTACACTTTTGTCTATATTGCTAAGTGCCAAACAAAGGATGCTCTGTGTGTACCCGCTCTAACGAGGGATTTGTTTCTATATGATGTGCACTTCGGAGGATATGGATGTGTCTAACTTGAATTTCTCCAATACCAGG
The DNA here is from genome assembly GCF_022355385.1 of Mustela nigripes. Classification (NCBI taxonomy): domain Eukaryota; kingdom Metazoa; phylum Chordata; class Mammalia; order Carnivora; family Mustelidae; genus Mustela; species Mustela nigripes. Next base: position 57,205,880 of record NC_081560.1, on the reverse strand, counting down.
TTGTTCTTACAGTATCTCAAGATTTGTCAGTGTTCCAGTGTATTAGGAAGCTTTCAATCATTACCATGCACCAACTCCTTTCTCAGTATTACCAAGTTCTATGTAGATGTTTTCACAACTTTTCTCTTTTCTTCAAAATGTTACTGCTTACCTATGCCATGCATACGTTTTTGTTTAAAATATGATTTATAACATCCTTATTAAACAAAATTGTATACAATAATATATGGTAATAAAATAATCACTAAGTATAAATAATATGCTTTAATGTAAATTCTTTCTGGTCCATATAGAGGAAATGAGCATGTTTAGTTAGAGTATTCTAACTATGTTAGCTGAAAGCAATCTACACTATTTAAGGATACATTAAACAATAATTTATAAACTTACTAGTTTCTGCCCCCGGATATTTTAGCCTTCACCTGAATTTATATTTTTTATAAATCACTCTTCAAATAACTTCATAGATTAAATAAAGTACTTCTGAAATAGAATGTTCTTTTAAATCTTGTATTAGTGTTATGGATATAGTGATAGCTCAGATTAAATTTTAAAATTCCATTTTCATATTTCAGGAATATTTGACAGATTTTTAAAACAACTTGTCATGTGCTTAAGTATGGATCAAGCCTATATATATCCTCTAACAGACACAAATGATACAGTAAGACTTCGGCATTAAATTCCTGACTGTTAAAACATTCACCAAAAGTTCTGCAGTTAGAATTACTTGAAGAAAAAAGCATGAGAAAATGAAGTTTTCATTCTAACATTTTTTTACGTTAGTCTTATGTTCAGCCTTTCTAATTATTAGGTTCATGTATCAAGATGTTGACAGAAATCCCTAACAAGTTAGTACCATACTTAATTGTGAACATTTTAGAAAGACTGAGTCTTTTAGCTAAGGGTGACATAAAATAATGACTTTTAACCATCTGACTTGAGAACATTCAGTACAAATCCAGATAATCCTATTTCTCATCTTCGCTTTCACTCACATCACTTCCATTAGCAGGAATGACTTCAGCTTGCCTCCTTTCTCCAAGCCTACCACACACTGACCCGGCAGTTAGCTACTCACAGGACTGGGTAGATACACCTCACTGATTCTTCCCCCAGTGCCTGCAGATGACCTTGCTGGCAGTTTTACTAATAAAATTGCAATCACCAAAACTACTCACACATCCCCAGGGTGCCTGCCACTTCAGCTCAATCTTCTCACTGTCCTTGATCTCTGAGGCTTATCTCTGGTATGTGAGGAGAGGCTCCCCTAACTCCAAGGTGAATACCCTTCCTTTCCAAGCCTTGCGCACAGAGCATCTACATTTCCCCATCCAGTCTTGGCTCTCCCTCTCTATAAACTCCCCTGGGTGCAGGTTCTCCCTATGTCCTGGAAATAACTCACTTGACCCTGCCACGTTTTCTTACTAAATTATTTTCTTCTTTTCTCTAAAACAATTTTTGATCTCCTGAAATTTAGTTATATTCTCCACCCTTCTTTTATACTGCCTTGTGGAAATTCACTTCTTTCCCTCCTTGTTGTAAGCTGATTTGCTGTGGCCCAGCAGCCAAATTGAACCCTCAGTGAACTTTTTTCCTTCCTTAGTTTCTGTGATACTTAGTTTCCCCAACCTCCTATCCTTTCTTTTTTGTGCTACTTTCCCCCCTTCCCATCTGGCAACAGGCTTACTTCTGACCATTTGTGATTTTGTTTCTCTCTATACGGTACCTTTGGAAACACATGTATTCTGCAACTCCTCCCTTTATGAATTGCTTCCATATCTGTTATTCCACGTCTAAAAAAGGGGGTGAGCTATAAGACACCTCATAACTGACTGACATTTGTGGAACATCCTTTTCCTCTGAAAATGTAGCAAAGCTAAGCACACAGACCCTGGAGTCACATTCCTGGCTTTCCACATGTATGATATGAATTGTTGGGAATATTTGTTACTGAGTCAGAGTTTCTACAAAATAAGGGTAATACCTGCCTCCCTGAATTTTCAGTTGGAGGATTCAATCAATAATTCGTGTAAAAATATTTAGTTCCCAATGGCAAAAACTGGAACAATTTGACCAACAAATAATTGCATTGGATTAAAACCTAAAGAATAAATATCCAGGAGTCCATCCTCCTATATATAAGTGATTAAATAAATAAGTGAGCAAGAAGGGGTAAATCTTCCTGAAGAAGCCTGAATATTTGTAGATACGATACTTTCCAATCAATGAAGATTAATACCTCCTCCTCCTGGGTAGGGGCTAAACTCAAGAACTTGCTTCCCAAGAACAAGGGTAGAAAAAGGGGGTGACATGATGAGTTTATAGAAATCTGGCAAGCACTGCTTAATGATGGAGGTTGGCATCACCAATGGTTGAGTCATTGTAGCCTCTCTAAAGGACGCTGGGACACACACACTTCCTCTCTATGATAGCTTCAGAAACACATAATCCCAGTCTAATTGTGAGAGAATATCAGGCAAAACACAAACAGAGACATCCCACAAGAACTCCTTGGAGTTTTCTTTTAAATGTGAAGGTCAATGAAAGCAGAGATGGAGACACTATCACAGACCAGAGGAGAGGAAGTAGGCATGGTGACCTAATACAGTATGGTGTCTGGGACTGCATCCTGCCACAGCCAAAGGACACAGCTGCAAACAAGTTGGGATCCAACTGCACAAAGAAGGCAACAACTACCGAAATCCCAATAAAGCTTCACAGTGGTACGCGACTATGAACGAATCTCCTAGTTTCACCCACGTCCCATGGCTGTGGGAGACATTAGTGTTAGAGGAACCTGAATGAAGGGCATATAGGAATTCCAGATTTTTGCATCTCTAATGTAGATCTAAAATTATGCCAAAAGAGTTGATCTAAAAATCATTTTCCTATTTAAAATAAACCACATCGTTTTTTGATTGCCACATAGTAAGTCCTCAATCAATAACTACCTGCCATTCCTCTTTCCCTGTGATAGTCAATCTCTTCTCAGTCAGAGGTTAAATCTTGCCCATGACATCAATCCTTCTCATTCTGTTTCTCTGATGCTTTGCTGACTATCTTGGTTTTTAGTCTCCAGTGTTCCTTTCCACGTTTACCTCCTGACATCATCCTTACCAATGATCCTCCTAGCCTTATTCCTGAAACTCCCACACATCAAATACCATAGTCTCCTTTTCCATGCCAGGCGAGGACAGCCACAAATCAGACTTGCAACATTTGTGAATGCCTCATCTCCGCGAACTTGAAATTTCAGTTTTTAATCACTATCTTCTCTTCTTTCCCAATCCTGTCTTCTTTGATTACCTCGCCCTTCTGTCTCTAGTGATCTCCAGTCCCCAGAGGGCACATTATTCTTTTTCAGTCCATCAGCCTGGACCTCGCTATCAGGAGTTCAGCAAAACTACCACTTGTCTCCTGGAATGGCTCACTTCCTTATGGGTAATGGCCCCTCCAATCCATAGTCCTCGACATAATACCTTCTTTTCCTCGAAAGCTGGAAAAAGTGACAACGCGGAAGGGCCTCACCACAAACTCTAACCATGCTTATGGCAGAGACTGACAGTTACCAACACTGATAGCATTTCCCCTGCCTTCTTAGTCGGAGAACCCCAGCTTTATTTGGATCACACTGAGGGAAAGGGACTACATTTTCCAGCCTCCTTTATAGAGAGGTTAGCTAATGTGAGTTTTGGCCAAAAACAGGAAAGCAGCATGTGTGGGATACTTCCAGAAAGTCTGCTTAAAGAGACCTAATGTGGCAACAAGGAGCCTCCATTGCCTTTTTCCTTTCTTCTGCTAGCCTGCGCATGGCATGTGACAAAGACAAGAGCAAGCAGCTCTCTTGAACTGGGGAAAGAGAAGTGGGAAACTGGAAAGGTAAAACAAAACTAGGATGAGCCAGGGCTCCTCAAGGTTTGGAGCCACAAAACCACCCCCTGTCTGCCTACCTCTGGACTCCCTCCCTCCTCTTCTTTCCCCCTCTCTCTCTTCCTTTCTTCCCTTTCCTTTTTTTTTTTCTTTCTTTCTAGAGAGCACATGTGCTTGGGAGGGGGGAGTGGAGCAGAAGGAAAGAGAGAGAGAGAAAGAATCTTAAGCAAGCTCCACGCTGAGTGTAGACACGGGGCTCAATCTCACAACCCTGAGACTATGACCTGAGCAGAAATCAAGAGTTGGACATTCAACTGAACGAGCCACCCCGGCGCCCCCAGACCTCTTTTACAATAAAGATAAATAGACTTCTAACACAGTTAACTCATCTTTCTAATATCTACCCCACCCCCCACTCAATAGCATCCCCATTTTCTCTCTCGCTACCATGACAATATCTCTAAATTGACTGAAAATAGTCTGATTCAAACTTCAGTTTTCCACTCTTTGACTTTTACAGTTCTTTCAACCATCCTCTCAGATTTCCCTTATTCCATTTCTTCACATCTTCAGGGCACTGGCTTCTTCAGCATACAAGCATAACCCGTTCTCTCCTAAGAAAAAGAAATCGAACTACTCTCATTCTCTTGTTTTGTGTTCATTACCTTATATCTGAATAGAGCAGCTAGCTCAGACTCATTTGCTTTACTTCATCACAGACCTCTTATGAAATCTTCACACTCCAAATTTCATGATTCCCAATTTTATGTGTACAAATGTGCTATGGAGTCACAAAGTTTATCATCCTCGATACTTTCTTTTCTTGGGTTCTATAAGCTTGTACTTGATTTCCTTGACTTCTGCTGACTCTTGGTCCTGCTCTTCCATCTTCTGTAACTCTACAGACCTCTCTTCTGAGTGCCTGCCCCAGACTTTCCATGGTGTATTTTGTATAATAGATAGTATAGTCTTTTTTTAAATTATTTTATTTATTTGACAGAGAGAGAGATCACAAGTAGGCAGAGGCAGGCAGAGATGGGGGTGGGGTGGGGAGAAGGCTCCCAGCCGAGCAGACAGCCCAATGCAGGGCTTGATCCCAAGACCCTGGGATCATGACTTGAGCCAAAGGCAGAGGCTTTAACCCACTGAGCCACCCAGGTGCCCCTAGATAGTATAGTCTTAAATACCCTACCAGTACCTTCGACTGTCTGAATGAACCATTTTTCCTCCTAAGTCCGGTGATTCTCCATCATTTTTGTGTACACCTCTACCTCTATGCTTCTAGTAGCCTAAACCCAAATCCTTACATCTTTCCTGCTCCATTCCCACAGTAGTCAGTTCCACTGGGCAATGGAATCTTTTGCTTCTGTCCTTAAAAGATCTTAGACACTTTTGACTGAAATCTTAGTTAGGAACTCAGCTAGAATGGTAGGCTGATCCACAGCAAGAAAAGGCAGACTAAGAGAGAAAATCACTCTACATGAGATAGGAAAGGAGTGTATGGGAGTTACAGAGATTGAGAGAAGTTTTAAAATTAAAAACATGTTTTTCTCTACGTGAGATAGGAGTGTATGGGAGTTACAGAGATTGAGAGAAGTTTTAAAATTGAAAACATGTTTTTTAAAAACAAGGATTTAGCAATAGTTAGAGAGGGGGAGCAAGGAATCATTCATTCAACAAACATTTAGCTAACCAGCACTATAGGGAACAGGTCTAGGTTGAAGATAAGGCATCCAGTTAGAATAGTTTCTTTCATTCCTTTCTGGTGGAACCCATCTGTATCCCTAATGTATGGTCCAGGACCTTAAGGACTTGCTGTCTCTGATTTCAAAAGAACCAGAAGTCATGTATTTTATTATCCATGGGCCAACTTGCATCTGTATCATTTGAGGAGTGCTATAAAAATTATATGTCTGAAGACACTCCATGCTCAAAGTCCTGAGAATCTTATTGTTAATAAGTATCTGTGATGATTCATATATGTATTAAAATGTGAAAAAACAACATAGTCTTATGATGGAATTATTAGACTATGGAGGCTGCCATAGGCTACATGGTCTTTAAGATCCTGATTGACCCTCTGACTCTCACCTGAGGAGCAAAATCACCTCATTAGGTGTATTGCCCTTCTCTCCTAATATGTGATCTTTAGGATATTAATACTTCTTTGTATAGAATTTAAGTCTGCCCAATTAGCTTTCCTGTGCTGTTAGGCTTAAACTTTGAAAACTCCACCTGAGGCAGAATCAATTTTGACTTGTTTCCCCCCACCTCCAGAGCCACCACCAACATCTTGGACAGGCTCCATAGCCCCTAATGATCAGTTTCTGACACTATGCCCCGTACCTCCAGCAAAATTTTTCAGCAGGGGGAAAGACAGAATTCTATTTATGGTATCTGATGTACAGAGTCCTACATGAAACAGCTCACATTTCAAGACCAACTAGAACCGTGAAGAAACATAAATTCACATACTGAAGAATTAATAAGAATCAGCTATTAAGACATTAGAAGACAAAAGAATGGTCTGTGATATGACTGCCTACTTCAAACAGCTGACATACTATCATGGGAGGACAGCATATTTTTGTTTTTTATTGTATAAAAGTTAATCAAAGATCAATGATAAGAGTTATAAGTTAATAGATTTTACCTTGTTATAAAAAAGACTATTATTAAAAGATGCTTGGCAGCACATGGGTGGCTCAGTCAGTTAAGTATCTGACTCTTGATTTTGGCTCAGGTTATCATCTCAGGGTCATGAGATCAAGCCCCACTTTGGGCTCCCTACTAAGCATGGAGCCTGTTTAAGATTCTCTTCTCTCCCTCTCCCTTTGCCCCACTAACCCCCTGCCCCTTGGCAGAAGGAAGGAGAGAAGAAAAAAAGAAAAAGAAAGGAAAAGGAAAAAGAGAAAGAAGAAAAAGAAGAGAATGGATGGATGGGAAAAATGGATGGAGATAAAATAGATGGGTTTGAAATTGAATGATCTTCCCTGTCTCTAAAAATGACAATTTCAAATTTATGCTAAGAAAATAATTCAAAATTCTGATGTCATATAAACTATCACTACTAAAATTCCTTCTGAGACTCTGATTCCTTAATTTCTATGTTGGATATGATCTTTGAGATGATGAATTTCATGGCATCTGTTTTACATCTGAAAAGAACAAAGGCCCAGAGACTATCCTGAACAAATTTCATAGTTGGTGATAAAATGACCTCATGTATCTTGAATTCTGATCCAGTATTCTTTCCCTGACACAAGAAGTTGGCTTTATTTCTACTTAGGAAAATCAAAATTCTCAGGGTACCTGGGTGGCTCAGTTGTTAAACGTCAGCCTTTGGCTCAGGTCATGATCCCGGGTCCTGGGATCAAGCCTGAATTGGGTTCCCTGTTCAGTGGGAAACCTGCTTGTCCCTCTCCCACTCCTCTTGCTTATATTCACTTTCTTGCTGTCTCCCTGTCAAATAAATAAATAAAATCTTTTTTTTAAAAAATCAAAATTCTCAAAAACATTTTTAACCTTGATATATAAGATTTTTTGTTTTCTTTTATTAAGAATTTAGTTTCAGGTAATACTGGATATCCCAATGTTTGAAGAGTGTCTATAAATTCATTCTCAACTCCATTTTCTCAAGATGCTGTATCTTGAAAATGTTTTAAACTCTTTATTGACATTTTAGGGTATTAAAATCTAATTTGGGGACTTTGGCATAAAGATTTATAATTGCAACTGAAATCTGTGCTGTAGAATTAGGCTAACATAATTAGAAGTTATTATCAATTCTAAGTGAGTATTTTTGTGGGTATGAATTTCTGTTGCCTTTGAAGCCACTTCCCCTCCTCCTTATTACATCTCCTAATATGTAAAAAATCTAGACTAACCATATTTGGATACTGACTGAGTCACTGTATCTAGAAGAAGGAAGTTTTACATTAATGTCATGAACCGTGAGTGGGCTGAGATTTAACCCTACATTCAAACTAACAAGTGAGCCCGCCACAGCCTTATCAATGCTGGCAGAAAGACCTAGGACAACTGCATCAGAGGCCAAGGGAAGTTTACTTCTTACAACAATAGCAGCCTTTATGTCTGCTGGTTCCCCACAAGAGCAACAAACCTCCTCACAAGCACTTACAGGAAAGGAACCCTGAATGCAAGGACTCCAAATCATCTTTAGTAGTGGTACACACACCTCACCCTTTGCTCAGAAGGGAGGCACTACCTGTATCTTTTAAGGCTGGTCACTATTCAAACAACTTGAAAAGACTGTTCAGAACAAAAGCAGTCAGTGCCTTCTTTAAGATGTGCAGAAACACGAGAGACCCATAGAAACTCGTTTCCATCACTTATGATTGGTTCCACTTGCACTTTCAAGCACACTGCCTTCCTTGCTTGACAGCCTCCCCATTCTTAATTGCAGAGACAACTGTGTTTTGAGATGGAGAACATGGTAAACCAGAAATATTCTCCATCCTCAAAAAATATTATCCTAAAGTTCCATGGAAATTGTTCTGAAACCCTGACTTTAACGCTCCATCCCAAGTCCCTATGCCAAGCCAATATGCCAGGGTACCTTAATTTTCAACTGTGTAGATATATTATATGAGGGTATTATTTCAACTTTCTGTGCCTTTACTCCTTTCTCTGTAAAAAAAGAAAAAAAAAAGATAATACAATGAATAACTTTACCTTATAGGATCCTTAGCAGAACTATTGAATTAATATATGTAAAGTGCTTGGCATATTCACTGGCATGTGATAGTAAGTGTTAAAAAACTACTAGCTCTTATTATTAGTAGTAAATAAATTTATTATTATATTTGGAATCTGTATGAGCTATGGTAAAGTCCAAACTAGTATAATAAAGAGATCAAAAATGCATTGTGTCAAAAAAGATGTTTGTCAGAGAAAATCCTAAAAGCGGCTCAGGAAAAGAGGTCTGTAACATACAATGGTAGAAATATTAGATTGACAGCAGAACTATTCACAGAGACCTGGCAGGCCAGAAAGGACTGGATGATATATTCAGAGCACTAAATGAGAAAAATATGCAACCAAGAATCTTATATCCAGCTAGGTTGTCATTGAAAATAGAAGGAGAGAGAAAAGCTTCCAGGACAAACAAAAACTAAAAGAATTTGCAGACACCAAACCAGCCCTAACAGGAAATACTGAAAGGGGTCCTCTAAGCAAAGAGAGAGCCTAAAAGTAATAGACCCAGAAAGGAACAGAGACAATATACAGTAATAGTCAACTTACAGGCAAAACAATGACACCAAATTCATATCTTTCAATAGTTACTCTGAATGTAAATGGGCTAAATGACCCAATTAAAAGCCACAGGGTATCAGAATGGATAAAAAAACAAGATCCATTAATATGCTGTCTATAAGAAATTCATTTTAGACCCAGAGACACCTCCAGATTTAAAGTGAGGGGGGTTGAAAACAATTTACCATGCTAAGGGACATCAAAAGAAAGCTGGGGTGACAATCGTTATATAAAATAAATTAGATTCTAAGCCAAAGACTATGATAAGAGATGAGGAAGGACACTATATCATACTTAAAGGGTCTGCCCAACAAAAAGATCTAATAATTTTAAATATCTATGCTCCTAACATGGAGCAGGCAATTATATAAACCAATTAATAACAAATCAAAGAAACATATCGACAATACAACAATAATAGGGGACTTTAACATCCCCATCACTGAAATGGACAGATCATCTAAGCAAAGATCAACAAGGAAATAAAGGCTTTAAATGACACATTGAGCCAGATGGACATCACAGATATATTCAGAACATTCTATTCCAAAGCAACAGAATACATTGTTCTCTAGTGCACATGGAACATTCCCCAGTATACATCATATCCTGGGTGCAAATCAGGTCTCAACTGGTACCACAAGATTGGTATCATCCCCTGCACATTTCAGACCACAATGTTTTGAAACTAGAACTCAACCACAAGAGGAAATTTGGAAAGAACTTAAATACATGGAAGGTAAAGAGCATCCTACTAAAGAATGAATGGGTCAGCCAGGAAATTAAAAAGGAACTAAAAAGATTCATGGAAACAAATGAAAAATGAAAGCACAAATGTTCAGAATCTGTGGGACACAGCAAAGGCAGTCCTGAGAGGAAAGTATATAGCAATACAAATCTTTCTTAAGAAATAAGAAAGGTCTCAAGTACACAACCTAACCCTACACCTAAAGGAGCTGGAGAAAGAACAGCAAAGAAAGTCTAAACCCAGCAGGAGAAAATAATACTATTTATTATTATCTTTAAGTAATAAAGATCAGAGCAGAAATCAAGGAAATAGAAACCAAAAGAACAGTAGAACCAATCAACAAAACTAGGATCTGGTTCTTTGAAAGAATTAATAAGATTGATAAACCCCTGGCCAGACTTATCAAAAAGAAAAAAGACCCAAATTAATAAAATAATGAATGAAAGAGGAGAGACCACAACCAACACCAAGGATATACAAACAATTATAGGAACATATTATAAGCAACTATACACCAGCAAATTTGACAACCTAGAAGAAAAGAATACACTCCTAGAGACACATAAATTACCAAAATTGAATGAGGAAGAAATAGAAAACCTTAACAGCCTAACCAGTAAGGAGATTGAAGCAGTCATCAAAAATCTCCCAACAAACAAGTGCCCAGGGTCAGATGGCTTCCCAGGGAATTCTACCAAACATTTAAACAAGAATTAATACCTGTTCTCCTGAAACTGTTCCAAAAAATAGAAATGGAAGGAAAAGTTTCAAACACATATTTTTTTCATGTTGCATAGTACGGCCATTTCACATATTCTTTTTTTTTTTATTGACATATAATGTATTATTTCAAACACATTTTATGAGGCCAGCATTATTTTGATCCCAAAACTAGACAAAGACCCCATCAAAAAGGAGAATCACAGACCAATATCCCTGATGAACACAGATACAAAAATTCTCATGAAAATACTAGCCAATAGGATCCAACAATACATTAAAAGGATTATTCACCATGACCAAGTGGAATTTATTCCTGGGCTGCAAGGTTGGCTCAACATTCACAAAATCAATGTGATACAATACATTAATAAAAGAAAGAACAAGAACCATATGATACTCTCAATAGATGCTGAAAATCATTTGAGAAAGTACATCCTTTCTTTTTTTTAATTAAAGATTTTTTTTTTAATTTATTTGACAGAGAGAGATCACAAATAGGCAGAGAGGCAAGCAGAGAGAGAGAGGAGGAAGCAGGCTCCCTGCTGAGCAGAGAGCCCGATGCGGGACTCGATGCCAGGACCCTGAGATCATGACCTGAGCCAAAGGCAGCGGCTTAACCCACTGAGCCACCCAGGCGCCCAGTACATCCTTTCTTGATCAAAACTCTTCACAGTGTAGGGATAAAAGGTATAGAACTCAATATCATCAAAGTCATCTATGAAAAACCCACAGCGAGTATCATCCTCAAAGGGAAAAAACTGAGAGCTTTTCCCCTAAGGTCAGGAACATGGCAGGGCTGTCCACTGTCACCATGGCTATTCAACATAGTACTAGAAGTTCTAGCCTCAGCAGTCAGACAACAAAAAGAAGTAAAAGACATCTGAAATGACAAAGAAGTCAAACTTTCACAATATGCAGATAATATATTTTGGTGGAAAACCCAGAAGACTCCACTTCAAAACTGCTAGAACTCATATGAGAATTCAGTAAAGTGTCAGGACATAAAATCCATGCACAGAAATCAGTTGCATTTCTATACACCAACAGCAAGGCAGAAGAAAGAGAAATTAAGGAGTCAATCCCACTTACAATTGCTCCCCAAATCATAAGATACCTAGAAATAAACCCAACCAAAGAGGCAAAGAAGCTTTATTCAGAAGACTATAAAGTATTCATGAAAGAAATTGAGGAAGACACAGAAAAATGGAAAAAATATCCATGCTTCTTCCATTGGAAGAAGAAATATTGTGAAAATGCCTATGCTACCTAAAGCAATCTACATACTTAATGCAATCCCTATCAAAATACCATCCATTTTTTCAAAGAAATGGAACAAATAATCCTAAAATTTATTATATGGAACCAGGAAAGACCCCAAATAGCCAGAGGAATGCTGAAAAAGAAAACCAAATTGGTGGCATCACAATTCCAGACTTTAAGCTGTACTACAAAGCTGTGAATCATCAAAACAGTATGATACTGTCACAAAAACAGACACATAGATCAATGGAACAGAATAGAGAGCCCAGAAATAGACCCTCAACTCTATGGTCAACTAATCTTCGACAAAGCAGGAAAGAATATCCAATTGAAAAAAAAAAACAGTCTGTTCAATAAATGGTATTGGGAAAATTGGACAGCCACATGCAGAGGAATGAAACTGGACCATTTCCTTATACCACATATGAAAATAGACTCAAAGGGCAAGGACCTTCAAGAAAATAACTCAGAAATCACACACATCACTTCTGCCCACATTCTATATCCATAAACTTAGTCATGTGGTCACACCTGGTTGCAACCACGTGTCTAGCTACAGTTCCGTTTCTATGGAAAAAGAACAGATTTTGGTGGACATAAACTATTCAATAAAAAAATAAATAGCACTCTTTTTTCCATTAACATTTTGAAGCTATTGAGAAATAAGGGGAAAAAATATCAGCAGAGAAAAAAATTGTCATCATAAAGCACAAGACTCAAGCAGAAATCACCTATTCTATTCCTTAGAACAGACTATTCTGGGATACTTTAAGTCGGCAAAGCCAGCCACTTTTCTATGTCATTGCCTTTTACAGTCCAGAAAGAGGGGAGGAAAACAATCAAATCTCTCATGCCCGGCACCACTGACAGATTTATTTCCCATATTTGAAGAAGGCGGACAGTGCCTATCACCCACTTGGCCTTTCTGCTCTGGAGAAAATCAAGAGATGAGGCAAGAAAAAATGTTGGCAAATGAAACAGGACCATTGAGAGCAGATAGACTGGCGCGACATAGAAGTATGCCTTTGGGCACCTGGGTGGCTCAGTGGGTTAAAGCCTCTGCCTTCAGCTCAGGTCATGATCCCAGGGTCCTGGGATTGAGCCCCACATCGGGCTCTCTGCTCAGCAGAAGTCCTGCTTCCTCCTCTCTCTCTGCCTGCGTCTCTGCCTACTTGTGATCTCTGTTTGTCAAATAAATGAATAAAATCTTAAAAAAAAAAAAAAAAAGTAGTGCCTTAAGATCCAGTGATGATAACTATGAATAAGGGCTCCAATCCTGTCTGCCTCTCCAGAAGCTATGACATTTTCTTCATGGTCATTCTCTTTGATACTGCTAATGTAAAATTACTTGCAATGTCCATGAAATTGTTTGCTTGGGGCCCCTCTAAGATTCCCAGTCACAGTGTCTTGCATATTCTAGTGTTTCCTATCCTACAGATCATCGGTTATCTTTACTGGACCAGAATAAACTAAAAGAGGGCACAGTGGGGGCACCTGGGTGACTCAGTGGGTTAAAGCCTCTGCCTTCAGCTCAGGTCATGATGCTAGGGTCCTGGGATCGAGCCCTGCATCAGGCTCTCTGCTCAGTGGGGAGCCTGCTTCCTCCTCTCTCTCTGCCTGCCTCTCTGCCTCCTTGTGATCTCTCTGTCAAAGAAATAAATAAATAATCTTTAAAAAAATAAAAAAAGGAGGGCACAGTGGGAAGACTTGAGAGCTGCTGTGTGGAGACATGAGAAACAATGCTGTAATATTCCTATAAAGAAGAGGGTGGGGCTGTGGGGAGGGCCTAAGTCTTGTCTTTTGTTGGTGGGGTCTTACTGAAACTTGAGTCATTACGGCCCATCTTCACAGGCTGATGAGAAAACTCCAGTGACACAGAGAGATGAGGAAACTGACAGAAAGAAGCAAGGCTGCCTGACTCACGTCCCATAGGCAGTAATGGATCCAGAATCCAGGCTTTGCACTTTTGAATTAAGAGTACTTTCAAAGAGGAAAATTTTCTAACAGCCATTTGAAAACGTTCATATTCAAATCCTCAGACTAGATGTCCAAAGGGTCTTCCTAGATGTTATTAAGTTCAGGACCTGGGAATAGGAAGGCGCTATCTTTGATTATCTTGGTGTACCCAGTGTAATCATGAGTCCCTATAAGAGGAAGGCGGGAATGTCAGTGTCAGAGAAAGAGATGTGATGACAGAAGCAGAGGTGAATGAGAGAAAGAGAGAGACAAATTTGAGGAAACTCTGCTGCTTGCCTTGAAGATGGAGGCCCACAGGCCAAGGAAGCTTCTGGAGGCAGAGAAGGCAAGGAAACCAATTCTCCCCTAGGGCCCTCAGATGGAAGGCAGCTCTACTGACACTTTGATTTAAGGGCTTCTGACCTCCTGTGCTGCAATACATTTGTGCTGTTTTAAGTCAATAGAAAACTAATACGGTGGTTATCAATTTCTAGAAGGCAAGGGAGGTACTGGGGGAAAAAAATTCACTCCTCCATTGTAATCACATTTAGAGGAGAAAAGAAAAGCTGTTCTCCATATCTCTCCTTGGCCTTTCGGGTGGGTGGGGTGGGGAGGTAAGATCGGGAAGATCTGGCAGTGTTCCCCATCCTTCCTCTCCACCCTCAGATACATCTGGGGCTACAAAAGGACCTCCACTTTATGAGGATGATAGTGGTGCCTGATAGGCTCCAGTCTTGCCTTGGCATTGCAAAGAAATGCGCAAGAACACAGCCAACTCACAGTTTCATTACAGCTTGGGTTTTGCCAGATGTTTCGCTCATGTCAGAAGCCAGGAAATACATTGCTTACAGCCCCACATGTGTTTCTGAAGAAGGGTCCTGATAAATGTGTCTGGTCTTTCCAAATAACCCTAAAAGTTGGCCCAATTCCTAGGAGAAAGAATGGCTTCACTTTAGTAAGTTACACATTACACAAGTAGTGTCAGATAGATGTCCGTAAGCATTTTGTTCTGCATTTAAAATTAACAAAACTATTTTAAGCATGCTTTTTACAGCTATGTATCTAAAGTGCTTATGTGTGAAAAGAATATTTTTTACCTATACCTGAAGTTATCAAGTAGTACGGTCTAAAAAAGAACATCAAAAGAGAGTAAGGGGCAAGAAGCATGTGTTCAAGAAATGGAATTTTTTAAAGCCATCCAAAACTGTCAATAAACCTACTCTGTTTCTGAACATGGTGCAGCCTATGTTTGTTCAATGCTTTATTTGCATAGCAATTTCACATTCATGTTCAGAATTGATTCTGCCTACTACAGTGTAAGTTGAGTTTTTATGGCAAAGAAAGAACTGAAAAGGTAGCCACACAGCTACTAACTGAAGGTATCAAAGACTCTGCTCAAGACATCTGTCTTCCAACTTCCAACTTTGACTTTTTTTCCCCCCCAAGTTCAAACTTGGAAAAAAAAATTTCAGGGTGGCCTCTGATAGGATACAGCAAGAGTTGAATCACGGATTTGACGACAAGAACCAAGCTGCTACAAGTTCCCTTGAAGGTCAGGTGCTAAACCGGGTTAGTTCTCAGAAAGGCAAGATTACTACTTTGAAATCTATTAAGGAATTACTACGGAGGAATTATTATCCCTATAGTTGGGGAAACTGAGGCTACAGTGGGTGACAGTTAATGCTTGGTCTACCTCAAGCGCCCCTTATTTGTCTAGCAAGTAACACTAGATTAAGAATTAATTGACCATTTAACTGACCCATCATTCAGGAGGTTTCTCACATTTGTCCAAATGAGATATGAACTACGATGTCTCCCACTGAACATTCTTGTTAGCTAGGATGTTCAAGTTGACAGAATTTAATCCTTCCTGGAAAATTACTGTGTTCCTTTGCACAAAGGCTCTTTACAAAATTTATTCTTATTTTCATATGTGTATCAAAGTCTTTAACTGCAAACGGGACACTGAAAATGTTTTGAGATCATTTCAGTCTAAAACAAAAGTATGCAAATACTTTAGATCATAGGCGCTCACGCTTTCCTTGAATTGACTGACAGCATTTAAACATTCAACCAAACAGATTTAATAGTATAGAAAGGAACTCTGACTTCTGTTTTCCATGTTCTAGATATAAAATATACAATTTTTCATTAGACTTTTGCTGTTTGGAGGAAACCATACTTCCATCTTCTTATACTTGTTTGAAGTAGATTTACCAGAATCCCATTCTGGCTGTGGTATGCAAGAGCTTGGAGTTAATGGTCATTGTTTCATTTCCTAGAATGTTCTTCACAAGGACATTTTTAAAGCTATTTGAATCTTAAGAGCACACTGAGTCAATGTCTTCCGCAACTGTGAAATATATTTTGTATATATTTATACATATTTTTATTATATAAATTATATATTATATAAAATATATATTATATAAAATATATATTATATAATAATATTTTATTATTATATAAAATATATGTTTTTATTTTATATTATATATATATATTTTTATATATATATAGAGAGAGAGAGAGAGAGAGAGGCAGGCAGAGCGAGAGGAGGAAACAGGCTCCCTGTTGAACAGAGAGCCCGATGCGGGGCTCGATCCCAGGACCCCGGGATCATGACCTGAGCTGAAGGCAGAGGCTTTAACCCACTGAGCCACCCCGGCGCTCCTGAAATGTTTTTCAATGTGTGTTTCATAGAATATTAGTCACAAAAGATGTTAACATGTGGATTTGATGATCAAGTAAGTTTGGGAAACATTAGGCCAAGAAAAGTTAATCAGATTCCTTGATTACAAGTCTCTAATGTCTTACTGTACATCATAATTACCCAAGAGATGGAATTGGTGTGTAATATTTTCCAAACTTAACTTGACACTGGGACCATTTTCAGAACGCATCACATCATGCTAGTTATTCCAAGGAAAATAGTTTGGGGAAAATCAGAGCTATGGCAAAATTTCCCAGGTTCTTCTCTTGGGTTGTCTTATGGTTCAGAGTCCTTATTTTATAGGTAAGATTATCATACCTATGACATGCTCATTTACATTAAACTTAGCTGCCATTTCTCTGCCTAAGTACACAAAATTCCCCAATCCAGCTTTTCACTACATGTAAGAGCTGAATGCTACTTTCACACTCCAAGTACTCACTGTATGGTCTCTTATCTATATCACATATAAACATATTCTATATTTTTCTTTTGGTCAAGAATGACCATCAAAAAAAAAAAAAAAAGAACTCTTTGTAGTTTAGCCCTATTATTTCGACCATCTGCTGAGAGAGTTTTGCTGAATTTTCTTTTGTTGTTTTTGATCTTAGTTTGTGTTGAGGGGTGCTAGGAAAAGCAGTTTTCAGAAATATATTATGTATGGCATTTACTGCAGGGGATGTATTTAAGTCCCTTAAAAGGGATCCATATGCTTTCTTTGGTGTTAAAACTAGGAAAACAGCATGTTTTCTCCTCATCAAACTGTAATTGACTCTCTTTTTATTTTGAACATCAAGAAGCTTAAAACCAAATCAGTGAAAAACTAGAGTGAAGATTTAGGCCTTTGTAGCCTACACATTTGTATTACATTTTTACCTCTCCCTAACTTGCATTAACCTTTTACTCTGATTTATGTTTTTACTGGTGTTGTTTTGCATTTATTTTTCTTTTCATGCTATACTATTTTATGTATTCTTAATCAAATTAATTTTTACTTGTTGCAATGACTGCTCTTAAAAAGAATGTAGAAAAAGAAAAATGATTCTGGTTCTGACCATGATTACTACATGCTGTGGTACCAGATAAAACTGAGGTTGGGAGATCAGTTAACATTCATGATTCTATTTGGAATAAAATGTCAGTGATGTTCATGACAGCTGATTTTTTCCCCCTGGTTTTATAATGGTGCCAGTGTACACATTAGAGGATTCAAATTCTTTCATCTTCCTTAATTGCTTCAGTTAGAAACCCATGAGTGTCTAAATGTTTGACAGTTATGAATGGGGCGGTCAATCAAAGCTGGCAGGAGGCTCCTGAATTCCCCTCCTCCCAGACACATCAAATCTACAGTAGGGAGCAATTACCTATAAAAGATATCTAGAAATGAATAAGCAACTACTACACATCAGGCAAATGAGAAAATGCCAACATCAAAATGAGTAGAAAAGGCTGAGATACACTTTCACCATAAGCCCAACCCTGACACAGCACCACACATTTGGGAGGGAACTCCCAATCCCTAGCTTCTCCCTGAGAAGCACAGAGTTTGAAGCCAACACTTAGTACTCAAATTTTAAGACTCCCAACTGAGGGGCAGGCCCCCAAAATATCTAAAAACCAACCATGATTGTGTCCA
This sequence comes from Mustela nigripes, assembly GCF_022355385.1. Classification (NCBI taxonomy): domain Eukaryota; kingdom Metazoa; phylum Chordata; class Mammalia; order Carnivora; family Mustelidae; genus Mustela; species Mustela nigripes. Next base: position 57,187,694 of record NC_081560.1, on the reverse strand, counting down.
TAAGCCAATAGCAAACAAAGGAGCAGCTGTTAACAGTGTACAAGGAGGGCACCTGGGTGGCTCAGTTGGTTGGACGACTGCCTTTGGCTCAGGTCATGATCCTGGAGTCCCGGGATTGAGTCCCACATAGGGCTCCCAGCTCCATGGGGAGTCTGCTTCTCCCTCTGACCTTCTCCTCGCTCATGTTCTCTCTCACTGTCTCTCTCTCAAATAAATAAATAAAATCTTTAAAAAAAAAAAAAACAGTGTACAAGGATTTTCTGAAGAGCTATACGCCTAGATAGGATTCAGTGTAGAGAGAGCAGGCAAAATTGCCCATCTCCTAGCCTTACTGAAAAGGTCCATCTGCAAACCTTGAAAGCTGCTGCCTAAGAGTCAGACTTTTAATTTAGCACACATATAGGAGCTGGCTGCAATCACCCCTAAAGATCAGGGAAACTGACAGACACCTCTCCCACTACCTGTAGCCTACTCCAAGTCACCAGTATCTCCCTGGAAGGAGCTTATACACATGGCTGTACCCCAGCTTCTACCTAAGGATTGAGTCCCTAGAATACCTGCTCTATTAGCTAATGAGGCTTCCATTTACAAGTCCAACAAGGCAGTCAAGTCAGGATCACCTTCCTGTGGCTATACACCTGACCCCAGAGTAGAGATAGCAGGATAAAACACCCATCTCCAGGTTTTTCCCTGAAAGTGACTAAACTACATACATTTTCAGTTGCTGCCTGAGGTTCCAGCTTCCATTTAATCTTTAGTGCCCAGCTTACTCAAAGAAGTGGTGACCAAAAACTTTCCTAATCTGAGGAAAAAAACAGACATGCAAATCCAGGAACCATATAGAGTTCCAAATAAGAAGATTCTAAAGAGACCTACACCAGGACACATTATAATTAAATTATCAAAAGTTAAGGACAAGGAAATAATCTTAAAAGCATCAGTAAAAAGGCCACTTTTTACGTGCAAGGAAACCCTCATAAGACTAGCAGGACACTTTTTAGCAGAAACTTTGCAGGCCAGAAGAGAGTGAGAAGACGTATTCAAAATGCTGAAAGGAAAAGAAAAGTCAACATGAATCCTTTACCATGCAAAGCTGTCTTTTAGAAGAGAAAGAGTTTCCCCAAAAACAAAATCTGAAGGTATTTACTTCCACTAGATAGGCCTTACAAGAAATGTTAAAGAGGGTTCTTCAAGCTGAAGCAAAAGGATGCCAGTTAGTAAGAGGAAAACAAATGATAATATAAAACTCTCTGATAAATGTAAATATATAATTAAATTCAGAATACTCTAATGTTATAAAGGTGGTGGGTAAATCATTTATAATGCTCATATAAAGATAAAAAAGTATTAAAAATAACCATAATCATTTGTTAGTGGATGCTCATGTTAAAATGTATAAATTATGACATAAAACATAAAACATACAGAGGGAAAGTTAAGATTCAGAGCCTTTGTATATACTCAAAGTTAAGTTATCAACTTAAAAATAGACTACTATATGTTTCATGTAAGCCTTATGATAACCACAAAGCAAAAACTTAGAGTAAATATGCAAGGTAAAGGAAGCTAAGTGTACCACTATAAAAAAATTATCAAATTAGAAAGCAAGAGAGCAAGAGAGGAAGAAAGGAATGAATGATCTAAAAAAACAACTAGAAAACAGTTAATAAAATGCCAAACGTAAGACTACTTATCAATAATTACTTCAAATATAAATGAGTTAAAAATCTCCAATTACAAGACACAGAGTGGCAGAATGGATATAAAAATAAGGCCCAACTCTATGCTGTCTGTGAGAGACAAACTTTAGCTTTAAGGACACACATAAGCTGAAACTAAAGGGAAAAGTAAGATAACGCACACAAATAGAAGCCAAAAGAAAGTGGGGGTAATTATATTTAACATCAGACAAAACAGGCGTTAAGCCAAACATTGCAACAAGAGTCAAAAAAGATCATTATACAATGATAAAGTGGTCAATTCATCTGAAGGATATGCGTTATTAAAGACTTATGCACTCAACATAGGAAAACCTAAATACATAAAGCAAATATTAATAGATCTGAAGGGAAAAATATACAGTAATACAATAATAGTGGGGGACCTCGATATCTTACTTTCAACAGTAGATAGATCATCCAGATAGAAAATAAAGATTGGGACACCTGGGTTGCTTGATTTTGGCTTAGATCATGATCTTAGGGTCCTGGGATCAAGCCCCAGATGAGGCTCCATGCTCAGCAGGGAGTCTGCTTGAGATTCTCTCCTGATTCTCTTCCTCCCTCAGGTTACCCTCCCTCTCTCTCTAAAACAAATAAGTAAAAGCAAACAAGAAAGCAAGCAAGCAAGAACCTCAAGCTACAAATTAGAGCAGTTAGATCTGATATTTATAGAAAATTCCGTTCAAATTCTTGTCAAATATACAAATGTCAAATCACACATTCTTGTGAAATGTACACAGAACACTCTCGAGGACAGACCGTATGTGAGGCCATTAAATAAGTCTTAATAAATTTAAGGAGATTGAAGTATATCAAGTACATTTTCCTTTTTTTAAAGATTTTATTTATTTATTTGTCAGAGAAAAAGTGAGAGAGAGCATAAGCAGGGGGAGCAGCAGGCAGAGGAAGAAGCAGGCTCCCTGCTGAGTAAGGAGCTCAACTTGGGGCTTAATCCCAGAACCCCCGGATCATGACCTGAGCCAAAGGCAGATGCCCAACTGATTGAGCCATGCAGGTGTCCCTCAAGTATTTTTTTCTAATCACAATGTTAAGAAACTAGAAATCAATTAAAATAAGAAAACTGAAGGGGCACCTGGATAGCTCAGTCAGTTGAGCATCTGACTCCTGGTTTTGGCTCAGGTTATGATCTTAGGGTTGTGTGGTTGAGTTCTCTGTCAGACTCCACACTCAGCACAGAATTTGCTGGAGACTCCTTCCCTCTCCCTCTCTCCCCCTCTGCCCTTCACCCTGCTCACACACTTACTCAATCTCTCTCTCTTTCTCTCAAATAAATAGAATCTTAAAAAATTAAAATTAAAAAATTAAAGAAGAAAACTCAAAAATTTTCAAATATATAGAAATTAAACAATAGACTCCTGAAAACCAATGGTTCAAAGAAGAAATCAAAGTGCACTGAAAAATACCTTGAGACAAATTAAAATGGAGACACTACATACCAAATTTATGCAATGCAACAAAAGCAATTCTAAGAAAGCTCATAGCAATAAACATCTATAGTACAAAACAAGAAATATCTCAAATAACATAAATTTACAGCTCAAGGAACTAGAAAAAGAACAACCAACTCAGGGCAAACTCACAGAGGGAAAGAAATAACAATGATCAGAGTGGAAATAAATAAAATAGAGACTAGAAAGACAATAGAAAAGAACAATGAAACTAAGAGCTGGGTTTTGAAAAGATAAACAAAACAGACAAATCTTTATCCAGACTCAAGAAAAAGAGAGAAAGGGGATTCAGGTAAATACAATGAGAAGTGAAAGAGGAGACATTGCAACTGATACTACAGAAATTTTTTTTAAAGCTTTCAAGAGACTACTATGAAAATTATATATCCAAAAATTAGACAACCTAGAAAAAAATGGATAAACTCCTTGATTCCTAGGTCCCTAGGAATCTAAATGCCTAGATTGAATCAGTAATTAAAAACTTTCCAGCAAATAAAAATCCAGGACCAGATGGCTTCACTGGTGAATTCTACCCAATATGCAAACAAAAATTACTATCAAATCTTCTCAAACTCTTCCAAAGGAAAAAAAAGAAGAAGAAGAAGAAAGAAAGAAAACTTCCATACTCATCTTATGAGGATAACAATATCCTGATTCTCAAGCCAGATAAGAACACTCTAAGAATATTGCAAGCCAATATCCCTGAAGAACATATAGGCAAAAAATCCTCAATAAAATATTAGCAAAATGAATTCAATGAAAAATTAAAAGGATCATATGCCATGATCAAGTAGCATTTATTCCAGAAATGCAAAGACAATTTAACATTCATAAATCAGTATCAAACATCACATTAACAAAGCAAAGGATAAAAATCATATCATTCCAATAGATGCAGAAAAAGTATTTTAAAAAATACAACATCCTTTCATGGTAAAAATCATTCAACAATATGTGTATAAACAGAACATATCTCAACATAATGAAGGCCATATATGACAAGCGTACAAACAACATTATACTCAATGGTAAAAAGCTAAAACTTTTCCTATAAGATCAGGAACAAGGCAAGGATGCCTACCCTTTGAACTTTTATTCAGTGTAGCAATGGGACATCCTAGCCAGAGCATTCAGGCAAGAATAATAAGTTAAAACTCATCCAAGTTAGAAAAGCTAAAATAAAATTTGCAGATGACAAGACATTTCATTATAGAAAACCTAAAGATTCCACCCAAAAATTGTTAGAATAAATGAACTGAGTAAAGTTGCAGGATACAAAAATCAGTTGCATTCTATGTACTAATAATGAACCATCAAAAAAAAGAAATTAAGAAAACAGTAACATTATTAATTGCATCAAAAAATTAAATGTTGAAGAATAATTTTAATCAAAGGGGTGAAAGATCTAAGTAATAACAACTATAATATATTGACAAAAGAGATTAAATATGACATAAATGTAGAGATATATGTTCATGGGTTAAAAGAATATTTTTAAATGTCCATACCACCCAATATATTCTACAGATTTAATGCAACCCCTTCAAAATTCAAATGGCATTTTTCAAAGAAATAGACCAAAAAAAAAAAAAAAACCCTAAAATATGTATGGAAACACATGAGATTTTTGAAGGACCAAGAAATCTTAAGAAAACAAAACATGCTCCCTGATTTCAAACTACATCACAAAGCTATAGTCATCAAAACAGTATGGCATTGGTTAAAAAAAAAACACACACACACACACACACACAAAACAGAAAATACATTAAATGGACCAGAATAGAGAGCTCAGAAATAAACCCATGCATAAATGGTCAACTAGTATCTAGGAAAGGATAGTGTCTTCAATAAATGGTGCTGGGACAACTGTATAGCTACATGTAAATGAATGAAACTGGACCTGTATCCTACACCCCACATAAAAATCAACTAAAAGTGGATTAGAGATGAAAAAGACCAGAAACCTTAAAACTCCTGAAAGAAAACAGGGAGTAAGCTCCTCAGCTTTGGTCTTGACAATGATTTTTTGGGGGTTTAACACCAAAAACAAAGGCAACAAGAATTCAATTGTTTATCAACAGATGAATGAATAAAGAAGACATGGTGTGTATATGTAATGGAATATTACTCAGCCATCAAAAAGGATGAAATCTTAACATTTACATCAGTGTAGATGGAAGTAGAGGGTATTATGGTGAGCGAAATAAGTCAATCAGAGAAATATAATTATCTTGTGGTTTCACTCATATGTGGAATTTAATAAACAAAGCAGAGGAGCATAGGGGAAGGGAGGGAAAATAAAATAAGATAAAAAGAGAGAGGGAGGCAAACCATAAGAGTCTTAACTATAGGAAACAAACTGAGGTTTGCCAGAGGGGAAGTGAGTGGGAAGGATGGGGTAACTGGGTGATGGACATTAAGGAGGACACGTGATGTAACAAGCACTGAGAGTTATAAACAAATGATGAATTACTGAACTTCACATCTAAAAGTAATGATACACTGTAGGTTAACTAATTGAATTTAAATAAAATAGTTCAAAAAAGAAAGAAAAAAAAACAAGGGCAACAAAAGCAAAAATAAACAAGTGGGACTATTTTATACTAAAAATCTGCTTCTCTGCAAAGGAAACAATCAGCAAAATGCAAAGACAGCCTACAGAATGAGAGAAAATATTTGCAAACCCCACATCCAGTAAGGACCTAATATCCAAAACACACAAGGAGCTCATAAAACTCAGTATCAAAAAAAGCAAATAGCCCAAATAAAAAATGGAAAAGGACCTGAATACACAATTTTCCAAAGAATACATACAGCTGGCCAATATGTAAAGATGTTCAACATCGCTAATCAACAGGGAAATGCAAATCAAAAGCATAATGAGATACTACCTTGCACCTGTTATGATGGTTATTATCAAAAAGACAATTAAAACAAATACAGGCAAGAACAAAAAAAAGGGAACCTTTACATATTGTGGTAACAGAAATTTGTACAGCCAGTATGGAAGATAGTATGGAGGGTCCTCAAGAAATTATAACTAGAAATATCATATAATCCAAAAATCCCACTTCTGGTTATATATTCTGAAGCTATGAAACCTTATCTTGAAGAGGTATCTGTACTCCCTTGTTCAGGGATCAAGGATGGATGGATCACTATAGCTAATGTATCAAAGCAATCTGTTAAAGGATGAATGGATCAATAAAATGTGTCATATAAATATAATGGAATATTATTCACTCTTTAAAAAGAAAGAAATCCTGTTATTGGCAACAACATGGATGACCTTAAGAGCATTATGCTGAGGGTGGAAAAGAGCCAGACAGAGAAGGACAAATACTGCATTATGGGGGTGCCTGGGTGGCTCAGTGGGTTAAACCCTCTGCCTTTGGCTTGGGTCATGATCGGGGATCGGGCCTTGCATCGGGCTCTCTGCTCAGCAGGGAGTCTGCTTCCTCTCTTTCTGCCTGCCTCTCTGCCTACTTGTAATCTCTGCCTGTCAAATAAATAAATAAAATCTTTAAAAAAAAAAAAAAACACTGCATTATGTTTAATTAAAAAAAAAGAAAAGTCAAACTCAAAAACCTAAGAGTAGAAAAGTGGTTGTCAAGGGTAGGAGTGTCTGAAAAAGGGGAGAGTCTGATAAAAGAGTTAAATTTTCAGCTATAAGAGGATCTAATGTATGACCTGTTGACTAGAGCTGATCATAGTATATTCTATAATTGAGATTTGCTAAGAAAGTAGAATTTAAATACTCTCATCAAAAAAAGGGGGGTTAGGGTAAATGCATGAGATCATGGATGTGTTAATTAACTCAATAGGGGCAATCCTTTCAAAATCTATACATATCTCAAATCCTAACATTATATACTTTAAATATCTTATAATTTTATTGGTAAATTACATCTCAATAAACCTGGACAAAAAGAGATGTTATCAGTGGTAGAAGCTGACTTTATGAGGCTAGCTCAGAGTTTCCCCAACAGCTTAAAAGAAATTCCCCTTTGTCTTGATGTGGAGCAAGTTTTCTCACTTGTGGCATTACTGGCATTTGGGGACAGATATTTCTTCCTTGTGGGGACAGCTGGTCTGTGCAGTGAGATGCTCAGAGGCATCCCTGACCTCTCCCTCATAGAGGCCAATAACAACCCCCCACACCTCCAAATAGGACAGCCAAAGATTCCTTCAGTTAAAGTCAAATGCCCTCTGGGAGTTGGGGGGTGGGTGAGAAATTGCCCTTAAAACCACTAATAGAAGGAGAAGCATTTCAGAAAGGCGCACTATTGGATATGTCCCAGAAAATGGAATTGTGTGGGAGGTCCAACCTAATCCTGTATCTGTCTCTTTTCCAGCTACCCCCATGAAATTAGTAAAGAGATCTTTGCTCTGTCTATCCTGGCTAGAACAGATCACCTGACAGAGAGAGTGAGTTCAAAGGGAGAAAATTATTCATATAGAGACCAAAAAGAGACACTGTGATGCAGTGATTACACATAAAAATATAACAGTAGGATTAGGAATATAATCAAAATTGTTCATCTTCATCATTTGCTTTAGCTTACAAAACATATGCCCAACAAAGGCCAAACATTAATCATGTTTGTAAAAGTTTTACCTGCTATTGCAAAATGTTCAGGACACAGAAATGCATAAAACACAAAGTAAAAGTATCATCTCCTCCAACCACTCTTCTAAGATAGAATTCTTTGTATTCATAAGCAATCATTTCCATGTATTGCACGTGTGTGTATGTGCAAAGCATTTTCACTTAACGCGCTGTCAACTGCATGATTGTACATATAATTCAATTTTTCCTTTCTAGGAATTTGGGTAGTGATTTATTGTATGCATATGCCACAAATTATCCAATCTGTCCCCTATTAGTGGGAATTTAGGTTTGTAATTTTTCCCATTTTACTGACAATGTGGAAATAATCATCTTTATGTGTATATTTCTGTATGCTTTTGGAGATATTACTGTTTGATAAATTCTTAGTATTGAAATAACAGCATCAGAGGATATGCAGACTTAAAATATTGAAAGATAATTGCCAAACTGCTCTCAGAGATTGTAGCAGCGCAAATCCTACTGCAGTGTTTAAAAATGAATCAAGCACTAATAACTATTCTCTGTAATTTTTACCATTATGATACAAGACAGACTGGGATGTATTTTTTTTTCCTCCACAGCACATAATACATATTTTTAAAATGTGTAAAAACAACAAAAAAAAATAAAACAAAAACAGCCTCAGAGATGGAGAGTTATTTGCCTGGATTTACAGGGATAGGAAGTACAGAGTCTAATAGTTGGATAGTTGGGTTCCCTGATTCAAGCTTTCTTCCTCCTTTAGAAATTTCCAAGCCAAGCTGAGCACCTGAAACACTCACAGAACTTTGAAAAAAAATACAGATTTTCTCCCCCAGGGATGGATCTATGTTTTCTAAATTCCCTGGTTGACTCAGAAAAACAGCTGTTTCTCTGCTCACCTATGGGAAAGTAGTCTGAAATCAATATTCTAAGAGAGCAGATGGCCCTATCGGGAACTTAACCTCCATTTGTCTTTTCTGCATGTGCCCTGCTCACAGAGGGGCATGATGAGACTACTACTGAGCCACATTAGCAAGGAATGAAAGATAAATGTTCTCCTTCTTGGAGAAAGCTGGATGCATCCAGGCTGCGGGGCCAGCCAGAATGTTTGTGAACAGAACCCAGCATGAGCACCAGCTCCAAGGCTGCTGTTGGCACCAACCCAGATGCCAGCCTGCATCTCCCACCTCACCACCTGCCACAGAAGCAAGACACAAGCCCTCTGCATTCTTCAACGATCTGGGGACAGAAAATAATACTTGATTGGAACTCATCTAGGGGTGGCAGCCAAGCCCAGTTCTCATTTGATCTGGGAAGTGAAGAAATGGGACATTACCTCCATCTCCAGATCACAGTGCAGCTTGTACCTGGCTACCAGCACAATGAACTTCCGGGTTTTTTGTTTTTTTTTTTTTTTTTGGTATGAATTGTTTTATAGTAAAAATAAATTTTTCTGCTTTAAGTAATTCCTCTTTTCCAGAGAAAAACTAACCTTAAGGGCCCCCCACGCACAGCACATCACAGGAATAGAGATGTGGTGTGTCCATGATTTGGCTCACGGCTGTGATCTTGCCTGAACTGTACATACAAGAAAGCAAAATACCATCTCCCCAAATTACTCTTCAGAGATAGCTCTGAAAAGAGGCTGAACTGCGGAAATTTTTCATTTTTCAAGTTGTGCCGATAGATCTTTCTACACCTGTACCCAGCCTTTCCGTTTTCAAAGGACACTGGCTAGATGAAGGAAGGTGGGCTCCTTCTGCTTTGGAACTCAAGTCGGGGGGAGGAGGGTCAAGTAAGCATTGCAGGAGAGCCCCAGAGCCGGCTTGTACAGATAAGGGTGGTATTTGGGAATCCGTTAATTTATCCACGGTGTTCGTGCAACCAAGGAGGCAAAGAATCAATGAAGAGTCGGCCTAGTGCCAACCAAGAGGCACACCTCCCTTCGGTAAGCTCAGTTTCAAGGTTGGAGGTAGACTATTTGCATAACAATTTAGTGACTATTAATTAACAGTGCATTTATGGCTAGAAGCTCTCTTTTTCTCAAGCTTACATTCACCAGGACAACTCCATGATAAATTGTGTTTTCACTGGAGAATGTGCGTTTCCTACAATGTCAGAAGTGGAAAAGAACTTCCAGATTCTCTCATTCTCTCCTCCTCCCTCTTTCTTCTTACAAATGAGAACACTGAAGCTTAAAAGGTAAACCAACTGGCCTAATACAAGATAACCAGTCATAAACAAATGCCCACCTAAGTCCGTAAGAGTAAAATCCACTTTACTCACAGTCACAAAAATTAGGGCCTCATTAGCATACAATGAAGATGGCCTGGCCGTGCTTCTTGATCTTTAAACACGCACAGCAATAACTCCCTACTCCTAGACCTCGTCACAATGCAGAGTCTGATTCAGTAGGTCCGGGCTGGGCCCGAGATTCTGCATTTATAACAAGCTCCCAGGCAGCACCCAAGTTGCTGGCCTACACTTCTCAATATCAGGTGTTTACAGGCAACACCCTGGTCTGGTGTGTGTGAAAGGGAGCCTCTAGCAGAAAAGTATGCAATACTTTCCATAGAGACTTAGTCTTTCCTGATATGCTAAAGAGCTCCCATTAGAGAATTCTTTGGCTATGGTTAAGGTGAATGAAATTTCTTGTAAAGTGCTCCTTTAAGAAAAAAAGTAAAACTAAGAGGATAGATCCTTTAAATGTCTTTTCTCTGTGTAAATGCACGAACTGGACTCCCGTGTGTCCTTGGCAGAGGAGCGTTCTCATAATTAAGGCAGTTCACATCTGCATCTCCCACTCGTCTGAGTTTTGCTTCCTCTTGAGTCAAAAATCAACATTGCAAAACTGCAGCAAGGCAGCTGGCAAAATGCTCCCAGGAAATACAAGTGCTGGCTTTCTCTCGTAACAAGTGCCCTTCCCTGAACCACGGCATTCTCTCCGACCGGCATTCATTCATGGGTTTCTCAACCTCGGCACTGTTGACATTCTGGGACACGTCATTTGTTGTGGGGAGATGTTTTCTGCATTGTAGGATGTTTGGCAACATCTCTCGGCTCTAGTCATGTCTTGGATAAGGTATTTAGTATTGTAGCCTGGATGGCTTAAACACTACACATTTATTTCTCACAGTTCAGGAGGCCAGAAAACCATGATCAGGGTGCCAACAAGGTTGCGCTTTTGGTAAAGGTCCTCCTCCTGGCTTAGAGACTACTGTCTTCTAACTGTAACCTCACATGACAGAAAGAGTGTAAGAGCTAACTCTGTTTCTCTTCCTATTCCATTATAGGAGTTTCATGACCTAATTACCTCCTAAAGGACCTATCTCCAAGCACCATCAATCAAATGCGAATGAGTAAGGTATGTGAACATATGAATCCTGACAGGACACACTTAATCGGTCCATGGCAACCCACTGGATGTCTATGGCACCCTACCACCAGTTGTGACCACCATAAATGTCTTCAGATATTGGTAAATGTCCCCTAGGAGGCAAAACCACCCCCCCAGTTGAAAACTACTGCCTGAAAAACTAGTAATTCCATGTTGGAAAAGACAACTAACTTGAAACATAGAGTTACATAATTTTAGATGGGAAAGGAGTCTTGGAGCTCTTCTGTATTTTGGGGTCACACACTGACTTTAGGTTATGAAGACCATTACTACTCCTTATCTGAGTCTTTGCTGCTGTGCTGAGGTGTGGGAAGAAATCAGTAGTTTTCCCCACGGTCACCAGTACCAACTTAGAAAAGGGGAGATGAGAGTTATGGGGAGGCTCCACCAGGTGCCCACAGCAGGGACCACACCACTGGGTTTGAAGCATCTTCAGTCGTGTGTCAAGTGCGCATGCACAAACATCACTTCAGGATAAATTCCCCAACCCTCGCTCTGAGCTTCTTAGCCATCTAGCCAGCTAAATTCCAGAGCAGTTTGTATTTGCTTTCAGTGAGAGTAGGTCAGCTTACCATATGCTCCGCGTGGTTTTGAGAGAGGCTTTCTCACCACAATATTAGCGAAAAATGTTCTTACTAATACCCTCTGGACAAAATGGAAGGAGAAAGCGCATGGCAGAGCAAGGGCAATTTATCAGGTATTTGCCTTTTGGCGAATGCTCAACAATGGTTTACAAAAGTGACCACTTGTTAGGAGATTTGCTTTCTCACTGTTAAAAGACCTCTGAGGTAAAACACATATTAAGTACTTAAAAACTCCTTTCATGTTCCTAGATTCTCTAACATTATTAAAACGTGATGGCCTAGAAGCACGTCAGTGTCAACCCACGTTATTTATGGTAGCTAATATTAATAGCTTGAGGCCCTGGCACAGAGCCAGAACAGAGGGGCCCTTCCCCCCTCCTCCTCTACTGGACAAAGAGGGACCGCCCTTCTCTCTTAGCTCTGCACTGGGGATGACATCCATCGCCTCCCACCCCACAACTGCCACCGCCTCGATTCACACACAGCTAATATTTCTTGTACACCTACCATGTGCCAGATACTGACTCAGGCACTTCTCCACAATTTATCTTTATTTTTGTAACATATCTGGGCATCACAGCAGCATATAAAAAAGAGCATTGAGGTTGATAAGGCTAAACCTATTTAAGAGTTCCTTGTGCTCAAAAAAGTATTGAAATTATTTTCATTTTCCAGTTTTTGATCTTACTAATTTTTTTTCATTTCCCCCCTTCCTTGATTTTTTATACAATAAATGTACTCCCCAACATTTAGAAGCAACCAACGGTTTTTGAAGTTGACTCACTTTTGAGATGTACTAGGATGGCTCAACATTTATGACACATGAACTTGGCCCCTGATAAACACACTTGGGGAAAGGATTAGCCACCTTTTATCTTATTTTTAATTTTGAATCTTTCATTAGGTTTGTTACATAGCAGCAGACTACCAGAAGACTCTTTATGGTTGGCTAACAATTAATGTAACAGAATGGTGAAGGAAACTTTATGTTACCCGGGAACTGTGACTAATGCCATCAAGCTGGAAAAGTGAGGTCTTACAAGTTTATCGATCTAAAGAGCACTGCCAAAACTCTGGGCAGGCTAAGCAGCCGCTGAACAGGTCATTCCTTAGTGAGCCCAATCCCTGGGTATCTAAAGACAAGACTGAGATATGGGGTGGGGAGGAGAGAGAGAAAGGCTGTGATGAATACTTTGTAGCAAGTAGTTTTTGCCCTCCCTCTGTCCCTCCCCATGGGTCCTCCCCAGTGGAGGCAAGCCTGGTAAAGCGGGTTCTAAGGCTGCCACTCCTAGATAATAGCAATGCCTACTAAAAAGGAGACCTAAGACTGAAACTTCCCTTTTATTAGCTCACTCACTCTTCTATATTTTGGTGGCAGGGGAGGGGGATTGAAGAGAGGAGGATTAGGTCACATCCTTCAAAAACAGCCCAGAAGAGGAGGATAAGGACACTTATTTTGCCAAGTGTCATTTATCGCTAAGAATAAAGAAGTGTTTGCTTCATCACCATAGGTCCTCAACTTAGAGTGATCCTAAACCACACTTGATGCCAAGTGCCTCCCCCAGACAACCTGAAATCAGGATGTCTAGGGGTGAAGCCAAAAAAGTATTTTTAAAAACCACTCAGGTGATTCTATATGCCATCAGGCTTGGTTATCATTGCAAGCAAAAGCAGTTCAGGGCAGTTGTCCAAGGGCTAAACTCAGTGGTGTAGACTAAAAATATTTGATAAAGTCAATTACAGTTTTATGCTGAGAGGGAATCTGGCATCCTGGTGCAGGCCTTCTGCTTGCTGGTCCTACAACGTTGGTCTCTAGGGTTCCAACTTTTGTCTTCAAAACGGCATTCATGATACCATCTGCCCTCTGATTGCTGTGAAGAAAAAAGATAATCCACACAAGCCATGCACTGTTCCTGGTCATGTTTAAGGCCTCCAGAATGAGCTGCTATTGGTAGAAATTGATCTTGGAAATTTACACTGAAATGATGCCATGTATAAAGTTCTTTTGGGTTTTTCGAGCCCTGTATAAATGAATTTATTTCAGCTGTATTACAATATCCAAACAGCCGTGTCAGTTTGACCTACTGTTCATCAGATTTTTCTCCATATCAGAAAAAGCTGTGCTTTGCCTGAGCAACTAGTCTGTTTCCATTTCTCCTTTACTTTAGTTTGGATACTATGAATCTTGCTGTCAATTTCTCTCTTTGCTTACTAAAGCAACTACTTACTAAAGCAACTTACTTACTTACTTACTTACTAAATCAACTAACTACTAAGTTAGAAAACTAATGTGACCCGTATCTCAGAACTAAATAAAACTGGCTTTACGACTGCCTCACTTTTTTCCCTTCCTTGAGATCTGAGATTTGACTTTATACTTTTACCTAACATCCATGTACATTTTACACATATAACATTTTACATACTTCTACAACATCTGTTTTAGATGTTGTAAATTTTTGTAAATTGACTCAAGTGCTTTGTGCAGTGAAACCAGATTAAGTTAATTACGTTAGAAGCACTTTTCTATGATGAGAGCCAGACTAATAGGTTAATTGCTTAACTGAAAAATGCAGTAAAATGCAAGAAGTCATGGAAACCTGATGTGTATATATATATATCTTGGGCTTTTTTTTTTTTTAATGTAAAACATGTATGCTGCATCTTTTTTTTTTTTTTTTTTTTTACATTGAATCTTTTAATTGATCTTTTGGTATGGAGCCAAGCCCTTGTCTTTAGACATAGAAATGTACTTTTTCAAAAAGGAATTACATCTATTACATCAATTAGCTATGAGACCCATGCTTTTTAAAAATTTATTTATTTGAAAGAAAGAAAGCAGGGAAGTGGGAGGGGTAAAGCGAGTCTTAAGCAGACTCCTCGCTGAGCACGGAGCCCAAGGCAGAGCTTGATCTCAGAACTCTGAGATCATGACCTGAATGGAAACCAACAGTTAGAGGCTTAATCGACTGAGCCCCCCAAGCACCCCTAGACCCATTTTTTAATGGAATGAGAACTGGAGACACTTGAAAAGAAAGCAGAGTGCAGAATCTCTCTAGAAATGTTACTGTTTTCCTCCCTGATTACTAACAACTCGCTTGCCAACTCTCAAGTATTTTTTAATTATTTTTTTTAAAGATTTTATTTATTTTTTTGACAGAGAGAGATCACAGTAGGCAGAGAGGCAGGCAGAGAGAGAGGAGGAAGCAGGCTCCCTGCTGAGCAGAGAGCCTGATGCAGGGCTTGCTCCCAGGACCCTGAGATCATGATCTGAGCTGAAGGCAGAGGCTTAACCCACTAGGCCACCCAGACGCCCCTTTAATTATCTTTTTTATTTATTTTTTTAATTTTTTAAAATTATCTTTTTTAAAGATTTTATTTATCTGAGAGAGACAGAGTGTGAGTAGGGGGAGTGGCAGAGAGAGAAGGACAAGCAGAATCTGCATTGAGCACAGAGGCCCCCCACCCTGCCCCGGCCCAATCCTAAAAGCCGAAGACCATAACCTGAGCCAAAAACCTGAGCCAAGAGTCCGATGCCTAACCAACTGAGCCACCCAGGTGTCCCTAGAGTATTTTTTTAATGACTCCCTTTCTTAAAGCATTTTAAAAGGTGCTTTTTTTTTTTAGCTTTTGTTTATTTATTTGAGAGAGGGGGTTGGGGGAGAGCTAGCCAGAGAGAACAAGTTAGAGCACATGAGCAGGAGGCCAGAGGAAGAGGGACAAGCAGACTCTCCACTGAGCAAGGAGGCTGCCACCCATGCAGCTTGATCCTAGGACCCCAGGTTCATGACCTGAGCAGAAGGCAGACTTTTCTGTTTGTTTGTTTGTTTTAAAGATTTTATTTATTTATTTGTCAGAGAGAGTGAGTACAGGCAGATAGAGAGGCAGGCAGAGGCACAGGGAGAAGCAGGCTCCCTGCTCAGCAGGGAGTCCTATGTGGGACTCAATCCCAGGACTCTGGGATCATGACCTGAACTGAAGGCAGCCGCTTAACCAGCTGAGCCACCCAGGTGTCCCTGAAGGCAGACTCTTAACTGACTAAGCCACCCAGACCCCTGAGCACTTTGAAAGTTTTAACCAAATTTTTGTATCTCCAGGAAATGTCTTCCTTATTATGTTGATTTTGTTTGTAACATTTATAATTACAGGTTTAGGAAAAATAAAATCAACCTCAGCCAAGACACAACTCAACTGGTAGAAACAAGTCCATGAGGCCTATTAACTGCGAGTGATCTGTGTTCTAGAGCTTCAGTCTGTAAGTTTTAGATGCAATGAAGAGTCTTGTATAAATTGTTGAAATAGAGAAATAGCTAAATGAATAGGCCCATATAAAATATAAAGCTATTTTTGGCAATGAGAACATTCAGAAATATGTAAATACATGCCCATGTTGAGGAATATGAGTCGGTTATCATGCATTTGTGGGTATAGATGTCTATGTGTGTGTGGATGTACCTGGGTTTTCCCATGGAATATCATTTCCTACTCTCCCCCTCATGGCATTGTTCTTGCAAGCATGTGGCAATACCTTTCTCTTGGTTGCCATTTCCAGAATTGATGTAACTTCAGTTTTTATATATTTTTTTCTATTTGCCATATAGTTCAGAAGGTGTTTTTCAGCTGGTATTTGCTTTTCTTTCTTTCTTTTTCTTTTTTTTTTTTTTTATAATTCCTGGGACTATTTTAGATTTTTGCCAAAGGAAAAAAATATTGTAACAAAACAGCCTTGGTAGAGCACATTCTTTCTTGTCATGACTCTCTTTAAATTTCTTGATCATTGTGCCTCAAATTATAAAATAAGTAATGCTCCACGTAGAGGATTCTCTTCATAAAATAATGGATCTCCTTCAACTAGCAGGTAGATTCAACACTGACTGAATGAGGTTTTGAACATGGACTAATGAAGTTTTCATTTAGGAATGAAAATTGCTAAATGTCAAGAATTAAAGTTCTAATTTTTTCATAGCCAAGCATTACATGTAGCGGCATGTCACCCAAGTCTTCCTAGGACTCTCACAGAACAGAAGCTCTATGGGCGGGTGGGAGAACTGATCTTGGTGACAGGACTGTGCACTCAAGTGAACTCACAATGAAACTTTACTTAAATGAAAAGCATTTAGAGCTAAAGATTCTATCTAATGGCCATTAAGTCAATAAAGTTACAACTGTAGAAATGTATAATGTTTAAGGTTTAAAATATCATGGAATTTAGACCAAGAATAGGCACCTACAAGACTATGTAATACCAACTGTCAAGTTGAAAAAGGTAATTTGAAAAAAAGTTACCCAAGGATACCAAATATTGAAGCACTCTCATAGTCTCTCTACCAAACATGAGCACATATATTCTCTAATCCCTGTCTATATCCACCACTTCCTATCTTAATGATTAACATGACAAACCAAAAAGAAAATCAGTGGAAATGCAATAAACCATATTTTATATTATTAACCATTATTTAGCCATATTTAACCATATTAAGTTCAATCACAAAATTCAACTGGATGAGCACCAGTCCCTCAGTTCCAACCATGTGGTGACACCAAGGACCCAAGTGTTCTGAGAACCACTGGGCAGCTTGTCGAACTGTGTTTTGCTCTTTTTGAATCATGTATGTCTTAGTTTAGAGGTTTTACGATAAATCCTAAGATTTCTCCCAAAACACCTTCTTCCAATGTTGCATTCAACATGCTAATATTCCATGGGTAGTATATATCTCTTAATAAAGTCATTAATTATAAGTTAGTACATATACCCCCAAACACTTTAAACATGCGGAGAAAAGTGAAGGGTTTAGGCAAACTACATACAAAATAGCCAAGCATTTTAGTTTTCTTTCCCAGAGATGAAAGGATTAATAATAATGGTTAATGTTAAGTATTCAAATTAAGGCAGAGTTGATCATTATTCACAGACACGGTATAAACCAGATGAATTATTAGCATTATTTGAATCAGAGCCTCATGAGTCAGTCACAGACTCAAGAGTTAGAATGATCTGATCTTAGATCTTCAAATTTTAAGGCACAGAAACACCTTAAGAGCATTAGACAAGCACTGTTCTACACCCCTCCCCCCAGGAAATGCACTGAAGGATCCAATGAGGTACAGGAAGTTAACACCAGAGCTTAGAATTAAGTATTTTTGTTGCTGCTGTAGGTTTATGAATAGAGAACAAGCTATACTTTACTACTATTTGGGTCACTGTTTGTCATTGATATCATGACTCTTAATGCAGTTCTGAAGTCACAGGCACAGATGGCAGGTGAGTGTTCCCAGGGACGGGAGGGCTCTCCACAGCCCAAATGCATCCTGAGTCATTCAGCGCCTTTTAGAATTTAGAGACATACTGCAAGTTACCTATCAACGTTTTTGTCACAATATTCTAGATGTCAGAATAGTTTGTCTTAATTTTACTAATACACTTCACTGCTTTTATTTATATTGTAATGATTTTATCTACATTTTCCCTTTGTTCCTTAATAAGTCTAAAGAGGATACATTAAGACAGTTCAAAAAAGGAATGTGTAGTTTCTCATTTTATTGAAAGGCTCCAAAAATATGTTGACAACTTGTAGTTTAAAATTGTGTATTTGAGCTTTATCAACTTTTGAAATAAATGTATCTTGTTTGAGTTCGAGATTCTCTTCTGTGTCTTTAAACATGTTCTTAAAAGTCCTCTTTATAAGAAAAAGATTGTAATTATGTAACTACACATAACTATGTTAAATAGACTTACTGTGATCATCTCACGATATATGCAAATACTGAATCAATGGGCGCCTGGGTGGCTCAGTCAGTTAAGCAACTGCCTTTGGCTCAAGTCATGATCCTGGAGTCCCAGGATTGAGTCCGGTATTGAGCTCCCAGCTCCACGGGGAGTCTACTTCCTCCTCGGACCTTCTACCCTCTCATGCTCTATCTCACTGACTCTCTCTCAAATAAATAAAATCTTAAAAACAAAACAAAAAACAAATACTGAATCAAAGTTGTATACTCGAGACTTAACACCATGTCAATCATGTTCCAATTGAAAGAAAAAAATATCACTGTACCTCCTCCCCAGGAAGGCCCAAACAACTTTGCAAGGGGCAGACCATCTTATCATATTCAGAGTCTTTAAAGGAAAAACCAATTTAGCATTTGTGTTTAAAATACTTCAATTTTAAGACAAGCCTAAAAAGAGACCTTTGTAACTGCTGCAACAATATGTCAGTAACACACAACTTCAGATTGTCCTGGAGGGGGCTTTTCCACTCTTGCGATTTAGAAAGTGAGCCTGCTCACAGACATATTCTGTGTATTTATTAATTTACTTAAAAGAATGTTGTCTATATGTTTTGGTACAGCTAGACTATCAAAAGATGTGGTCAGTCCTTCCAAGCAGGCTACAACTGTCCAGAGCTGCTCTGCTGAGTGAAGTCACCGATGGAAGGTTTTCAGTTCGGGTGGGGGGGGAGGGAAACAACCAAAAATCACCCACAGGATTGTCTGTTTTACTAGATACAAACAATAATCACCAATTCATCAGCGATTTCACATCCAGGGCAAAATCTACAATAATAAATCCACATTACATGTTTAATTTATTCCATTTACTACTTTATTTTTTTCATGTTTTCAAACTATTTTGATTAATTCTTTTAAGTTTTTTGAATAAATAACTTAAAGTTGTTTTTTGAATAGTGACTTTTCCCTGGCAGCCTTTGTAAAATTAGAACCAAATCAGCAACTTGTTTAATGATGCTATGATTTATGAAATTTCCACTACTCGAAGAAAACCATATTTTTATCATGCCCTCTGAAGGGCAAACCTTTTCCCCTTTATAATAAATTAACAGCGATGATCATTTTTGGTACTTCAAAATCATTGTTAATACTTTGTCTCTTCTATTATGCAAGATGTTAGTCTGATGTATTTTTTTTATTAACTTGATTTACATGTAATCCAAGCTAACAGTTTTCTTTATTACTGTCCTACCAAGACTTTGGGAGGTCTTTGGTCTTACAGAAAAAAGTACACAGGTTTAATCAACTGCTTTAAACTGTAAACTCATAATATGTTCAGAGAAGTCAAAACACTTTAAACAGCAGATGCATCTAAAGAAAACTCAGTGGACATGTTTAATATAAATGTTCTTACAACCCCTCAATTTTGAAGCTCCTTCTAAGTGAGCCCCTTATGACTAAGTCTATCCTGCTTTTCATTAAAAGGTAAAGTCTGATATAACTTCAGAGGATCAGATAAATCCTAAAAATCCCTTAGGCAGAGCCAAACTAAAGGAAAATTTGCAGTAAGCGATTTCCCTCCCCACACACACACCCCCATCTTCCCCCAAAACAGCCATCTCTCCTTCTTTCTTATCCCCAAAGGTATACTTAATCTGAATCCCACACACACTTCAGTTTAATTTGGGGTAAAACTGCTCATAAAAATTTGCCCTGTAGAGGTCAAGGCCTCTTCTTTCTTTTGCCAAAAAAAGTTTGCAATTGTTGACTTTACATTATTTGCAAAGAAATAGCTTCTTTGTCCATAGACCTTCTGCATCTTTAGTAAATTAACCATCTGTGTGGTTCTAATCACAATTCTCTCTGCTACCACAGCAAACAACCAGTGTTTGGAGATTAAGTCAAATCGATTTAAATAAAAAGAAACTGAGAGTAACTCTATATTGTGATTTCAAATGTATATCTTCCCTTGGATTATTTATTAACCTCTTCTTATCAGAAAATGGACCAAAGACCAAAGTGCTTATTTCACTAGGAAGAAATGTGATGATTCAGTGAGTTGCTCCCCTACACAATCAATAGAAAGCAGATGTCCTCTTTTCCCTTCCTGGCAGCTGGTGCTGTATGTAAGATCACATGTAGCATGTCCACATCTAAATGCGGATTCGTGTTTTTAGAAGTCATGTGTGAAGGACTGTTGCCCCCACTTCTCTTTGATTTTAATGCTAGGTAAGTGGGATGCTTTTCATTTACCCTAACTTCGAGCCAAAATAAATTTGCCCCCATCTCTGCCGGGCCATCAGGAGGGTCTAGATTTAGTTTCTTCAGTAAATGTGCAACTTTAAATTATCGTTAGGCTTCCATAGAATATCTTACCTTGGTTAAATGAATTACTTCCCAAAGAAAACAGCAGGCCAAGATAAGAATGATCTATAAAATTGTCTGTTTTAATCATACAGTTGACAAAGCCTGTCCTACTTGTTTTTCAGATCAACCTTCCCTTTGTTACTGTAAGTAGTCATGTTGGAAAACTGCCACCTAATACACAAAGATGAAAGTGGTATTTTATTATGTTACCTTTTATTACTTATTAAAAATTAATCCATGTTAATCATAGACAAATACTATTACAGGTAAGTAAAGACAATAAAATAAAAACAAATCTGTAACCCACCAGTAGGAAAGAAACATTATTAGTTAACCTTCTGAAACATGTGTTTCTAGATGACAGAAGTTCATTCTGTCCCACAGCCTTTGCACTGCTGTTTTTTTTTCTGCTTAGAATGTTCTTCCCCAAGTAGACATGAGCCTGCCCCATTCAGGTTTCTATTCAAATGTCCCCTCCATAGCAAGGCCTCCCCAGTCACTGGTCTAGACAAAGTAGCCCTTCCCCAGCCTTCCAGTCACGATCACATCACCCTGTTCTACCTTCTCCATAGTCGTTAACAGTAGCCTCAAATTTGTGGTTGTATTACATTTCTCCACACCTTTCTATCAGCTGTTACCTTTGGAGCCTATAATCAGTATCAGGCACATTTTTGTTTTTCAGGAAAGAATTTGTTGTGTGTTCACTGGGACCAGCCATGCCCTGAACATTTTTGTATGTCAGCAAGTGTTTTCCCAGATTATTATGTGATGGTTATATCCAGTATATGCAGTTATATCCAGTAGCCATGTGTTTCTAGGTATATGCACGTCATAAATTATTTTTATTCATTCTGAAGTTGCAGGACATTTTGGTCTTATCCAATTTTTCACTCTGTTTGTCATTCAGTGATAAGCATCTGGATAGCTACACTGGTGGGCACATCCGGCATTATTTCCTTAGGGAAAATTCCTAGAAGTAGGATGGTTAAAGAGTATGGTTGTTTTAAAGCCACTGGCAATATGTGTTAGATTATGCTACAGAAATATGCAACCAATCAACATTCCTGCTAATGATAGAGGAAAGTGTTCATTTATTACACCCTTGCCAATCTCTGAGTATTGTTGTTTAAAAATCCTTGCTGGTGCTATTTTTAATGTAAAAATGGACTTACTACAAATATTTCATGTGCATGTTTGTATCAAGCCAGCATTGAGGGAAAGTGATCAGCAGTAAGCCTCACTATTGTTCTGGGGCCTTCATTATGACACACATTGAACTGAATACCTTCCCACTGTCAACTGTCCTCTTGTTGGTTTTATACATCTCTGTTAGTGGCAAAACAGGATGAATTTAACTGTCTCCAAATGGGCTGCTTTAATCTGCAAAAATTAGTCCACATTTTTAAGTCCAGTCATGTTCTGAATACGGATCTCATTTTTTTTTACATCTAGAAATAATACAAAAGAAATCATCTGAATCTAAAAATCAAATTTGTTTGGCTCTAGTGTTTGGAAATTATTGTTCAATATCTGAAACTTTTCAGTAAGAAGTGCAGAAACACTAATATCATCTGAAAATTACAAGTGTTTAATGAGAATATTTAAGTCTATTTCCTGACAGACCTGAGCAGAAACAGAATGGGATAGATTAGGTGAGTTCTTCTCATGTAGCCAATGTTGCTTAGTAATTCACAGATTTGACAGGGGGGAGGGAGGGAAGCACTTAAAAGAGTTAGTTGAGCTCTGACTCAGGTAGAAGATCATACATGGGGACACCAAGAAGCAGCACGATTTAATCTTGAACCCAAACATAATGTTAACTACTAAAAATAATTTCCTAAAAAGAATACAGAGTGATCTCAAAGCAGGATACAACAGGTGGAATTTCTAGGTCTTAAAGAGAATAAGAACAATAGTTACAGTGGGCCACTCTAGCAAAGGTGGACCCAGAACATGAAGTAAGTAGAGAAATCAGCATTTTGGTCAAAAAGATGAGTGGAAAGACAAAGGGATTTCTTGACCAAAGTTGGAAGAATGGGTAGGAGTATTGGTTCATGAGATGAACGACAGAGCACCATGTAGGGGTGCACACAGAGAAGACTGGGAAGTTGCATGCAGGCAAACCCCGGAAGAGGTTGGCTGCTCACATGGGCGAGTTCACAGAGAACCTTATTCCTTGTGAATTATCAAAGGGGGCAGTACTACCGTTTTATGGTTTAATATCTTTAGGTGGAAAATGCTATTGCAACCAGAGTTAAAATTCATCTATCCTTCTCTAGAAAGAGAAAATGAAACAGACTCAAGTGCCTTCAGAAATAGTCCTGCCTTAGAGCTTGTCATTTAGACCATCCACTATGGATTCCAGGCAGCTTTTTCAATTTTAACCCTTCAAGAACCTAATGTTTCAACCAATCCTGGTGACTTGACAGCAATGGTCTCTTTCTCATTCCTGTCTTTGCCTTCACTGTTTTCTCTGAAAGTGTAGATCTTTGCAAGTACTCAAACCCACTTCAGTCAGGCCTTAGCCAAAGGCTACCCTACTAGGGATCTCCTCCATCTTTGCTGGCTCAGTTCCATACTTTTCTTGTCCTAGTATTAACTTCTGCCCTAAATGGTGGCTACTTCTCTTCTTCTCCAGTCCTCGGTTGAATTCTTAACTGCATGAGGGCAGATATCGTGCTCTTTCTTCTTAAATCAAGTATTTCAATAGTTTCCCTTTTTGTTAAAAATCACACAATCATTATACAATGCTAAGAATATAAAGTCAAAGATTTCTTATTGCTCTACCAACTAAAAGAAATCTATTTACATTGTTTGAGGTTTACTTTCAGCCTTTATTTCCAGGAATTTTTATCATGACCTTGCTAAATATAAACTTTTACATATTTTAAGTGTACTAATAGCTAATATCTGTTAAGTGCTTGCAAGGAGCCAAATACTGCTTTAAGTTTATTCATGTATTAAAGGTCTTCACAAGAACCATATGAAGTTCTCAGCATTTTTCTCCCCCTTGATGAAGAAAATGGCCCAGAGAAGTTATGTCACTTTGCCTAAGGACAAACAAATGGGGGGGGGGGCTTGAAAAAGGCAAGCTGCAGATAACTGCTTTCTAAAACACTCACTGAATTTTTTTTTTAATTTTCATTGGTTAATTTCATGGGTAAATATTATTGTGAGTAAATACCTTGAATGAATAGTTCCATAACAGAATATAAGATGCCTGCTAGAATCACTACACACTAAGTCTGTGTTTGACAGTTTAGTCTTCTATTTCAGTTATTTCCAGAAATACACAAGTTTGTTTATAAAAGTTTAAACTTTTGCTTTTTCCATTGTGATGACGTCTTCACCTTTCAAACCTATGAGTCCTTGTTTCTTCAGTTATTAAATCTTTGAATTTTTTAAAGTATATACAGTTGTTTTAATATTTCTTATTCTACCTCTAATCAATTTATTGACTGGATCGTATAATTGAGAAAAGACCATCATTTAAGAAAAATGTATTTTCTCTCTGAATATTTAACCAGCTGACGCGAGGAGCTCAGAGTCATACGCGTGCATTGTGGGAGCTTACAAGCCTTACGGAATCTAGCCTTCACATAAAAGCTTATTATTTTTGGTGCAGGACTTCGGTTTTGTGCCATTTGATGAAACAAACTGAAGTCACTAATACTGAGATTTACTGGTACTGGAGCAAGGTCTTCTTGATTATCCTACCTTTGGCTTTGCCTTTAGAGAAAATGGAGCATTACTTTTCTTTCAAAACATGAAATAAGGGGTGCCTAGGTGGCTCAGTGGGTTAAAGCCTCTGCCTTTGGCTTAGGTCATGATCCCAGGGTCCTGGGATGGAGCCCCTCATCGGGCTTTCTGCTCCGCAGGGAGTCTGCTTCCTTTCCTCTCTCTCTGCCTGCCTCTCTGTCTACTTGTGATCTCTGTCTGTCAAATAAAATAAATAAAATCTTTTTTTTAATTTTTAATTTTTTATAAACATATATTTTTATCCCCAGGGGTACAGGTCTGTGAATCACCAGGTTTACACACTTCACAGCACTCATCAAAGCACATACCCTCCCCAATGTCCATAACCCCATCCCCCTTCTCCTAACCCCCCTCCCCCCAGCAACCTTCAGTTTGTTTTGTGAGATTAAGAGTCACTTATGGTTTGTCTCCCTCCCAATTTCACCTTGTTTCATTGATTCTTCTTTTAAATAATATAATATAATAAAATACCCGAAAACTATTTTTATATTTTTCAAGGAAAAAAACATGTGATGTAATGGACAGGGGTTTTGTCCTCATTCTTTGAGTTTCCTTCTATTATCTCATGCTGTAGCAAATAGATGTTCAGGTTACAGCACAATTCGGTCACGTTGGCTTCAACATTCATGCCAAACCAGGACAAACTTTTGCAAAATTAAAGCTACATGGCTAATACTGAAACATCGACTTCAGAATTTTAAATAATATTTAGGGTAAAGTTTAATAATACTCTATTTGCAGTACACAAGAATTTTAAAACCAGTTATGTGTGTAGTTCAAATGTTGTGAGCACTATAAACATGTATGGGATAGATGCAATTTTTACTAGTATGGCATATTTTAATTAAGTGTGACTATAAAGCAATAGATCACACTTAAATACCTTGAGATATGATAGCATCATTTTATAGTGAGTATTTTGAAGGTACAATTTTCCCTTGCATGTAAGTTCTAAAATCTTTGTTAAGAAGTTATTTATACAAATATCACATCACATATCCAAAAGGAACTTCTGATAATTTCAGCTCTTAATTATTCCCACTAGTTCTCCAAGTATTTTACCCACATTCTTTTATTGTAAGAAGCCATGCAAGGCAAAATATTTTGCCCACAGTGGATTCATAATTCTAGATAAGTCAATGAAGGAAAAAACCCATTCCTATCAAAAACAAAACAAAACAAAAAACCTAAGATGGTTTAAGTCTGAAATTGAACTGCTACTTATTCTCTGAAGAATGAAGGAGAAAATAGATCTCTTATAACTCAGTAAAGTTAGAATTTTATGTTAGAATTTCATATTAGATCAAATTAAATCAGAGTTTTCTATTAGATACCTAGACAGCTGATTATTTTTGATAATGAAGAATGGTATAAATAGTTATGAAAATACTCCCATATAGAACTCCCAGAGGTACACATAAAACACCCACATAAATACATAAAGACTTTGTACTTAGACAATGGATGAAAGATCAACTTAGTTCTGACATTTGTTGGATGATTTCCAATCAGAAGATTTTTTTCTAAAAAGTGCTCTCTGACAGCAAAAAAAAAATTCTATCAGCAATTTGTTGACAGGTCTTTTCATTTGAAATATAGGTACCAAAATTGATTCTTTTAGTGCAGAGTCTGACTCATTCTCCCTGTGGGCACCTGCTTTTGGTATTTCTAAGACATTCGTTTCCAAAGAAATTTATGATTTAAAATGACACAAGTTCTTTCTCCATCTTGTTTCCCCTAAAATCTTGCTCTGACTTCCAAGTTGGGTTGATTCAGGGCTGGAAACCCTTTGAGCAGTAGATGTTTTCTGCTCCCATAGTAAATGAATAAGGGTTTTTTTGTTTTGTTTTGTTTTGTTTTTATAATGTATCCTGCAATGATACCATCATCTTTCAAAAAAAAAAAAAAAAAACATCGTTTGCTGCCATCTTCTGAAGCTTACATTCTATCCTCGAGTTTTCTATTTTATCCAAACTACTTTTTCTATCAGGTCTCATGATTTTTAAATTAACCTGCGCCTTTGTTTACTGTATCGTCTGCCTTTATAAAGCAGAAAACATATTCCATGTAAGCAAATGTTCAGTCTTATCTACTATTGTTTTCCAGTGCTTGGCTAGTAAACATTTATTTAATGAAGAAAAACATACCTTTATTCCAATGATGTAGCATTTTCAAAGCACTGTATATGGCTTGTCCTATTCCCATTACCCATTCTTCTCTAAACTATTATGATGCCTGAACACGATGCTTCTTTCCTAAATCCCAGCCCCTCTTCACCATAGACAAGCAATGTTTAAGTATGATCCAGAGACTCTGGCAAGTTCTTGAGATCCTTTTCAGCAGGTTCATATTGTCTAACTATTTTCATAATGCCAAGATGCTATTTCACTTATTTTCTCCTAAGTGCAAAATGGAGTTTTCCAGAGTCTACATGACATGGGATAACATCATTCCTCTGATACCCAATGAAATGTGTGCTTATATATGTGTCTTTAAAATATCTGTCCTCGTATGTTAAATATTAATAGCTGTAACCCACAGTAACAGTCTTCAGACATGATGCTTATACATGGCTTTAAGGAGTACCCTATCCATATTCCAAATAAGCAACTCATAAGTGGACCATAGAAATAGCACTCAAACACTTGATCTCCTGTTTATGTATGGAACAGTTGTTAAATGAGAACTTCTCTGTTGTCAAAATTCAGCAGAGATCCCTAAAACCAAATAGATGCCAAGAAACTCAAGATCTTAAATGGAGAGGCATGACTGCACGTATGAAATTGCACAACTGATAATCTATATCCAGATACACAGAACAAATCCTTGAATGAAGAAGGCAGTGATTAATAACTTTGAAGCAAGTAGTAAACGTGTTACATATTTCTCCCATGGGGGAGAGGAAAGGAATTCTTCCCATTCATCTCAAATCAAATGAAGTGAACTTTCGAAGAACCACTGGAGAATTTGTCGTATTTCTCTAGGAGTATGGGGCTTGGGACCAGCCTAAAAATAGTCCAGAGCAAAAATTTGGCAGTTTTTTAAGAAGGCAAAGAAAGAATGGGCTTCCCTTCAACCAATAATTAATAAAAAAAATACACGTTTTCTACAGGCTAGATAGGGAGCTGGCTGCAAGCTCTCTTAAAAAGGAAGAGGGCTTCTGACTAGAAACACAACACACGTCCATACGGAAACTGAGGGAGAGTGTAAGCCCAGAGGGCTCCAGGTAAAGGCAGCAGCAAGTCTCAGAGGGGAGGGGTTAAAGGTTCAAGGGAACTATAACGTCTCCCGTGGAAATGTCAGCTTTTGCATCTGCTGTAACTAGAGGGTATCAGTAACCTATTAACTGTACTGGTCAAGTAAGACTTTACTTCACTTTCCTCTTCTTTTCCCTGCCCTCTTTTGGCCACCAGCAAATGCAGCTAGAAAGAGGTATCTCAAGAGACCAGGAACAGCCAACTACTTCCCTTTTCCCATTCAAGATTTCCAGCCTGTGGGAGGTTTGGAGGAATGTGGCCGAAAGGTACAAATTTCCAACAATAAGACAAATAAGTGCTGGGGATGTGACGTACAACATGAAGGCTGGAGTGAACACTGATGTACGGTGTATTTGCAAGTTGCTAAGAGAAAGGATCCTAGAAGTTCTCATCACAAGGACTACCTGAATGAGATGATGGACATTAACTTACAGTGGAAATCATTGTGTAATACATGTAAGTTGAATTAAGTGCTCTACACCTTAAACTAGCACAGGGCTGTCTGTCATATCTCAGTGGAACTGGGCGGGTGAGTGGTGAGGGAGGCAGGCACATTTGACCTCACTGGTGAATTCTACCAGTTAAGGAAGAAGGTCAACTCTTCCAGAAAATAGAAGAGGAAGAATCCCACCTCAAATTATTTTATAAGGCCAGCATTTCCTTTTTACCAAAACTAGATAAAGACATAGTAAGAAAAAGCAACTTCTCATACCACATCAAACATAGTCATTATAATTTCTAAAACTGAAAATTCTCACACATTGCTGATAGGAATACAAAATGGTAAGCCACTTTGAAAAACATTTGGGTGTTTTCTTACAGAAGTGTAGAATTTTTTATGACCCAGCAATTCCACTCCAAGGTATTAAACCAAGAGAACTGAAAATATATTTCTACAAAAACACCTAGAGGTCAATGCTCACAGCAGCTTCTTTTGGTAATAGTCCAAAACTAGAAACAACGCAAGTGTTCATCAACTGGTAAATGGATGAACACGCTGAGTTCCATTACACAGCAGCATACTACCCGGCAATGAAAAGCAGGTACTGGTTATATGCAGTAACTTGGATTCATAGCCAAAGCATTATATTAGAGGAAAAACTCAGCCAAAACAAACAAACAAACAAAAAACAACAACAACAACAACAAAAATACCACCATACTCTGTGGTTTCACTTACAGAACATTGTAGACAAGGCAAAACTATAAAGACAGAAATCTGATCAGGTTGAAAGGGCCTGGGAGAAGGGAGAGACCACAAAGGTCCAAGAAAAAGCCCTTTGTTATAGGGGAAATGTTCTATAACTTGACGGTGGTTTTTAAAAATCAACCAACTGTATATTTAAGCACAGTAAACTTTATTTTATGTACATTAGAACTCAATGACCCTGAAATAAAAATAACCCTTGATGAAAGTAAGTATGTATTAAAAATTGAAACAAATTCCCTACCCAGTGAAGACAAAAATTATAAACTGGATGACAGGTTTGAATTTTGATAATTCATGGGATAAGACATTTTAATACCCAGAAAAGGAGACTATCTGGGTAAGGTGTCAGATATACAGAAGTGTGAAGATGATGTCCACAGAGCTCTGACTACCCTGGGACAGAAGTTTATGGGGAGGTGGGGTGGCATTTTCCATATGAAAAGTATTTTGGTCATGTGTTCAGATAGAAATGTTGGAGACACGCTAACTCCTGATAGTTTTAACTCCTAATAGATTTGTCACAACTTTCTAATCTTAACTCTTTCAATATGACCTTCACCTCTCTTTCCATCATTATCTCTTGAAACACTCCCCCCACAAAGAGTTCTATGAATCCTACCCCAATCGTTCCCCCTCTTCTGCATACCTATATCTGATTTCCTCCTTCTAGAATGTTCTTCCTATTTTTACCATTTGAAATCTTTTGTGACTTTCAAGGTTAACATCAAAAGCTTTCATAAAGCACCTAAGGAGAAACAGCTGGAATGCCTAATCCTAAAATCATTTACGAGCTGCTAGTGGCATATGACACCATCTTTGCATGATTTCTGAGGGTTATTTTCATGGGACTTACTCCAAAAAAAGGGGGGGGCCTCCTGATCTCCAGATAGGGATTAGTAACATATCTTGAACTCTCTTGTCCTCTCCACACAGAGCTGGGACATTTGTACTTCACCAACAGCCCCTATTCCTTTATTCTAATACCAAGAATAAGAGGTACCCCCATTTCCAAATGGTCCTATCATAGCCGCTGCTTCACAACACCAAACATTCCCATAAAGGCCATGTCAGTGATAGGAGATGGAAGAGAGCACACAAAAAGATTTAAACTCTTTCAACTTCCCATATAGAATGGATGAATGTTCCACTCATTATTTTAGTATCTTAAATAAGCATGTTTGAGGAATTCATTTCCTGTCCATCATTCATTGTCATATTATTCTTCCATCTTTGGAGAAGGTGGTTTTACTGATTAATTCATGCTTTGGTGTTGGTTATGAGAATAGGAATAGAATAGTTAAGTCTTCCCTGTAGAAGATTAACAAATTAACATTAACAAAGCCTTTTCCTGACCACTACCTGAAACAGAAATATTTTACTTTTAAGGTTTATTTTGCCTATGGAATTGTTATGGCCATCTGTCTACATGGGGAGGCCATAAGAACATAAACTCTACAAAAGCAGGGTCAGTCTTTTCTACTAATATTTTTATCCTCTGTAGATACCAGCACATAGGAGGTATTCACTAAATATTTATCAGTGTTAAATTAAAATATTGGGGCACATGGGTGGCTCAATGGGTCGAGACTCTGCCTTCAGCTCAGCTCACAATCTCACGGTCCTGGGATCGAGCCCTGTATCAAGCTCTCTGCTCAGCAGGGAGCCTGCTTCCCCCTCTCTATCTTCCTGCCTCTCTAATTACTTATGATTTCTCTGTCAAATTAATAAATAAAATCTGTAAAAAAGGTAAAATATTGCTATATTGCAGGCTTTCTTGAATATAACTTAAGGTGTGATGTTCTTGAACTACATTAAGAGGTTCATTTATTCATGTTTCCAGGGACCCTTCTCTATAAAATAATCTCCCCTCAAGAATCTCTTAATATACAAGGTTGTTGTAGGATTCAGTATGGTAAGTCGCTTATCACCTCATTACATATAGCACTTAGAAAGTCTGTTATCCATTGTAAAAGTTCTTGTGAAAGTACATAGGCCAATTTCATTCTACAAGTCTTTTGCCAAGTTCAAAACCACAATATCTTAGCAGCTTTTATATTTCTTCCAAACACCACAAGTTATTACGCTATATGATGCATTGCATACTTGCCAAAGCATTTCAACCAGATTTTTTTGTTACACAAACACAAAGGCATCCACTGCTAATAAACTATTTTTCTTTCTACTTTAACATAAATTCAAAGAACCAGTGCATGTTGCTATGCCCTTGGATAGGGGGGGGAAAAAAAAAGCAATCAATAACATTTGAAAAGTTTTGTGCCAAGCCAAGATTGCGAGACATGTTTCTCAAGTGAAATAAATTTTTTCATAAGTATAATTTACCTACTAGTACACAAGTTTTAAAATAATCTAAAATGTGTCATTTATGGATCCAACATAATGATTATGGTTTTGTTGAAGTTTTTTTGTTTTTCAAAAATATAGTAAATTTCAATCAGTATTTTTTTTTGTTTGCCCAGTTACAAGTTTAATAAACCTCTGTGTCTGAATTTTTTAAATTGAAATACACACTCATATGGGTATTTCAGCAACCATTTGGGAATTTTTCTCAACCATCTAAAAATAATGAAAATTTTGTCAACAAATGTAGCTTAACAAGCTATGCTGTGCTCCAAATTCTGCCTGAAGATTCTGTATAATGTTCTACTAGTTTTTTTTTTTTTTTTTAATACCTGCATCATTAGTTGACTAGTTGGAGAAGTAGGCTTACCATGAGAGAATAAGCAAGGATTATGGAACTAGCAATAATTCAACAGCTGGCAACAGCACAAGCTACATACTGAAGAAGACCTACAAGACGGTGTTAAGGCAAGACAAGCCATTCAGAGAATGTGTCTGCAGTATATCAAGAGTTGGTGGTTTTTTTTTGTTTAGTTGTGTTTTCCAAAGGCTCTTTCAAAAATGTCTGCAATGTAGCAAGGAATATCATTTGTGAATTAATATGGCAAATGAAACATGGAAAGTGATCCAACTCACATTTTTCATTGAAAGGATACAAACATTTTCTACCATTCTTCAGAGCTAATTAAGGGGTAGATGTTCTTTTTTGTGCCTTAGAAGTAGCAGCCGTCACCATGACCCTTTTGAAATGTGACATTTTAAAGATATTTATTTATTTATTTAGATGTCAGAGAGACAATGAGAGTACAAGCAGGCAGAGTGGCAGGCAAAGGCACAGAGAGAAGCAGGCTCCCCACTAGCAAGGAGCCAGACGTGGGACTCAATCCCAGAACCCCTGGGATCATGACCTGAGCCTAAGGCAGTGGCCCAACCGACTGAGCTGCCCAGGTGTCCCTGAAATGTGACATTTTAAGAGTGACTGTTTTGTAGACTATCTAGAGCTAAAGGCAAGATCAATAGGACACCAAAATAACTAGCCAAAACTGAGGAATTTGGCCAACCTGATCCTTGGTCTGCATAACACAAACCACGAAATGGACTGATCTTCTTTTCTGTCTGTCCATTACCAGAATGAACTGGGGAGCCAATGCAGGTGTCAGTTGTGTCAAATGGTCATCATGGTAAAATCAAATGAGAGTTTTAAGATCTGGGCTGATCCTGCCAACCATATCTTAGGTAATGAGGATGCTGACCAAAATTGAGAATTGGAATTCTTCCAGAAAAACTATATTTCTAGTGACATTTCCTCAGCTAACTGGTTGTTTTCTGGTCTTATAAGGACACCAACAGGTGAGACATCTGGTGTTGCCTCACTTCATTGTAAAACCCACTGTAACTTCAAAGATTCTCATGAGGTATCTGGAGGTAATTAGAGGTGAAATAGAGGAGAGTTGGAAGCCAGGAACCATCTTTATTTGAAAAAAACTATCATTCTACATTCACATACATATATATACTGTACTCAATGCAGTGATAGGTTCTGAATATACAACAGAAAATAAAGCAGGTATTGGTCTTGCCGGCTTTTCATTGATTTTTAGAAGTACAGAAATATATAATGAAGTATTATAGTAAGAGAACGGGATAGCACGACAAAACGGTAGCGAGTTAGTCACTTCAAATTGAAGGGTTGGGGATGGCCATTCTGAAGAACCCACCAGGAAAAATGCAGTCAGCCATAAAGAGAGATTTTAGGCCACAAAAAGGAACAGAGGCAGTAAGAGGCACGGCCTATGGGAGAAAGAGCAAGGAGACCAGAGCGGTAAAAGACCGCAAGCAAAGGGGTGGGCAGAACAACATGAGCTAAGAGATAAATAGAGGCAGATCACACCCTACATCAAAAGCCATAGAGAAGGATTGGCTTTGATCCCGAGTAAAACTGGAAAGCAAGGAGGAAAAGGAACAGGCAAGATACAAAGAATATTTAAGAAATTATTCTGGCTCTTGAGTGGTATATAGTGAAGGCAGGGGATGGGGCCAAAGTGGGAAGGTGTGTGCATGTGCTCATATATATGTAAACATGGATGTAACATGTACTTTCTGCAATCAGGGTGTGCAAATACTTCGCAAGTTCTTAAAACAAGTTGGTGTTGAGAAATTTTAAGTGGCAAATAATCACATCAAAAAGTGCCTAAAAGAGAGGAAAGGTAGGCAAAAGAATTTTAGGGGGTAGTTTCCAGAAATTTCTCCCTTTACAAAGAACTCTAATTTTCTCATAACCAGGGTAGGCTGCCTTTCATACAATTAAATGGCCCATTTTAGGTTCAATTATTCATTTTCTCTCAGTATACTTTTCAGAAAGGAATACACCCTGCACAGAGGTGAATTTTAGGGCCTTCTATCTTGGCTTGTTCCTTGGGACAACATTAGCTATTCTTGCTTTTTAAAGTTAATCGGGTAACATTACTATTTCTTCTCATTACATGTTGTTCAATAATCATGTCAGTAATGTGTGGGGGAAACTTTTCAGAGACGTAGTTGTTCAAAACACAGTGTTTAGCCACATCGTGGCTCCCGATGAGGGGCTTTCCTGAGTTCCACATTCTTTGACTGCCAGAAATGCCAGGAGTCTGTAACTTGGAAGTAATCTAAAGAGCTACTTAAGCCTTTTGAATGTTAAAAACAATAGTGACGTAAGCACAAAAAATTAAAGGTTTTGTCAGTGTTGGTGCATATGTATGTGGGATATATATCATGGAGGGTCTGCAGCTGGAGCGTGTGTGGGCTTGCACATGCATGCATGAAAACATAGTCATCGATATTTCACTATCTAAGAAAAAGGAAAGCCCCTTTTCCTTCCACGTACTTTCACTTCTTAACCACCTCAAAGAACAGGATATTGTTTTCAAAGTCCACTTGTAGATCTACAAAAGCTAAGTTTTGAAACTACAGATTAAGAAGCTAGGACTAGAACTCCCCTGTGTCTCTTTGGCCCACGTCACATGTGTCACATTTCATGACACATCATTTTCAAAGATGGTGAATGACAGGGAGCCTGTTCCGGTGTCAGATCCTATTTTGGTTGTCTCCATAATCTTTTTTGTTTTTGTTTTTAAAGATTTTATTTATCCACTTGACAGACAGCGATCATAAGTAGGCAGAGACGCAGGCAGAAAGAGAGAGGAGAAAGCAGGCTCCCCGCTGAGCAGAGAGCCCGATGCGGGGCTTGATCCCAGGACCGGGGGATCATGACCCGAGCCAAAGGCAGAGGCTTTAACCCACTGAGCCACCCAAGCATCCCCTCCATAATCTTTTTTAGTTGGGAAGTGAAAAAAATCAGAGAATCTTACAACATAAAATCTCCCCATTTCATTAGAAGTGTGTGTGTGGAATAGCCTTAAGGGAAAAGGAAACCGTTTTCAACTTCAAATCCCTTTCTGGACACATGTCTTTAGGAGGAAGCTATAGTGACAAATCAAAGTATCATTTTCCCCCTAAAGGACAGTTAAATACAACTTTCCCAAAGGAAAACGAGTCCAGTCAATTAAAAGACAGGACTTTAGGATATAATTCCCATTACTGGGCTTTGAGAATCTAAGTACATGTTTTTAAACTCTGAATACAAAACTGTCTCTATGGTTCCATTTTTAGATAATACATGTAAATCAAACAGATCCTTTGAGGCAGAGCTCAGGCTTTGGGTTCAGGCAGCTTCTAGTCAAATCATGGTTTAACCACTTATTTTCTGAATGACAGGGCAAATCATTAAATCTCTGTGTCTCAGTGTCTTCAACCTTGAAATGAGGATAAAAATAGAAGGGACCTCAGAGTTCTTACAGCCATCAAACTATCTCACGCCTATCATGAAGCACAACTCCATATACATTATAATCACCCAACACGCAATAGTAACATACTAACAACTAAAGTGAAAAATTATTAGGTTCAAAAGAATTATTTCACTCTGTACTGACAGGGCCTAAAAAGTTGGTATGATTTATAAGTATTTTAAATCATTCTTGAGAATGTAATTCTTGTAGTAGGTCAGATCAAATTCCAGAACCTTTTGCTTCTTCCTTATAGCCTATCTCAGTACCCCATAGCAATCAAAGGGATACCCAATCCAACATATATAGATTGCAACTGAAAAGTTAATTTATGGAAATATTTTAAAAAATGTCTCTTTCTCACACACACACATACCCCTATTATTCAACATCTACACAGTACAATGTTAAACATAGAAATAAGACCTAGTAACCTGGATGCCAAAGCAAAATCCATCTCAGCGGATGGAATAAATAGACTACAATGATTTTTTTTCTCCTGAAGTATATTTACTACTATTAACTTCTTGGGTCATTTTCTCCTAAGGCAGTCCTTCAACAAAACATAGATACAAGAGAAATCCCATCATTTTGTTATTTTGCTTTCAGATGGAATTAAAAAAAACTACATCGGAGGTCACTAAATTCTGCCTATCTGCAAAAAGGGAAATGATAAGCTGTCCTCAAATGCACATCCCACTTCCTTCCAAAGGGTGCTAACAGGGCTTCATACACCCTTCCTGTTGCCCCAGGTGCTGAAGTTGAAAATATCTTAACACTTGGCAATAAAGATATTCTCAGAGGTGGCTATAAAAAGACTGGTCTTGGCTTTTGCCAATACAGTGGGACCCACTTGTATTTTATTTCATTTTACCGTACGGAAGTTACTGGAGTTGCCCCACCCCCATGACAACTCAACTTCTCTTTTTTTAGTCTGCATAAATGTTTTCTACTTCTGTCTCTCAGGCATAGATTTTTGGCGGTTCAGTTATTTCCCATGCTTTTACCTGAATGTGGGCAACCTCAACAGCAGAGGCTCCTGGAAACATCCTTCACCTGTTTTTCTCAGAAGATAGGAGAACTGTTGACTGGACTTATAAGGGGAAGTGGTTTGTTTCAGAGTTGCCAAAGTAGTAATGGAAACTTCTTTATTGATTTAAAAAATAACAACTCATATTTATCTTTTGACCATGGCAACCTAAGGACCGACGTCCCTTTGCTTTCTTTTACCTCAAACAGGAAGTAAGAGAGATGTTGGTTTATAGATTCTGAGAAGCCAGTATTTTAGGGTCATTTTTCTTCCTGCCTATTGTCTGCATTACTTATAGATTTAATAATGACTTTCATCTTTATCATTAGATTTTTTTTTTCAAATTAAGCAATTCTAGTTAGAGGATTTCTTCTTATATGTACATTAATGTTTCATTAAAATGAGGCATTTAGAATATTCATTGTGGGAAGCTTTGCTCTAAACCCAGAAGAATTTAGAAATCACAAACATTTTTAACTTCTTTTCTCAGAGGTGAAGAATGGAACATCTCTAATGTCAGAAAATACTGAAGCTGTGGGGGAAATTACAACTAATGATGAAGCAGGATTCATTCTGTCTTGGCCATTTTTAGGTTTTCCTTAACATTAAGGAGCAGTTTGAAAGAAGTGAGCTAGTTAGAGATTTTACTAAGTGCTGGTGCAATTAGAGTAGACAGCTAACAGACAGGGAGAGAGGTCACTTCCTGTAATGTTGAAAGTTGGGTGCCTTTAAAAGGAGATAACCAAGAACAATTTGAAATTGTACCTTAAACTCATATGGGTATCGAAGTTAATACACCTGTGGGAATGACCAGGGCAAATCTGGTGATTAAAGCCAACATCTCCCTATAAGGTGATCAGGTGGCATGAGAAGAGATCATGACTAAACGCCTACTGGAAGTAGAGCAATATTTCAAGAACAGGAACCATGAAGGAACCTGGACATGAGGAGCTGGAGAGGAAGGGGAAACTGAGTATATGTGCTTCTGGTGCAGATGGGGCTTTCCTCAGCACAGGCTCTATTCTGGGTTCTTGCCAATAGCTAAGGCAGTTAGTCCAGATCTCGGTATTTGTTCTGATGTTCACTGACATTCCCTCTCTGAGTTTGTGGAAAGAAAGATAACATTTGTAATCAACTACCATTTAAACATTACTTATAAAATTCTAATTAAAAGGAAATTTACTACAAAATATGGAGAGTCAGGTCTCATAGAGATGTTCAGGTTGGCACAAAGCTATCCTCTTGACTAGTCATTGCTGAATAGTCAACGATGAGCCTGCATTCTGCCTCAGTAATGTGGCTAAAAAGTAGACCTCAACTTGGCCTTCTAGTGGTGAAGTGGCTTCTAAATCTAGAAACTTCTACCCCAATTTTTCCAATAATAGTTTTATTCAAGTTGACTTGTATGGCTTCTGTAGAATAGGAAAGTTGCCACTAAAAAAATGGCACCTAGCCATTTACTCACTAGTAATTTAAAGCAAATGAATCAACTGTGAAGCAAAAGGGCAATAAAATCAGCAAGTAACTGAATTTTAAGATGAGCTCATGCATTTTTAGAATAATGGCAGAGCAGTCTTCAGAGACAGTTGGCTCTTTAAAACATAAGAAATAGAGGTGTTGACATGTATGTCCAATACCCCACTGGATAGAAAGAGCACTCAGAAAATTTCCTTAGTTTGGTAATATTTCTTAGATCTTAGTAAGACAGCAGGCAGTGCGGACAAGAACATCCTACATGTTGATAATGGCAAATGCTGAGTTAGTGTGTCTATGTATGTGTGTCTCTGTGCATGCCTATGTGATAAGAAAGAGGCACCCGATAATATAAGGAAGAAAAGTGGTTAATGGGGAAAGTGGACAATAGTTCCAAAGTCTACAAATTGAGAAAAGACCTGATGGGAATTTACTTAATTTAGGAAGGATGATGTCACTGGTGACCCAAGCAAAGGTAGATTCTATAAAATGCTAGGGGCAAACTTTGGTTACAGGAAGGTGAAGAACAGACAGAGACTTCCTTTTCCAACAATATTGGCAGAGTAAATATCCTGAAAAATGATCTGCTGCAAAGCTCCCAAATGTTTGAGTTGGAGAGAGTAAGAGAAACTATCAGTCATCAGAGGCCAAAAGTTGTGGGAAAAACCAACTCAAAGACTTGCAAGCAATGAAATCATCTGTTTAATGCCAGTAACCTAGAGCTTTTAGGTTTTGACTTTGACAAGCGCAGGTCTGCACTGGTGAGAGAACTCCAGTTGTGAGACCTATGAAGAACTGAATCTTCGGTCAAAGTGTCCATTAGAAAAAAGAAAAAGCAAGCAAAATAAAATATGCCTTGAATAAAGAAATAAAATGAAATGTCCCTTGAGAATCCACAAGCCAGAGTTAATCCTTAAGCAAGCCAGGGTCCCACATCTTACTGCCTGCATGGTCTGAGAGACCCAGCACAACCCCAGGCTTGAGGCTTCCCCAAGTCCCTACTGGAAGTAAATCATTTTCTCTAGATGAATCAACCACCAAATCAAGCCTCAAAAAATTTCCTCATGTAAGTTGTATAGATTTTAAAAGTATAAAATAAAAAAGGAAACAATGAAGAAATAAATACCATCAAAACAAACAGATCAGTACTAGAAAGAGTTCAGATATTCCAACTGTACATTCACAGGATCAGCGTGCTTAAAGTTGTGTGCCTTTGTGTGGATGTGTAAGAAGTGACTATAAAGGTCAACTGGGCAGTTGAAATAAAAATAGAAAAAAAATTGAAATAAAATTAAAAAAAATAAAAATTTTAACATATAGAAATGAAAATACAGTCGTTAAAGTAAGAATTCAGCAGACGTGTTACTTAGCCTCAGACAAGAGGGAGGAGAGCATGAATAAGCTGGAATATGGATCTGATGCACCGGCTCCAAGAGAGGGCAGAGAAGGGACATGAAAGCAGTTGAAAGACAGAATGTTAAGATGTAATATAAGTCAGAATTCTGAAAAGAAATAGCAGAGAAACAGAAGAGCTGATTGGAAACAAAATAATCTCAAATTTTTTTTTTTTAAAAATGACACATTCAAATTTATTTTCAAAGTAATGTTTAACATCTCTTCTGCATTGCATGCATGTTCTTTTTTTTTAATTTTTTATTTTTTATAAACATATATTTTTATCCCCAAGGGTACAGGTCTGTGAATCGCCTGGTTTACACACTTCACAGCACTTACCAAAGCACATACCCTCCCCAATGTCCATAACCCCACCCCCCTTCTCCCGACCCCCCTCCCCCCAGCAATCCTCAATTTGTTTTGTGAGATTAAGAGTCACTTATGGTTTGTCTAATAATCTCAATCTTAACCAAACTATAGAATGCAAATGGAAAAGACCTTTAAAAACAAAAACAAAAACAAAACCAGAGAGAAAAACATATTACCTACAAAGAAACAACTGGAATGACAGCTGAATTCTAAGCAATGGAAGCCAGAAACTGTAATATCATGTCAAAAGTTATAAAAACAATTTATAGCTGCATACCTAGAATTGTCTATTATGCCACTTTAAGAAAAACAAAAGAGATTCTAAAATTACATACTACAGGGACACCTGGGTGGCTCAGTGGGTTAAAGCCTCTGCCTTTGTCTCAGGTCATGATCCCAGGGTCCTGAGATCGAGCCCCACATCGGTCTCTCTTAGCAGGGAGACTGCTTCCCTGCCTCGCTCTCTGCCTGCCTCTCTGCCTGCTTGTCATCTCTGTCTGTCAAATAAATAAAGTCTTAAAAAAATAAATAAATAAAATAAAATTACATACTACATACTTCAATAAGAAAAAATAATTTCAGAAAAACTGAGTTCGAGAAGAAGAGGTGAACAAATGGTAAATGGGAATCTAAACAAATATTAACATTATGAAATAATAATAAAGTGTAAACTTAGAGCATAGTAGTCTTCTATTGCTGTGTAACAAAGTTCCACAAATTCAGTGGTTTAAAACAACAAATAATTATTATCCCCAAGTTTCAAAGGACCATGAGTCTTGGTACAGCTTAGTTGGGTTATCTGACCTGGGGTCTCACAGGGCTACAGTCAAGAAACAAACAGGCTATGTTCTCACATGGAGAAACCACTGAGAAAAGATCCATTTTCAGCTCATTCACAGGATTTCCTTGAGTCTCTACAACTGAAAACCCAAACCTTTTACTGGCTTTTAGCTGGAGGCCACCTCATTTAACAGGCCCTCCCACAATAGGGAAGCTAGTTAACTTCTTCAAGTTATTAAGGAGATTCTCTCCAGTCTGTATAAAACAATAACCACTATGTATGTCATCCTGTCACCTTTGCCATATAATGTAACCTAATCAAGGGAGTGGCATTCTATTGCTTAGAGGCAAATCATAGGCTCTGCCTACACTCAAGGAAAGAGAATTATGGAAGGCTGTGACACACCTCTGGGTGTTTTCAGCAAGAGTGTGGGGAAAAGAATAATCAAGATAGAACTAAAATAGCAACTAAGTCAGAAAGAGCATGATCAGAGTTAAAACGTGCTAAAATCCTTGTATGAAGTGCAGGAAAGTACAGATTCATTTTAAGCTGTATTTAGCATATACAAAAACCATAAAATAAGACAGTAGAAATAAAACTAAGATACAAACATTTTTTGATGAAAGGGTGAACAAAAATTAATGTGACTATATGAATAGCAGAAAAAAAAATAGCTTTTTACCTTAAGGTAAAAAGGATTCTTTCAGTTAGAGGTCAACTGTCTAATGATTAAGAACTCTCATGCACTGAATTTCACAATTCAAAATGTTTACAGTAAAAATTAACAGAGAGAGATGGACAAATTATAGTGAGTAATTTTTAGACATAATCTTTATCCATAGATCAAACAGACACCCTCCAAAATCACTAAGGTATAAAAAACCTTGAGAATACAAATAACAGGCTTAAACTAATGGTATAATGTAGAATAAAACACAAAACAATTAGAGGCAATACATTACTTTCAAGCACTGATGATACTTAATGCCGGTAGACAGAAACCATGAAAAAGTTATAGAACTACTTTTAACAAATATGGAAGATTCACTATGAATCACATTCTGTAACTACAGTAAAATTAAGTTTGAAGTCTTTCATAAAAATATTATGAAAAGAATCTAGAAATTTGAAAACACTTCTAAACAGAAAGCAATCAAAAGAAATATTAGAAAATTTTATTATCATGAAAAATTCTATCAGAACATGTAGGCTACAGATAATATAGCTTATAGAGAGAAATTTATAGCCTTATGTGATAAGGCTTTTGTATTAGAAAATCAAGCAGCTATCTCAACTGAGAAGAATACTGACAAAATAAACCAGAAAGTAGGGGGTGATAAAGATAGAATAGAATCAGAAATTAATAAAGTAGAAAATAAAGATATAATAAGGAGAGAAGCAAAAACAAATCTGATCTTGAAAAAACAAAGATATCTCAGGCAAAATTGATCAAAGAAAAAGGGGAAAGATACAAACAATATTAGCAAAGCTTCAGAAGAAATAAAAGCTCTAACAATAGTGAAGTGTAGACAATACTAAATGAGATAACTTACAGGAGATCAGCACATTTCCAGGAAATTGTCTCTTACACAAGTGGACTTATGAAAGAACTAAAAGACCTGTGTTATCTTATAATTACTGAAAACAATTAGACCGTTGTCTTCTCACAAAAAAAAAAAAAACAAAAAACAAAAACCATGTCCTTTGTGTAACCACAAATTTTACAGAATCTACTTGCAAATCAAAACCTAAGAAAATGTAACGAATTATTCAAATTAATAAAAGAACTTCATTCAGTAACTACACAAAATCAATACACTGTTATTTGTAAGGAGGAAATAATTCCCATATCACATAAATTCTTCCAGAAAATAAAAAATAATGACATACTTCTTTTTTACTTGCTTTAGGAGACTATTAGAATCTTGATTCCAAAACCCAATAAAGAAAGTTTCACAAGAAAAATTGTAGGTTCAGTCTCTATTATAAATACAGATGCAAAAATCCTGCAACATATTGACAAACTCAATCCAGCAATCAAATACTACTAAGTTGGCTTTATTCAAAAAATAAGAGTCAGCATTTTTAAAATTTTTAAATTTGAAACTTTAAAAATTATTAATATAAATTAACAAAATAAAAATTCATAAAATCATCTCACCTTTTTGCAAGTAAGATGGACACAATATTCATTCATATTGGAAATTCTCAGCAAACTTGGGGTTGAAGGAAACTTTTCTAACTGGCAAGGAATATCTATAAACTTTTCATAGGAAACATCATACTTATTGGTGAAATAGTAAAATCATTCTCTTTAAAGAGAGGAATAAAAGAAAGATGCCCACTATTGTCATACATTCTCAACATTGAACGGAGGATCCAGAAAACACATGAAAATACGAAAATGAAATAAAATATGTAAGAATAAAAAATAGGAAAAAACCTCATTATTTGCAGGAGACAGGATTATCTTCATTAAAAACCCAAGAGAATGTAATAAATTATTCAAATTAATAAAAGAACTTAGTTCAGTAACTATACAAAATCAATACACAAAAGTTAGACAGAAAACACAATTTGCAGAACCAAACATAGGTAATTAGAAATTACCTTAACATAAGATGGTCAATTCTCTTAAGATAAATACATATTTTTTGAAATATATTTTAAAATACATAAATTAAGAAAGATACATATTCATATATAACAAGACCCAGTGTTTCAAATATGTCATTTATCCCAAAATTAATATACAGAGTCCATGAAACTTCATCCAAATTCTGAACTGGATTTTCCGTGAAATTTAGAAGACTTATTTGACA
Organism: Mustela nigripes; assembly: GCF_022355385.1. Classification (NCBI taxonomy): domain Eukaryota; kingdom Metazoa; phylum Chordata; class Mammalia; order Carnivora; family Mustelidae; genus Mustela; species Mustela nigripes. The sequence continues at coordinate 57,144,549 of NC_081560.1, read as the reverse complement.
ATTTAAGTAGAAGAGTTAGAGTCAAGAAGGTACAAATGAAGTGTAAAGGCTTGCCCTAATAGATATCATGGCTTCTTTGGTGCAGAAATACACAAACAGCCTAGTGGAAGTGAAGAGCAGACCTTGAATTAAACCAGTTTATAAACAAACTTGAGAGAGTCACTTGTGAGCAGAAGACAAACTACTCCATAGGTAGTGTCCTGGAAATTGGTATCCATGTGTTCTAAAAATGAAAATGGATTCATATTTCATATCTTACTAGAAAATCAGTTTTACGTAGATTTAAAAATTGTTAAAGTCCAAACTTCAAAATTTTTACGTAGCAAAATAGAAACACTTGTTCCTGATTGTGGAGTAGGAAGGATTTAACAGTAACAACAACACAAAAGCTCTGGGTGTTATATGCAACTGATGAATCATGGAACCCCAGATTGAAAACTAATGATGTGCTATATGTTGGCTAATTGAAAATAATTTTTAAAAAAAGAAATAAAAGTTACTCAAAACAAAACTAAAAAGAACCACAACAACAAAAGCTAAAGAAAAGGATCAGTCTATTGGACTCCATTAACATCAAGAATGTTATGGTGTTCATCAAAGGACACCCTAAAAATAACGGAGGAAAATAGGCCACAACTGGAAAGACACATTTGCAATCTGTTGCACTGAAAACAATTATCATCCAAAGCTTATAGATAATCCGGATTTTACTAAACAATTTTTAAGCAGAAAAATCAGAACATAAATACACAAACAGCCAATCCAAGTATGAAAACCTCATTACTAACCAGGAAAACAAACAAAACAAAATAAAAAACAGAGTAAGTAAAGCCAATTCTGCCCACAAGGAGCTTGGACAATGCCACTGAATCCCAATAACAAGCAAAAGGCTGAAAAGAATGGAAAATCACAATTTTTCTCAGAACTGTACAAGCGCGGAGGTCAGAGGAAACCTTTGCGTCCGAGACTGGAGAGGCAGGAAAATTAAGGGTGTAGCTGCTTACCTGAGCTGTGATTCACTCGTGGACAGCACCGTGGGCACCAGGGACAGGGTAATAAAGCCTGAGCTGGAACGGAAGAGTTGCTACACTCAGCAAGGACACCTCTGAGAGAGAAAAACGCTACAGGAACCCAGTTATGGGGTCGGGAGGCAAAATACTGCTAAAATTTACATCTCAGGGCTTGACCAGGTTCCCATAATAAATATCAGAGGTAAAAATCGTGCTCTGGCTGGGGGAGGAGAAAAGAAACCAATTAAGAATAAACCAGTTCATCTGTGTTCTGCTTCACAAGGCCTGACCTCAGGAGAAGCTAGTTAGTCAGAGCCTAACCTGCTGAGATATTATCACAACCCAATGGACCTGGGGAGGGGAGAGGGAGATTCCAGCTCCAGTCTGCTGTAGTCATCCTGTTCCCCCTGAGTGGTGCAGAAAATTCCGGACACATTATGAAGTTCACAGTTCAGAGACCTAAGACACTAAAACACTGGGACTTCATCACTCAACAATAAGAAAATAAACAACCCCATTAAAAATGGGCCAAAGGTTCTGGACACTAGTCCTTTATCTGATATGTCGTTAGCAAATATCTTCTCCCATTCTGTCAGTTGTCTTTTGATTTTGTTAACTGTTTCCTTTGCTGTGCAAAAGCTTTTGATCTTGATGAAATCCCAATAGTTCATTTTTGCCCTTGCTTCCCTTGCCTTTGGCGATGTTCCTAGGAAGATGTTGCTGCGGCTGAGGTCGAAGAGGTTGCTGCCTGTATTCTCCTCAAGAATTTTGATGGATTCCTTTCGCACATTGAGGTCCTTCATCCATTTTGAGTCTATTTTTATGTGGTGTAAGGAAATGGTCCAATTTCACTTTTCTGCATGTGGCTGTCCAATTTTCCCAGCACCATTTATTGAATGGTGTCTTTTTTTCCATTGGACATTCTTTCCTGCTTTGTCGAAGATTAGTTGACTGTAGAGTTGAGGTTTTAACCGACTTCTCACCAAAGAAGATACACGGATATCAAATAAGCAGATGAGAAAATGCTTTAGGTCACATGCTATCAGGGAGAGGCAAAGTAAAACAGTGAGATACCACCACACACCTAGTAGAATAGAAAAAATCTGGAGCATCTGCAACACCACATGCTGGCAAGAATGTAGAACAACTCTCATTCCTGGTTCCCTGGAATGCAAAATAGTATAACCAGTTTGGAACACAAGGCAGCAGTTTCTTACAAAACTAAACCACCTCCTACTGGACATCCCAGCAACCATACTCCTGGTATTTACCCAAATAAGCTGAAAACACAAAACCCAGCAGGCAGGTGTTTATAGCAGCTTTATCCATAATTTCCCAAACTTGAAAACAAACAAAATGTCCTTCAGTGGGTGAATGGGTAAACTGAGGTACATCCAGACAATGGAATACTAGTCAGCACTAAAAAGAAAGACGTATCATGCCATGAAAAAAAAAAAAAAAATGGAGGAAACTGAGATGCATATTGCTAAATGGAAAAGACCAATCTGAAAAGGCTACAACTGTAGAGTCCCAACTATATGACATTCTGGAAAAGAAAAAACTATGGAAACTGTAAAAAGACTGGTAGTTGCCTGGGGCTGGGAAAAAGAAGGGATGAATAGGCAGAGAACAGTGGGTTTTCAGGACAGTGAAATCACTCTATATGCTGCCATATGACGGATGCAGTCATTAGGCATTTTCCCACATCACAGAATGTACAACACCCAGAGGAACCAAAATGTAAACGGTAGACTTTGGGTGACTATGATGTGTCAATGCAGGTTCATCATTATAACAAACATAGTATGGGGAATAATAATAATGGGGGAGGGTATGCAAGTATGGAGTCAGGGAATGAATGGGGAATTTCTGTACCTTCCTCTCAGTTTCACTGCAAACCTTAAACTGGTCTCAAAAGGTACAGTCTTGGGCGGCTGCTTGGCTCAGTGGGTTAAGCCTCTGCCTTCAGCTCCGGTCATGATCTCAGAGTCCTGGGAATGAGTCCCTCATTGGGCTCTCTGTTTAGCAGGGAGCCTGTTTCCCCCTCTCTTTGCCTGCCTCTCTGCCTACTTGTGATCTCTCTCTAATGAAAGAAAGAAATTAAAAATCTTAAAAAAAAATAAAGTATAGTCTTAGGATATTGGGTGGCTCAGTCAGTTAAGCGTCTGCCTTCAGCTCAGGTCATGATCCCAGGTTCCTGGGATGGAGCCCCACCTCAGGTTCTCTGTTTATTGGGGTGTCCACTTCTCCTTCTGACTCTCCCCCCCAACTTATGTGCTCTTTCTCTCTCTCAGATAAATAAATAAATAAATAAATATTTTTTAAAAGTAAAGTCTTAATAAAAACTTTTTTAGAACAATGAACTATATAATTTTATATCCTACAGATTTACGATTTTTTCCTGTTACACCATGTGACGTTAAGAACGTGAAACAACGGGACCACTTAAACACTGATGGTGGCAATTCTAACTGGAACAATAAATCTGAAAAACAATTTGACATTACTTAGTATATATAGAGATGCTTCTGCTGTTGTAACTACGATTTCCACTTTTACCTTGGCCTAGAAAAAGTCTCACACATGGCATAGGAGAACATGTTTAAGAACGTTTGCAGCAGGATTTTTATAGAATAAAGTACAGAAAATACTGAAAATCAAATTTTTTAAACTGTAAAAACTGAAGTTTATGTGGTTCAGTCTAATAATAGCAATATCTAGAAACATCTATTTATAGTAAAACCCCATGATAGAACACATTATGAACCACAGCTGCTGCTTATCATAATATATGAATTACATAAAACTAATGTGGAATAGACAATGAACAGGGGCACCTGGGTGGCTCAGTGGGTTAAAGTCTCTGCCTTCGGCTCAGGTCATGATCTCAGGGTCCTGGGATCGATCCCCACATCAGACTCTCTGCTCAGCGGGGAGCCTGATTCCCCCTCTCTCTCTGCCTGCCTCTCTGCCTACTTGTGATCACTCTCTCTGTCAAATAAATAAATAAAATATTTTTTTAAAAAAAGACAATGAACAAACAAAGCAAGTCATAGAAAAATACTAACAGTATGATAGATGTTATATAAAATCAAAACGTATAAAACTAAACTATGCATTATTGAGGTATATATAAATTATAGAGAAGCAAATAAGAAGCTGAAAAAATTCATGATTCCTTTATTGGGGGTTGGGGTTGGATTGAGAAGAGAAATATAAGCATATTTCAAAGGCATCAGTAATACTGTACTTCCTAAGCTGTGGATACATTTTAATTGTCATTTACATCTTTTTATACACATATCATTTTATATGTATAAAATACTTTATCATAAAAACTTAAAAAGCACAGGTGAGGAAGTGGAGGCTAAGAGCACATGTCTTTGTGTGTGTGTGTGTGTGTGTGTGTGTGTGTGTGTGTGTGTGGCTACTTAGATGTGAAAGGAGAAGGGGGGGAAATTGATGGAGCGGGAATCACAATTAGAAAGGGGTTTAGTTTTTCCATTGAGAGAAACTTGACTATGTTAATATCCAGAAAATGAGAGGCTGATAGGAAGAGAAAAGGTGACCGATGGAGGTGACTGGGGATATAGGTGGAAATGAGCACCAGTTGAAGGCAGAGAGAATAGCTTTCTCTAGCTGTGGGTGTCTCTCTTCCCACTGAAATGGAAGGGAATAATTTACGAAACTTGAAGATGTTGGCTGAAAGAGGTCAAGAAGTCAAAACAGTGCTGGTCTGACGGTCACTGTTTTCTTATGATTTGAACGTCAGCCATCCACTGAAACTAATAAATAAAATAGCAAGTCAGGGCATCGAGGAGACTGGCTGGTAGAGGTTTAGAGTGATTTCTGTGAGGCAGGGAAAGAAGACAAAGCAAAGCTGTGTGTTTTCTTTGGCAGGTGCTGTAGGAGACACACTTGGGCTCCAGGGCATGAATAAGCCTTTGCGGTTTAGGCAGACACGATTAAGTCAAGAGAAGACGACAAGAAAGCCTGGAAGAATAGAAAGAAAGAAAAGGGAGAGTCAGGTGTTGATGGTCTCAATGTGGTTAAATAACTAGAGTGTTGAAAATGAGGGACTGAGAAATCTGAAGATAAGGAAGGATCTAATGGGAGTTTAAGAATCCAGGACAAGAAAATAGGACGGTGCTGATAAATTCAGGTGGGAGGGGCTAAGCAGCACTCCTCCCTGGACGTGTAGACGTCAGGGAACGGTGCAGAAGTTTTGCTAGTACAGGTTGTCTGCGCTGACCTTGAAGTTGGCTGGGAAAATGGGCAAGAAAGCAAATGATCAGAGTGCTAAGATCTCTGATAAATGTGGAGGGTGACAAGGGTCTTGATGAACAGCAGCAAAGACGACGCTGGAACGTGGTACCCGGATGGCAGGAGTCCCGAAGGGACGGGAGGCTTTTTATTTGAGGAATGAAAATAAATGGCTTGAATCCGAGGAATGAGAATGAATGAGTTGTGTTGCGCAGCCAGGATCCTCTACTAATCGCTTGTGTGGGGGGTGCACACCCTGTGGGAGAATGAACTGACTTCCCTTGAGGATAAAGAGAATCTCTGGTCCCAGCTCTCTAACATGGTCGTGAAAGCCCCCTGCCCTCACTCATTTTCAATTTAAAAAGGGTTTGCCTAGCTATCCTTCCAATGCTGATTTACATCTGCACTTTGCACTTACCTCACTTCTGGCACCTAATCATGACTCATTGTAATACTTGGATATATGTCTCTCATAGCCACTAGACTGCACTCTGCTTAAAGGAAAAGCATGCAATACTGACCTTTAAGTCCACAATATTTGAGTGCCCAGCATATACCAAAGGTGTTCAATAAATATTTATCAAATAAATAAATGGAAGTAGAGTAATATTAACAAATGGAAAAAACTGTGAAAGTGAGGGAATGACTCACTTGTGTTTGTACTTGTGGAAGAGTTGTGTGTGTGTGTGTGTGTTTCTTTCAAGAGTTGTTAAAGGTAAAGATCTCCCAGAGAGCAGTTATGAAGTCTAATCTCACCTGAGAGGGTTGGGGGGGTGAGAAACGTTAGTCTGAAACTCAGGAATAGTCAGGAGAAAAATAATAAAGCGTTATAGAAGTAATAAAGCCATCACAATAACTTTGTGAGTAAAGCAATGAAGGGGAAAATGCTAATAGAGTCCCCAGTGGTATATTCTCAAATTAATAATGATCCAAATGCCTCTTATGAAGTTTTTCATTAAAAACACGCTTACACAAAACAGACAATCATATCAAAAAATGGGCAGAAGATATGGACAGACACTTCTCCAATAAAGACATACAAATGGCTATCAGACACATGAAAAATTGTTCATCATCACTAGCCGTCAGGGAGATTCAAATTAAAACTACATTGAGATATCACCTTACACCAGTTAGAATGGCCAAAATTAGCAAGACAGGAAACAACATGTCTTGGAGGGGATGTGAAGAAAGGGGAACCCTCTTACACTGTTGGTGGGAATGCAAGATGGTGCAGCCTCTTTGGAGAACAGTGTGGAGATTCCTCAAGAAATTTAAAATAGAGCTTCCCTATGACCCTGCAATTGCACTCCTGGGTATTTACCCCAAAGATACAGATGTGGTGAAA
>NC_081560.1:57014491-57137918 GCF_022355385.1 Mustela nigripes | reverse complement strand
AGAAGGGCCATCTGTACCCCAATGTTTATAGCAGCAATGGCCACAGTCACCAAACTGTGGAAAGAACCAAGATGCCCTTCAATGGATGGATGGATAAGGAAGATGCGGTCCATATACTCTATGTAATATTATGCCTCCATCAGAAAGGACGAATACCCAACTTTTGTAGCAACATGGATGGGACTGGAAGAGATTATGCTGAGTGAAATAAGTCAAGCAGAGAGAGTCAATTATCATATGGTTTCACTTATTTGTGGAGCATAACAAATAGCATGGAGGACATGGGGAGTTACAGAGGAGAAGGGAGTTGGGGGAAATTGGAAGGGGAGGTGAACCATGAGAGACTATGGACTCTGAAAAACAATCTGAGTGTTTTGAAGGGGCGGGGGGTGGGAGGTCAGGGTACCAGGTGGTGGGTACTATAGAGGGCACGGATTGCATGGATTACTGGGTGTGGTGCAAAAATAATGAATACTGTTATGCTGAAAATAAAAAATAAAATTAAAAACAATAACAACAACAACAACACGCTTTCATAATCTAAGTACTGTAGACTCCAAATTCAACAAAGGAAGCCCTGTTGTACCATGTTGGAAATTAGAATTCTATGAAATCAAGTTTATCTTTAGAAGGAGGTTTTAAGAAACCTGAAAGAACTGGTAATAAAGAAAACAAGGAGCAGATGTTGCCTCAAGGTGGTTCTGGATAAAGTTATATTTTGATATGAAACTAATGAAAAAGGGTGGTGTCATTGGTGTGATTTTTGCAAAATTTATACATTTTCTTTCTAATCTGCAGTGTGTAACTTCCTTTTAATTTCATGACTAGCTGAATAATTTTAATAATACTGTGTGCTTTGATTTTAGATTTAATAGGCCATATATTTTACAAAAAACTACCACATGAGATTTTAGCAGTACAAATCTTCCTCTTTGTTCAAAGGAAGCGTTTCTCATGAAACGATCTGTTCTAGTTCTTATAATTAGGTCTGCTCAGAAGATAGGCCTTGAGAGATAATAAATAATAATCTAATAGTATATGAGATATGTAAGTTTGTAAACTCTAAGGAATTTCATGATGTCATCATGACCACACTGGTGTGCTAGACGTCCTATAAAGATTTAAAGATAAATATACAATAAACAGAATATACCCTATTCTTTAATACTTAGGAAATTTATGGAATTTTAGAAATAAATAAAACATTGTAGATATTTTATTTCAATATCCTAACTTTTTATACGAAAAAACAAAGGGGGATTAGTGTTTGCTGGCAGAACTGGGACAAAGGTCAGACCTTCTGCATTTCAGGACTATGCTAACGCCCTTCTCTTTTGCCTCGTACAAGAGTCTCCCTGATCTTTGGTTTCACTTTTTGAGGTTCCGATCACCACAGTCAACTGTGGTCTGGAAGCAGATGACTTCTGATGATACACCTTAGCTTACCCCTAAGTCACAATGCCTACATCCTTCACCTCACCGTACCTCATCATACAGGCATTTTATCATCCCACAGCATCACAAGGAGAAGGTTTAGTATATAGTAATCAGGTGCTTTGAGAGAGAGAGACAGCACATTCACATAACTTATTACAGTATAGTGTTCTATTTTATCATTAGTTATTGTTGTTACTCTCTCACCATGCCTAGTTTATAAATTCAACTTTGCCACAGGTACGCATGGATAAGAAAAAACAGTATCTACAGGGTTCAGTACTATCTATAGTTCAGGTATCCATTGGAGGTCTTGGAATGTATCTCCAGCAATTAAATGGGGACAACTGTATTTAAAAACCATTTCACTATACTTATATTTGATATCTATACTGCAATGCTTGGCTTTTACAGACAAGCAAAATGATTTTTTTAAGACTTTAATTAAAGTTTATGTTTTATTATAAAGGTACGGACTTCACTAGAACTAATAAGTAAAGAGTGAAGGAAAGAAAGTTTCAGGTGGAAAATTGTTTCATTAGAGAAATGGGATCCAGAACCAGAAATCCTATCAGCCCAGACTTAAAACAAAGCAGAGAATTGATATTCATAAAGGTTTTCCAATAAAATATTTAATTGTTCTTCCCCTTTTCCCAAAATAAGCACAAAATTTTCATAATAAAGAGATTCAAATATGTAGTGCTGTTCCACTACTATAAATTATTTAAAGCACTGGATGCTAAGCCATTGGGCTCAAAGTTATACAGAACCAGAACTGACTAGTTGGAGAACCTCTTCGGGTTGGGAAGGCTGGATAGTTAAAAGAAGCATGGCTAAAGCCCGTCTATTGTTCTGACTTCCCCTAATGGTCAATAAACCCACAAATTTCTTTCTCTCTTCCTCCCCAGATTAAATATCTGCCAGGGTTGAAAGCAGAATTTATAATGTCAGACCCATGAAAATGTAATGGTCTAGGAGTATTTAATCTTGGTAAACTGTTAAAAAGATCTGAGTAGGTATTTGGTTTTATTTCGGACTAACAGCAGACTCTAAGCCAGAAGAACTCATCAAGACATTTAATAACCACTCCAAATAGATTTTGGCTTAAAGAAAAAAATTTAAAACCAGACTTACAAAAATGTATCAGATGACAAAGCATTTTTACATATACACATAAATATAAATATATATATAATTACTTTCTACCACTGAAATTTTGGAAAATTGAAGATAGTATCCAATTTGGTCCTCAAATATTATTTTTTATCTATATAGTCTCATCTTCTTAGAAGATAAGATTTTGTCACTTCCCAGACAGTGGCTACACTTGTGGTGAACACAGGATAATGTATAGACTTGTCACACCACTATATCATACACATGAAACTAAGGTAAATATTGTGTCTACTTCAATAAAAATAAAAATGAATACCAGAGGATATGCTACAACAGAGCACACAAAGACTTTTTTACAAAATCATTAGCAATAGAAGAAATAGGAAACAACGACAAAGAAATGATTAAATGCCTTTGACTTGGCTAACAATAAAAAAAAATTAGTCATTTTCTTTCCTGGTGCAAAAATAATAATTAACCTGTTATACGTAAAGTTATATTGCTTTCCTCTCTGCCTCCTACTTAAAGTAGTCCATAAGAATTTGGCTTTAAGAAAATTATCTCCAGGCTCTTATCCAATAAGACTCACTAAATCATTTATTATGTACTTAGTGACTTAATTGTAGGGCAAAGTGTATTTTATAGCGTGAGCAGTATATAAAATATAAGCAGAAATCTTGATGTCAGAACTATTTTCTATAGAGTTTTGCATCAGTTGGTCCATCAACGTCCTATAGATAAAGTAATGGGCAAAAACTTCAGAGCAACATTCACTGGAATGTTGAGTTCCCCAAGATGATGGCTTACTCATTGCTTTATCCCAGCTGTAAAGAGCCAGACACATAGTCGTGCTCAATGAACAGTGAATGTGGAAGGAATGGAGACTTCTGCACTATGAATGTGTGATAGCATCTTCAGACAACGGTTCCTAGTAAGAACTGGCCCAAAAGCATCACGTAATGAAGAAGGTTGGCAGATGCTAAATTTGCTACTGGATTATTGATCCTAAAATGATTTTATTTTCCTTGCAAGGAAAATTACAGGCTGTTTTTTGTTTGTTTGTTTGTTCCTTGTTTTAAAGAATGCAAGTTCTGAATTTACTGTCTGCTTTTCAACAGAGTAGGCTTTGTAGTTAATATCACCTTTGGCCACCCTGTCAATGCTACTGTTAATTTATTCCACCCAGAAGGCATGTGCCTACCTCCATTTTTCCTAAGGGTTGTCGGTTTCTATTTTTTCTTCCACTGAAAAGAGCCATTACTACTTAAAAAGCCAGACACTTGGATTGGCTGAGCCAACGTGTTTTTCAGATCCATTTTCACCTGCCTCTCACTACGACAGGACAGTAAGAGTTAAAACTCAATTTCCCAGCCTCACTTTCAGCTACCAGTGGTCATGTGACACAGTTATAGCCAATGAGATTCGAATCTCACTGGGGCTAGTGTTCTCTGTGCCCTTGCCTCCTCCTCCTTGCCTGGAGCACGGATGGTAGAGTGGCCATCCTGCAGATGTAGGGATTAAAATCTTATGCTAACGTTGGCAAAGCAGAAAGCTGTAATAAGCCCAGAACACTGACCACGTTATGGAACCACTGCACAGCCTAGGAGGACCTATCTGAACTTCTTTTTATGTAAGAAAAATTAATCTCTTTCACTGGAATTTTGGCTTTATACTGCTAAACACAATCCTAACCGATACACTGGAATAATGTATTTTTGGTGTGGAGGTCAATAACTTAGAATGATTTCCAAAAAATAAATATTTACAAATGATTTATTTCTCTGGTAGGTAAGACAACAGAGAAAATGCCTCATTAAGATAATTTTGTAAGAAAAGGCAGTTTCTTTTGTTTTGTTGAATATAGGTACCAGAAAATTAATGGTTATTCATCTAAAAAATACCCGAGAATCTTCTAAGCTCATAGCTATATAAACCAACTCAGGGATTTATTATGAATAATTCAATTGAGTTATCTGCTTCTGCACTTAATCTGTTGTGATATGTTATTCTTATTAAAATACTTAAAGAAAATCCCACCTCATATTCAGATGTGGCTGAAAAGGGGAGTATTTTAGTAATAGCTTCTGAAAAGTTAATTGTAGTATGAAATCTGAAACTGTCAGTAAACTCTACTTCATTAGATCAAATGCCACTGGTCTTGCACTTTGAATGGATCTTTGGCCTGTGCATAACTTTGTAACATCATGTACTGGTCATTTGGAAAATGTTCGTTCAGTACGTTATAATGCTTTTCTAATGTTGACCCATTTCATCATGTAACATAGGAAAATCACAGTCAATAATACTGTATTGATTATATCAGGAAAGTCTTTAAGCACTGGGAGGCTGTTAAGCCTACAATGATCAATACCAGTTTCCCAAATTCTTCCACCAGAAAGCTCAGATTTTATCACAGACTAAAATACTGCCAGTTCTTTTCCTTGAAGTAACAGACTCACTTTGATCATTTTCAAGGGAATGTGTGTCTGTCAAATATACAGCTCTGAATAATCATAGCCCTCTGTCAATCATTCTTTCAAGTAAAAATGGTTCCCATGACAAAAGTGACAATACAGCTTAGAATTTAATCAATAACACAAGTTCTTGTCCTTAAGACACTCATCATACATGGTTTGCTTTAGGTTTTTTCCTATTAGTCTCAGAGAATATTAAAAATGCATACGCTCAAGGACTGATATTTAGTGAAGTCATTTTTACTGCTTCCTCAAGGACGTTCTAAAGTAAATATTTTTGTCTTCTTTTTTTTTTTTCTTTCTTACAGTGAGTAGTGGTAGCAAAGAAAACAGAGCCAACTGATACAGTTAGGGTCACCTCCTCGCTTCTTGCTAAGGAACCAGGAGTTTCAGCCACACTGTTTTTGTATCATCACTGTGAATGTCAACACAACATAAAAAGCAAATAATGTCTTAGTATTATGAAAATACTTTTGAAGCCAGGAACTGCCACGTATACCTGTCACATTTTGAGTACCATTACCATATAGACTATTAAATGGACCAATAATTAAACCAAAAATACAAAATATATCACCAAAAGCTATTGCCCCAGAAACCCATTAATCACAAAACAATAGAAAGGATAATTTATTCATAAAGAATGAATTCTTTTGCTGAAATAATTGCCTGGTACTCTAGAAACAAGATATTATATTAAAATATGCTTATTTCTTCTTCTAATGTAAGTAATATATGCTATCATTTGGAAAAGCATGAGGAAAAAAAATTATGTCTGCTAGCATGCACACAGATTAACTGTTGTTGACATTTAACATGTTTTCCCAATATTATATCATAAGCTTTTAACCTATCACTCAAAATTTTCTCAAAACATAACTTCTACTGTGTTTTGAAATGATACAATATTTTTCTGATATTTTCTAAGGGTGAGGTAGCTTAGTTCCAATTTTCTTCTTTTTAGATTTTGCTGCCAACATTGAATATAGATGCACATTTGGCCATTATTAGGTATCATCAGACATTTTAATTTAGTCATGTTTTGATATTGCACTGTGGCTTTAATTTGCCTTTTCTTGGTAAATAATGACACACAGCAAATTTTTCATGTGCTCCCTTACCACTCACATATCCTCTTTTGTATATGTATTTACATTTTTTTAAAGATTTTATTTATTTATTCGACAGAGATCACAAGTAGGCAGAGAGGCAGGCAGAGAGAGAGGAAGGGAAGCAGGCTCCCTGCTGAGCAGAGAGCCTGACTCAGGGCTCCATCCCAGGACCCTGGGATCATGACCTGAGCCAAAGGCAGAGGCTTTAACCCACTGAGCCACCCAGGTGCCCCTGTATTTACATTTTTGTTACACTTTTTCTCTTGTATTTTTATGGTACACGTTTCTGGAAAAGTTTGATTGTGTTGCGTATGCCATTTCTGTATCACAGTTCTTTTTAGAAGACCTGTTGTGACTTATTATAGAATGAATACATATTGTTCGTGGGAAAGAGAGAAAAGAATGAAGAAAACGTAAACGTACACAAAATCTAACCACGAAGAGATAACAAGCCCCTTAGTTTATTTTTCCAGTCTTTGCCTTATGCAGTTTTCCATGATTGAATCAATATTGTATATTCATTTTAGCGTCCCATTCCTTTGTTCATTTCGTTACCTTATCTTCAACATTTTTGTGCATTGCTAAGTGTTCTTTCCATATCATTCTCTCTCCCTACACCACCCACAGGAAATTTGAGTTTACCTAGGGTAAAATACACACAAAGTAATAAATAATAGAAAACTCCATTTTATCAGGCGGGTATTGGGGAATAGGACAAAGTGGACATGAGAGCTAGGGAAGATTGCTGAGAGCTGGAGCTGTCAGGAAAGCACAGGGAAGATGAAAGATGAGTTAGGCCTTGAGGGGATGGCAGTTTCATGAACCTGGCAGCGTGGAGCAAAGATGCAGAGGCGGGAGGGAGCAGGGCTGGGTTGTGTTGGGGTCAAGTGGGTTTGGGCAAGGACTCCGTGAGGAGAGCAGCAGGATTGGTTTGGTTTAAAAGATATGGGAGTGGCCAAATATCAGAGGTCCTTCCAAGGCTGACTCCCTGTAGAACTGAAATGTGTTTGGAATTATTATCAGATTTAGTGTTCGGGGGGAGAAAGGCCAACTTACCAAGACACTTGTTTATGATAACATGAAAAGCAAAACATCACGTGCACACTACCATTTCCAGAAAAGACAGTAAGATCACTGCTGTTGCTAGAAATTGTATAAGCCTCCTGTGGTGAATGGCACATACATTTTGTAATTTTATGCTAATGACACGTATGTGGGATGGGTATTGTTACTATTTCTGGCACAACTATGATCCTAGCAGTTTGTAAAATGCATAAACTTAGACCACACAGATGGAGCTTCAATCTATGGGTCTCCCAGAGCCTGGGTGGCTCAGCAGGTTAAGCACCGGCCTTCAGGTCATGATCTGAGGTCCTGGAATGGACCCAGAGCCCATGTAGGGCTCTGTTCAGCTGGAAGCCTGCTTCTCCTCTCACTCTACCCTTCTCCACCATCCCCCTCTAACCCCAGCCTCCACAAGTGGTCTCTCTCTTGTGCATGTGCTCTCAAATAAAAAAATAAAAAAATAAAATCTTTAAAAAAAAATAAATAAGGGATGGGTCTCAACCCTGGCTACATAAGATAATCAAATACGGAGCTCTTAAAACTTTCAATGCCCATTTATACACCATCTGCTCTGAATTACTGATTTAATTAATCTGTAAAGGGACTTAATTGCCGATGGTATAATGTGTCTCCTGCCCCACTCCTCCTGCAGTTGAGCATCACACTACTTCACTACCACAGTGTTCTTGGGATGATGGATGATTACGGAAAGCATCAAGACACTTTCTCCAGGAAATGTTTAGATATGCATGCTTAATTTGATTACTTTCTTGAACACATGTTGAATTTCTCCATGAAATTTATTTTCAAGAAATGTACACATGTGCTATGTTTTCTGTATCTTTCATATGTGAGAATATCTTTTTTATTCTATACAAGGAAGATAATTTAGGTAAATGTCGCCTTCAGCGGACCAATATTTACTAAAGTCTTATAGCTATTTCTTCCCTCTCCCCTCTGACATTTATAGTTGCAGAAGGCAGAAGGCAAATCTGATGCATTTTTAATTTAATTAATTTAGATCACTTGTTTATTCTTGAGACTTGATCCTTTCTAGCTGTCATCTACCATTTTTTAAATCTCTTAATTCCTTGATTTTCTGATAAGTTCTGAGAGAGCATCTCATATTTAACTAATTCAACATCATACATTTTAATTCAGACACTCCTACGATATTTAATTCTAAAATCCTAAAGTTTCCTTATCTGACATACTTAGCTTCTCAGGGAAGCCTTTTGATTTCTGAATCTTGTTTCATGGACTTCATATTCTTTCACTGCTACTGGTTATGTCAAGCAGTATATTTTTTATACTGTTTTTAGTGTAAGTATATCACAAATACTTGTGGGACAGTATATTTATATTTATATTTATTTTTATACTGTTTTTAGGATATTAGTTACTTACCCATGTTCTAAAATATATTTTCCCGGGGCACCTGGATGGCTCGTTGGGTTAAGCCTCTGCCTTTGGCTCAGGTCATGATCTCAGCATCCTGGGATCGAGCCCCACATCGGGCTCTCTGCTCAGCAGGAAGCCTGCTCCCCCACCCCCCACCTACTTCTCTCTGCTTACTTGTGATCTCTCTCCTGTAAATAAATAAATAAAATCTGTAAATAAATAAAACCTTTTATCTAAATAAAAAAATAAAATCTTTTATGTAAAAAATAAATTTTATATATATATATATATTTTCCCCCTTATTTTGTTTTGTTTTCCTTTCTCTACTCTAAATGAAACAAGATGTGGTTAGACTCAGTGTCAACTGATGAGCATATAGATTTCCCAGCATGACATTCAGTGTCTGTGGGAAGCTAGCTGTAAGTTAACTAGAAGGCAGGTCAATAAATGTTCCTTCTAGCCCAATTCTTAGTTTCAAAGAAGCAGTCTTCGTCGTAGTGATTCTGTCTGTATTGAATGGCTGATCTGGGATATTATCCTTCCCAGGTGTCAATGTTCCAGACAAATTTAATAAATGTAAATTTATAACATCCAGTTAGAATTGTTACAAGGGTTTCTGGTGTCTTTACCTCAACCTACATCATTTTTATCTACGGGATCCATATCTCCATAATAGAATGTGATAATGTTCTTTTCTCTTCCCTCCCTTTCTTCAGTTGCCAGATTAACTACAAGATGCCCAGTTAAGTTTGAATTTCAGATAAACAAGAAATAATTGTTAAGCATAAGTCTGTCCCACAAGTATTTGTGATATACTTACACTAAAAACAATTATTTATAGTCCCACTTGCTTTTGGGGACACAGTTATATTAAAATACTGTTTGTAATTTTTGCAAACCTCAAGTTTAACTGGCCATCCTCTGTTGGTATTTGGTAAATTTGGCAAATCTCTCTTCTCTCAACTTGTTTTCTGGGAGCATCAGTCTCTAATTTGTATAGAAAGAGCTATACTCATGGTAGTGAGTATACATGAGGCCCAAAAGGCTCTTGACCACTTCAGTCATGCAGTACACCCACGCAGGAGAGGGGCGGCTACTCAGGTTATTTGCTAGTACTGTTCTGGTGTTTCTGAGCCAAAGGACAAATGCGGCGGGGATTTCTCTGCTCTCTTCAGGAAGGCCAGCTTGCTGCATTACAAAGACCTGGCAGCAGTGGCTTTCAATTGCATTTTTCAATCCAATTCTGTCCATCTTGCAATTGTATATAAGAGCTCCTAGATTCTAAAAATTCAAGTTTATGGTGACGTTTGTTAGTTTTCATCTTTTTGTGTGACAAATCAGGAGAGGCGGACTCTGGGGATATTAGCCAGACATTCCTGGAAGTCAGACTCCTGGCACTATTTACTCTGTGTGTGTGTGTGTGTGTGTGTGTGTGTGTTTGCATGCTTGGACTACAACTTCAGAAGCATTCTTAGAGACCCAAAACAAAGGAGGCAATTATTTTTGGCTTAATGAGCCCTGCCAAAATAGAATCAACTATGATATCTAAATCTATCTCAACAACAAGGCAGCCTTTTCTGGAAAAGGCTATAGTGATGCTAGATACAAGATCATGTTGCCTAAAGTATGTGTTCCAGGTGGTGCTCTAGTTCACTTTTTGAGTTTTTAACCTGTTGAGTGTCCAAAGACATATGTTGTCATAATTCAGGGCTATTTGGCCCAGGATTATTTTTGTCCTAATAAGGAATATAGCCTGCCACCCTTCTGCTCATCTTCTGCCTGTCTTCTAGCTGCTCAACACGACACAGGCATTTTTTACAAGAATTTCTTCTTCCAGCTACTCTTGGGAAATAGTCAATCCTGTCACCCATGACATAACTTAAAATCATAACCGAGATGAAGGACCATCTGCCCATGGCTGTTTGGCAACCTTAAGAGTCCAGGAAAACAGGCAAGTGTAAGAAAACACCTTCAGAATCACTCTTGACACTCTTAGTTCAACCAGTTCCCAGCTACCAGCTCTTCTTAAATAAGTCATGCATTTAGCTCAGTTCAAAGCCCGACAGTGGTTACAGACCTTGCTTTTGTGTAAAAGTGCAATGCCTCGCGCTGTGTTTCATCCTTCCCAAGCACAGGCCAACCCACCTGCTCTGCCCATTTGATTTCTTCCAGCTGGCTTCCCATTTGTCTTGATTTACTCTCAAGGTTTTTGCCTTAGTGGCTTAGAGAGGAGGCCTACTCATTCATTTTATGAAGATTATCTTTTTATGGCTGTGTTATTTGGTCAGCAGAACACAAATTTGGTAATAATTATATTTATTTGTAGAACAAGATGATGCCTTTCTTTTGTAAGGAATAATATACTCCTTAAGAGGCAAAGACTGACGAGAATTCACACGGAAAGAATCCTTTCTTCCGCTGCCCTTTGTCAGAGGTGTTGAGATGAGCTGGGGTGGTGCCACATAACCCTCAACCCTGCGAGCCCCTTCTGGAACTTCTTACAATGGGGACAGGCTGTTTGGAGAAAGCAGACCTCTTGAGGAGAACTGTCAAGCAGAAGGGTGCTCATTTGAGATCCAGAAATGGAGAAGTTAAAGACAGTTTCAACTTGGATCCTGTACGGGCTGAGTGTTCTCCAGTCCTGGGCCTACTTGCTGCTGAGGAAGATGGGGAAGCTGGAAAAGTCGTGACATGAGTGACTTACCTCCATGAACTTCACTTTTCTTGATCTGTAAAATGAAGCCAGTAATTCTGTATGAGCTGAGGTAAGAGCTAAGCGGCTGAAAGAAAGCAATCACAAAATATGTTTTTAAAAAGACAGTGGCTTAAATTAGAGGTTTGTTTCTCTGCTTCTCATATAAATGTTTTAAGGTGGGCAGTGTTGCTCCTCCAAGCCACTGAGGATCATGGATACCTTCCGTCTTGCTGCTGGGTCATTTCCATAGGCCATGGTCCACACTCACAAGGACAAAGCTGGGTCTCAGTAAATCCAGGCAGCCTGCAGGGAGGAAGGAAGGACAAACTCCAGGATGAGCCATTTTCTTTAAGAAAGCCTGACTGGCAGAGGTTTGGCTCTTTCCCTCACAGCCCATTGGTCATGTGACGAAGTCCTCAGCAGTGGGATGTGAGCATAAAAGCATGAAACGCTGAGAAATGTAATCTCCAACAGGGAGGTTATGTGTCCAGAGAAAAGGTAAGGATGGGATTTTGAAGGCAAATAGCTACTAACCAGAAACACCAATCTCAAGACTTAAGTGTAAAGATTAAATATTTAAGAAAATATTTTAGAGTGTTAAGTACATGCTAAGAGCCTACTGTTCAACTAATAAAAATTATTAGTAAAAAAGGGGGATTAGAAATGATGTACAGCTCTATATACAGACATGGGGGAATGGAAATAACTTGAATCAGATCTGGGGAACACCTGAAAGTTAAATAGCTCATTTCTGGATGGTTTAATTAACTGAGTGTCACAATGGAGGTAGGGTATGGACGAATTCTCCTTAGGGACCTCTCTAAAACTATGACTAGATGAGGAGTCATTCTTTTTTTGGTTATAGGGACTATGGCTATACTTTTTTTCTAACACAGTTCTTTCTTTGGAAATTATAGGTGGTAGATAATTGCTAGCTTATTAGTGGCTCTTCAACCATATTGAGCATTGAGAGTCCCAAAGTAATAAGCTTAAGAGCAGAATAGACTGACTGGGGTCTTGTCAGTTGAACTGTTCATGTATGGATTTCTGAGTAAGGCATTTTCGAAATTACTGTGATTTCTCTTTCTGTACCTTTGGAACAATCCAAAGGGTTTGGATGGTATGTGCATGATGATACACATGAAATATTTGACTCATACAAAATCCATTTAAAAACTTGTAAAGTAACACTGTGCCTTAGACAGAAAAAATGAACATTTGGGGAATTATTTAACAAAAACAAAGTTTTTTGGGAAATAAAATCCACAATAGACTTCTATTTGTGTAACTGTGCTTAGTTAAAAACCCAATTCCATTTGTTACAATTTACAAAATTTTAATTCTAACTTTAACAAAATATATATACATATTTATATGACCATAAGGATACACACTGAAAGTTAAACACAGGTTATTTCTGGTAGTTGTAGATATGGAGGGTTGTTATGTTCTTTATCTTTCTCCAGTATTTTCTTTCCTTAAGAGAGAGATAATTAAAGAGTAAGACTTGAGAATACCTTTTAATAGATCTTCTGACTACAAATGTTCCAAAAGGCTTTTCACATTGTCTGTAAACAAAACAATCCAGTATCCTCATTAGGTGTCCAGGGGAAGTGGGTACATTGTTGGTTGTTATTTCAAGGGTAAAACTAAAGCGTAGCGTTATTATGTATGGTCTCCCAAGACAGTGGTGGGAATAGGACTGGAACCTGTAACAAGTCCATTCAAGGCCCCAAAACTCATGAAATGTATTGTTCACAGAAACATTATGAGTGTAAAAGACCGACATTTCCTCTGCCATTGTTTCTTTCCTTAATGCTCCCTGGTGCCCCATACTCTTCCAGGAAACAGCTCCCCACTCCTTCCGCTTAATGAACATCAAAAGGCTTAGAAGCCATTTATGTATCCATATGTGTTCATTGTGGAGACTGAAACCAAATCAAGTTTCAAGTTCTCAAGTAGGAATTCCAGTGGGTGCAGCAAAGATACTCTGGGATATGAAGGGAGGCTAATTTTCCATACCCAGCAAAGTCTAAAGTAATCAATATCCAATAAGAGATCTGTCTTTTAAATTTGACTCTCTATGTCCAGAATAGAGTTCATTGTCTTCATGGTTTCTTCAAACATCCTCATACTACAGATTGAAATCTCTGCCAGTGAATTCTGAATACAAATAATTGAGTCGGGGTTGCAGACGGGAGTAGAAATTTGTAGTTGTAAATGAAAAGTACTACTTTAGGAAATCTTATTACAGAATAGTGTCACTGTTCTGGCCTAGAGTTCTGGGCTTACCCCTTACTTTAGCACATTTGCTCTTTCCCAAACATTATCTTCTCATTTTTCATAAACAGCAACAAAAGTTAATTTCGTTAATACAAAATTGCAAAAGTGGTCATATTGATTCACAAGAAGAGAATGTGTTATATTCCTCCTATATACATAACTTTAATTTACCTATAATGGAGGGACAGGGGAGTGAAGTACAGAGGATACTAATCAACCTACAGCTTACCCTGCCTTTTTGAGAAGTTTTTCTTTTATTTGCATTGAAAACCTTAGGTAAAACATGTTTAATTTCCTTTTTCTGTTACTTGTCTACAACTCAGCAATGTAGTAAGACAGGGAGACAATGTATGACTGAAATGTCCTCCAGAAAGGTGAATGCATATTCCCACTCATCCGTTGTGTAGGGCCCATTTGAACCCATATTTACGGGGGTTCTTTGGTCACAAAAAGTTACTGTCAACAATGAAATCAAATCTGGCTTAAGAAATCTAAATACTTTCAGTCAAAATAAATTTAGTAAACTTATACCTTGTTTTTCAAAGTGTACTTCATGAAACACCTGTTCTGAGGCATTACTAATAGGTATTATATAAAAACTAGCCAATCTCAATTTTTCAGAAGTACACACACACACATACACACACACACACACACACACACACACACACACACACACACACACTTATGAACATGCTCTAGCCAATGAAACATAAATCCAAGAAAAGAGCTATGTAAATAAGAAATAAGGTTGAGCAAGGAATCAGGAAAATTAATACCTGCCCAAATAATATTTAAAGTAACACTGTGCAGCTAAATGCCTGAGTTAAAGGCTTCTTTAAAAAGAGGAATACATGGCCTGGGGTGGCGGGGAGGGCACCTGGCTGGCTCAGTTGGAAGAGCTTGCAACTCTTAATCTTGGGGTCATGAATTCAAGCCCCATGTTTGGTGTAGAGATTACTTAAATAAATAAAATTTCTTTGGGGCACCTGGGTGGTTCAGTGGGTTAAAGCCTCTGCCTTGAGCTCAGGTCATGATCTCAGGGTCCTGGGATCAAACCCCACATTGGGCTTTCTGCTCAGCAGGGAGCCTGCTTCCTCCTCTCTCTGCTGGCCTCTCTGCCTACTTGTGATCTCCATCTGTCAAATAAATAAAATCTTAAAAATAAATAAATAAATAAAATTTCTCAAAAAAAGGAGGGGTTCATGGGAACTTATGTCAGAAACCGGAATAATTAGCCTCTGCCTACCTTCCTGGCATCTTCAGATTTAAGTATGAAAATAATACCGTGATGCATCTTACCTGAAGAAAAATGAGACCAGATATCTGGGAGCAAGACCCAAAGTAGGAAGTGTGAGGTTGTTGCTAGGTCAATTCTATGAATTATAAATATGCAAAAATCATGCAGATTAAATTTGGACATTCTGAAGTCAATGTTTGTACTATTTATAACTGAAAGAATTGGTCATTCATTTTCTAGAAGGGGATTATTACTTTGTAGGATGGAAAGAATATTTTCTTCCTGGGGGAAATGCAGACTGTAAAGCACCACTGTGAATTTTTTAGACCATGCTTCTCTTAAAGGCAGTAGTTCCAGAAAATGACAAGAACAGTACATGTCATGATCTCGGCAGCCTAAGAAAAATTCTGGTTGAAGCTTATCACCCTTCTCCATTCCTCCAAATACACAAACATCTCTGTAGGAAATATACAGAATTATTGTCTTTGGATGGTGACTTGGTTTCCTCTTTTTTATACTGTTCCATAGTTAGCAAATTTAGGTTCATGGTTATTTATTTTTTACTTGTGGAAAGGTGAAAATGTCTTACTTTGTATTTTAATAGGGAATCATGAAATACTTACACATATATTTTGAAAAATACAATTTTCTACCAACATATCAGGGAAAGAGACAATAAAGTTTGCTCACCAGAAATGTTTGAATTGAAACATTTGAAATGTAGACTGAAGAAATTTTAGCTAACTTTCTAGTTGTAGCTTTGATAAGACAGGCTTAGACATGGTTAAGACATGTTAAGATACCTTAAGAAATGTGGATATTAAAAAATAAACTTTTGTTTTCTATTTTGTATTACCTAGGATTTTGTGCTTAATGTCCTGTTTCTATAGCCATGTTATTTAGGTAGAAGTTGTTCACTCCAGAATTTGTGTGATCAAATCTATTATCTCTCTAAATATTTAGTTTTCCCTAATTCCAAATATCTATCTTTTTCTCTCAAAACATGTGTAAGGGTGTTGTGAGTGCCCTGAAATCCTTATGGTGTGTCATGGAAAAAAGAAAGGAAAGAAGGAAGGAAGGAAGGAAGGAAAACAAAACTTATTGTAAATGATGCTAAAAATTCATAATGTTGAATAGCCTCCTATGATCTATACATGCTCGAGAGAAGATAGGAAACCAATCACTTTCTCTGTGGCAAACACCTTAACACACAAGCAGCTTTACAAGTTTAATTGAAATAAATTTCAAAACAGGCAATTATAAATAATATGCCTACCCTAAACCTTCAACATCTCAAATCTTTAAAATGCCTTGCCCTTCCTGCAGCATGAACAAAGGGAGTTTGGGAGATATGCCTCCAACCCTGAGATGCTGATGGGATGTCCCTTTTCCAGACCTGCAGGAACCCTATCTCTGGCATGCCCTTGGTTATACAGACTTCCCTTCATTCCTTTGAAATTATGACTCCACACAGACCCCTGTAAACTTCATTCAGAGGAAAAGAAACATCTTTCTATATGGCCAATTGTTTATCTCTTCACTCTAAGCCTGCCTTCTCTCTCCTCCTTATCCTACAGAAGTATCATCACCATACATTGAGTATCTATGAAAACACCAGGCTTGGGCTTCCCATTACACACTCTCTGTTTCCCACGTTGACATCTTTTTTTTTTTTTTTTTTTTTTTTTTATTTATTTGAGTAGGCAGAGAGGCAGGCAGAGAGAGAGAGGGAAGCAGGCTCCCCGCCAAGCAGAGGCCGATACGGGGTTCGATCCCAGGATCCTGAGATCATGACCTAGACCGAAGGCAGAAGCTTAACCCACTGAGCCACCCAGGCGCCCCTCCCACGTTGACATCTTAAATTCTCTTATTTAGCTCTCCTCCCCTAAGAGTACTGCCTTTGGTTTCTATGTCTTTAGAAAAAGTTCTCTCTTTCATTCAACCACAAAAACCTTCCTGGGTAAAACGGAAGTGACAGAAAATACGGCACACTAGAAACAGCATGAGCTCTGCGTCAGAAAAACTTAAACTTAGGTTGAAACACTGGCTCCTCTGATTACCAGCCGTGTGAACTTACATGAGTTGCTCTCTCTCCACCTCAAGGTCCCTACCTACTGTATATGGTAATATGCCTGCTTCCCAGAGCAGTTAGAGGCATTCAATGAAATATAATATAAATGGTCTTACACAGTGCCTAGCACAGGGGAAACAATAAACAGTAGTAATTCCAACGCTCAAAGATAGTTTCCACTTCAGTTCATACGGGCAGCTTCAGAATGGTCAGGTGACACTTTGTGCTCTCTTGCGGGCACGTCCATTACGTAGACAGCCTACTCAACCAGCTCTCACTGTAATAATCAATAAATGAAATACAGCCTACACTCGGGAGGGCTTCTCTTCATTGTTGTAAATGTTATTTAAGATAGCCCTCTCTTTTCCTCTTCTTCTGGTCTATAAGTTAATTACAGTTTCATATCCTCCCCATCCTTTTGTTTGATCTTCCCTGAAGTTTCTTAAATTGAAAAATACCAATAAATTTAGATTAGCTGTAACAAAATCATGGTTTTCCTTCCTCTTGCCATTTCCTTCCTTTTCATCTTCTTGTAATTTAAACTTTCCACATCCTAGAGTGAAAAATATGAGTTCCCAGTTTTTTCCATAGCCTCAATAAATGGGCTGGAAAATGTTTAACGGACGGCTTGAACCAATGAATTTTAATGGTTTCCCTACATCCTCCTGAAGATTTTCATATTTAGCTCTTCGCTTTGTCTGATGTCTTTAACATCCCAGTCTCATCATAATGAATTGAGCCTGTGGCATCAATACTAGAAGAGCTATTTCTTAGTTTAAATGGTACCAATGATACTTTGCAACTAAAATTAATTTTACATTATTATGTTCACACAGTTCTTTCTCATTCTCTCTTTGTTTCTTGTTTGCTTCTTTTGAAATAAAAACTCCTACAATATTTCTCTCTTTACTCTTAGTGGAACCCAGATGTGATCTAGGATCTAGGATCTAGAATTAATCCTTAACTTGAAATGAAATATAATATAAATGGTCTTACACAGTGCCTAGACCCAACAGGTACCCAGTTTCAAAGATGTTTTTCTTATACTTAAATCTTACTCAAAACCTTACTCAAACGTGTCTAGAGAAGTTGCACTCCGGGCATGTCAGATTTTTACCAAAGTGTTTAAGCTTTGTTTTTTATCATGTAAGGGATATGACTTGTGAGTTTTCCTTTATCAGTGAGAGAAAGTTGACCTTTTGTGCTAATTCCACTTCCTGGTGACTCAGCCTTCTTTCTCTTGGGCTTGTCTCTTTGCTCAGTGCCAATAACTTCTCACATTCCACTGATTCAGCACCTACCTCTCCTTATCCAAGTTCTTCTTTAAACCCATTATACCAGCCCCATCCTTGATGCAGTGACTTCTTTGTGTGGCCAGTGACTTAATTTTTCAAAGCCTCTGTTTCCACTTAGGAAAAAGTAAAATGAAAATTAAAACAACGTACCATTGATAATCTTACTAGAGCATATTAAGTGGGAAAAAAAAATACAAATGAGAGTTACTAGCAATGACAATCTTCTCCAGGAAGGAGGTAATGGTAAAATAATGAGAATTCATTTTATCACAAAAACTCAACATCCGGGCAGTGACAAATAGGGAGTAATTTCTTTTGCCCTATCATTTTCCTCCAGGAATTTGGCCTGTAGTTATCCAGGTTCCATTTTTCTTTATGTATTTCCAGTTCAAAATAGTGGAATGGAAAGAAGTAAAAAAAATTCCCAAGACTTTTCAAAACTTTCCTATGGATTTAAAGTGGATAGGGGAAAGCAGTACCAGGTACTGATTAATTTCCTCAGCAAATACTTACCAAGTGCCATCTTGGTGTTCTGTCACTGCTTCTATATGTGGAAAGAAAATATTCCTCTGAGACATTCTCACTTTGTAGAGGTCAGCCGTTCAAGGAGCAGATCACATACATATGTTTCCACAACTACAGAAAAAGGATACACTAAGGATCCTACATCTCTCTTCCCTGATTTCAAGAGCTGAGCTAAGCACTTTTATAAATAGCAAAAGGAAATAATTAGACTATGATTCCAGTAAGAGTGTGTACTGATTTTACACTCTCCTTTACTATGGTGTATTTTTAATAAGGTCTGCCTTTGAATTAGGTTTGAGCATCAATGCTGATCATTTTTCATGCTTTTTACTTCCTTGTAGCCTAGAATTACCAGGTGGATTTCTTTTTTCTTTTCATGATTATAAAGTCTTTGAATAAAATTGCTAGTATGCCAGGATTTTAGAGGAATAACTGTGTCTCTACACTATCACCTTTTTAAAAAAATAGGAATATATTTAGAATTACAGAGTTTTCATGAGGTCTAATCAGGTCTTTTTGCAATCCTAACAGAAGAATGGTAGAATATAAATCATTAGATGAGATCATTATTTTCATCTAGAACCTTGCATCTCTAAAACAAAGTGTTCGCCCAAGTGAGCACCATTTTTTTTTTAACTGAGTGTGTTTTCTAGCACTTAACACTTTATACTTTACCTAATATGACTGAGATTCATTTGACCTAGGAATCATGGTATTTATCCCTTACATGTACTTTTACCTCTTCTAACCTTAAAGTACAATTAAATTAATGGGATATATGTGCAAAATTTTACAGTTGCAAATTATAATACTCTTTTGAAAATATAAATAATAAATACTTTAGAAGATGGGATAGTTTCATGGGAAAAGTACTGGATGAAGTTAGGAGACCTGAATTCTACTTTCAGTTTTGCTGCTCACAAGTGGTATGAACTTGGAAAAATCATTCAATTTCATTTAAATTTGGTTCTTTATCATAAAGCAGTAAGGCTGGATCCTTTCAGTGCTAAGATTCTAAAATAATTAAGAAAGGCCCCTTTCCTTTTCCAAGTCAAACTAACTATCTAAATACACTGAGTGATGAAGGGGCGCCTGAGTGGCTTAGTTGGTTGTGTCCAACTCTTGGTTTCTGCTCAGGTCATGACCTGTGGGTTCTAGGCTCAAGCCCTGTGTCAGGCTCTGCACTCAGGGCGGTGTGTGCTTGGGATTCTCTCTCTCCCTCTCCTTCTGCTCCTTCCCATCATGCTGTCTCTCAAATAAATAAATAAATAATATTTACTTATTTATTTCAGAGATTTATTTATTTACTTATTTATTTATCTCAAATAAATAAATAAATCTTTAAGATAGAGTGATGGAACTCTTATGAAGGAGCTAAAGAAGTACTTCCCATTTTTAAATAATATTTCTGGTTGAGATAGGAAAATACATAAAAACAATAATCTCACTGCTCAGATACTTACTTGGGAAAATACATGTACAGGGTTTAAAAAAAATCCAGACATTGGAGGCAACAAATAAAATGAAAAGTCAAAGTCCTCAGCTCCATCCCCAAGGGCCCCAAACCATTTCCTAGGAGATAAATACTGCTAATATTTTGCTCTGACTCCTTTAAAAATCATGGCATACTAGAAGATACATGTATGTGTTGCTTAAGTATTTCCTAATATACCACAAAATTGCATGCATATCATATTTTTAAAAGATAAATCTGTGGTTTAGGGAATATTTCGTAACATTAGGGAATGTCCTAAGAACTTTAAAATTTATTTTAAAAGCCTAAGTATGATTGTAAATAGTGTTTTCCTGTCCTACATACAAAGTAAGAACAAAGGCATGTTTGGAAACAGGCCCATGGGTATGCTCCGATAAACTTCTCTCTTAAATAGGTATAGCACTGACGCCTGGGTGGCTCAGTTGGTTAAATAGGTATAGCACTGTGGGATTGGGATTGTTTTTAAGCAGGTTTGAATATTATGCTCAATTTATTAATCCAAATAAAATAAGTTGAGATGTGATTATTTTTCTTCAGCAAGTAATTATTTTCCTCAAAGTTTCAATGTAACACAAAAAGGACAACCCACATAGCCAGAGCTGGGACGAGTTTAGTGGCCTCAACACACCACCACCAATTTAATAGTTCAGAGAGTTCTTTTGGAAAGATCTCAAATGTTCTCTGAAAAGGCAGTGCAGTTTCTGAAAGCCCCACAGGAAGACCTTAATGGTAACAATGGAACCATCTGTTCTGGAAAACAGACTCTGAAATGAATTATAGTTGGGATGAGAAGATCAAGCCCTATTCTATATTTGTGGGTAACCCAAGATATATATCACAGCTGTTGGGGGCAAATTTATAGGGCTCCTGGAGGTTATATTTGTGATTCATAATGGCAAGCTGAACTCAATATTTAACCTACAGGAAGTTAGATTTACCAACATTTAGCAACTGCAGGATTCATGCTCTCAAAGCAAAAAGTATATGAAATCTTCCTTAATGTAAGGGAGCAATGAGAGTGTACCAGGAAAGATAGCAGCAGGAGTCATTTCTTTGGTCAAAGCATCATCAGAACTCAAGGATAAGAGAAATCATCTTTAAACACAAAGAAAACCTCTGCTTGTGTTTATTAAAGACCACTGGAAAAAAGGAGCCTTCTACTCCTTTATTCATAATATTTATATTCATAAATATATGGCAGTGTGTCTTAGGAATGCAGACTCTGGGGCTAGGCCTCCTCTGTTCAAACCCCAACTCTGAACCTCAATTGCTATACTATGTAGGTCAAGTCTTTAGTCTGGCTGGCCCCACCTAAGAAATGGGCATGGATAAAGATAGTACCTAGCTCAAAGATTGAGTATGTTAATACATCTAAAATACCTGCCTGGCACACAGTAAGAGCTATATGACACTTGCTATTTTCATTCTTATTCAGTGGGTCTAGACCAAGACCATGGTAACAGTCCAAGTAAAAACAACAACAATATCTTTAAGTTGAAAAATAATTCATCCAAAACAACGTGACTGTTAATGCACAAAAATGAAAATTGTAGGTGTGCCTGGGTGGTTCGGTCATTGGGTGTCTGCCTTCAGCTCAGGTCATGGTCCCAGGGTCCTGGGATCGAGCCCAGCATCAGGCTCCCTGCTCGGCAGGAGGCCTGCTTCTCCCTCTCCCACTCTCCCTGCTTATGCTCCCTCTCTAGCAGTGTTTCTCTCTGCCAAGTGAATAAATAAAATCTTTAAAAAAATAGAAAGAAAATTTTAGGGGAAGGGAAGGAAAAACAAAATAAGATAAAAACAGAGAGAGAGGCAAACCATACAGAATTCTTAACTATAGGAAACAAACCAAGGGTTGCTGGGGGCGGGGGATGGGGTATTTGGGTGATGAGCACTAAAAACCACTGTAAAAACCACTGGGTGTTATAGGCAACTGATGAATCACTAAATTCTACCTCTGAAACTAATAATATACTATATGTTAACTAAATGAATTTAAATTTATAATTTTTTTAAAAAATTTAAAGTTAAAAAGACTAGTATTCAGACTTTAAATTATGAGTGTATGTGCAGACTATTTAAATATATCATATAAAGGCTTATGTTTGTGAGCTTAAAAATCCACCAGCTGTCAATCCATTTTTGCATACAGTGTGCATACAAATAAAAGTAAATTGGTGGATTTATTTTAAAAATACATTTTATAGCTTTTCCTAAGAATCCCTTAATGAAAAGGCAGCAAAAAGATAATGAGGAAGAACCAAACAGATGTTGGCTTCCCCTAAAATTTGCCAGACTTTTACAGCGTCATTAGGGTAGATTTCCATTTAGGTCTCCACAAGTTTAAAAATAAGTGGGACATTTGGATCTAGAAGAGACCAGAGAGTAAAGACTTGGAAACCCAAGCCTAAGAGGAAGGGATCTCAGAAATGATGTTGGTTAGCCAAAAAGAAGAGAGGGCTGTGGGTCACTTCACTGCAATCTTATTGTATATAATATGCCTTCTAAAGGGGTCAGGAAGCAGATGTTGTTCTCTAGTGAAAATGGCATGCAATGGAATGAGAGACTTTGGGTCCGACTTGATAAAAGTCTTTTTAAAGAGTTAACAAAAATTTTCTTGTAAAGAGTTGTCAGACAACTAAATCTTTGTTCATTCAACCAATGATTATTACATTCCTTAGCTCCTGTATTAAGTGCTAAGGATTAACTGATAGGTAATAATTCACAGGTAGACATAGATATAGCTGTATTGACTGGGAATGTCCCTTTGTGCCAGAATTGTCCTTGCAATAGACTTGGTGAACTATGTATATTAGAGAATGACAAAAAATGGACATCCAGGTGAGGAAGGCAGCAGTGGCATGTTCCGAATTCCCTCCTCTGAGACACAAGAAGGCGTGAGTTTCCCGAGAATACCATCGGAAGAATGCACATGGGGGGAGTGCTTTCATTCATACCCCACCTGAAAGAGCTGACCTGAGGGCAAGAAAAACCATCAGCAAGATCCCCTGTGATGTATCACAGGAACTGAGACAGCTTTGGGCCAAAAGGGGGAAAGAATTGGTGGCCCCGCCTACTCCCAAAGCAGGCTTCCTTTGGAGATCCACCTGCCTAAGAACTCATCCAGGAGGACTTTCTTTCTCAGGAGCCTCATGAAAGAGCCACCTTCTAAATGTCTGCCTCCCAGAGGCACTAATAACCAGTCTCAGATTAGCCAGAGAAACAAGGGGAACCAAAAAACAACAACAACAAAAATGACACAGAGGCTAGTGTAGTGCTATTATTAGAATGTGTAAGTGCTCCTGTGAGACAAAACAGTCGTCTATTATCTATCAGTCAAGAGAGTATTAATGCGCACCATTATGCTTCTCCTTGCTAAGAAATGCTGTGAAGGCTATATACATTTTGCATTATTTCTTCCTCTGATTCTGTCAGAAAAAAATAAATTATAATTCACATAGCTTTGGCTTTATGCATATTTGTTGTATTCTAACAATTGGAAACTTGGTAATCAAACGACTCTGTCTACTACCACTCAGCATATCTGCGTAACCAAATACTGTGTTCTCTTTCACAGCAGTTCTCACACTCCCACCAACACGCACACTTACTGGTAATTATGGTGGATGCTGCAATGGGTCATCCAGTGTTCTGGGAATTTAACCTCAGACACAGTAAGCAATAAACTCATGATTAATGAAAGATACATTTTTGGTTATCAAAAATGAATATGATAAAATTTCTAAAATGAAAGCTCATCTCCATCCTTGCCTCAATTCTATTATTATTAGAATTATTTCATCTAAATTAGGAGGGTAGCAAAGAAGTTGATTTCCTCTACTGCTCTCCACCACTAGCTCCCAGCTAAGGGGAAATGTGGCCAAGTTACCGTTAGACTAAATGGCAGCAGAAACTAACAGATACATGCCGACCACTACCATATCTCCTTCTCTCTGATTTCCCCAGCTGTGTCTGGAAATCAACTGATAGTTCATGAGAATCAGAAGAAGTGGAAAAGCACCACACACTAACTCATGAAAGGTGCCTGGAAAAAGTTACTCCTCTATTATGTAACAAGATGTAGAAATTCCTGAAATAAACCTATTTCATTTAATTCGAAAACCTCTTTTTGGAATAAGTTGTCTGTTTCATTATATAACCAATTGGTATCTGTGAAAAATGTGATTCTGATCAACTGTTCTGGCTTGGATAACTCTTGAAGAAATTTTCTGAAATGGCATCCAGGCACAGTTTCCCATGTGACTCTCACTGGTGAAGGAACATGCTAATGTGTAATTTGGAGGTGGCTGGAAAAATTTTTAGAAAACTTAATTGAAGGCCACCTGAGTGGCTCAGTTGGTTAAGCATCTGCTTCCGGTTCAGGTCATGACCCCAGGGTCCTGGGATGGAGTCCCACATCGGGCTCGCCACTCAGAGGGAGTCTGCTTCTCCCTCTTCCTGCCATTCTCCCTACCTGTACTCTCTCTCTCTCTCTGTCAAATAATTTTTTAAAAAAATCTTATAAAAAACAACCTTTAAAAAAACCTTAATTGAGGGAGTTTTTAGGTTGGATTCCCCCCAAAATCAGACCCTGAGACAATGATTGAATTGACAGTTTGAGAAGTGAACTTAAGCAGCCCTGATAGGAGAAAAGGAGGGAAGGAAACCAGCAGAGGATATATTCAGAGATGCTTACTGCTCCTAGGCAAGTAGAGCTTAATCCCTCCGGGTCAAATACACCTCAGAGTTATCCCACCTGAGACAGGAGGAAGCTGGAGTATTTCTCTACCAACTCCTATCACTGGTTTGTTAAGGGATGCTTCCAGGTATGTTCACTACCCAGATCTTCCATACTTCCTCCCACATCTGTAGGGGCTGAAGGAGCTCTTCCAGGCAGAAAAGCTCACGGGTAGAGAGGTGCAAAAGTCTGCAGTGAGTAGCTAACTCCATGGGCACAGAGGGAAAAAACAGCAGAGCACCAACAGCATCTGCTAGAGAAGTCATGCAATCCCCTGTCTTATAGCCTTTGGAAAGAAACAGAAAGAATACTTAAAATCCGTTCCTTTTGGGAAATGGAAAGGGGATTGTCAGATTTATCATAATTTTAAGATTCCAAGCCTCTAGAAAAATTATAATGCCATTGATAAATAAAAGCAAACCATTATGTGGTTACAAAGAAAGAATTTTATGAGACCTTATGTTTAACATTGAATATTTATAAAACTTATATTTTAAATAATTAATATTGTTAACACATCCGTACTGCCCAAAGCCAACTATAGATCCAGTGCAATCCCTACAAAATTCCAATGGCATTTTTTACAGAAATAGGAAAAAAAAAATCCTAAACTTCACATGGAACCACAAAAGGCCATGAATAGGTACAGCGATCCTGAGAAAGAACACAAAACTGGAGGCATCACACTTCGTGATTTCATACTATACTACAAAGCGATAACAATTAAAATAGTATGGTACTAG
This sequence comes from Mustela nigripes, assembly GCF_022355385.1. Lineage (NCBI taxonomy): Eukaryota > Metazoa > Chordata > Mammalia > Carnivora > Mustelidae > Mustela > Mustela nigripes. Next base: position 57,112,234 of record NC_081560.1, on the reverse strand, counting down.
CATAAAACCAAACAGAGACCAAGGGGTCAGAATCAAGAGCCCAGAAATAAACCCATGCACTTACCAGTAGCTGCCAAGAATACTGATTGGAGATAAGATAGTCTCAGTAAATCGTGCTAGGAAAATTGGATATTCACAAGCAAAATAATGAAACTAGAACCCCATTTTATACCATTTACAAAAATTACCTCAAAAGTGGATTAAAGGCCTAGTGGTAAATCCTAAGACCATAAAACTCCTAAAAGGAAACATAGGAGAAAAGCTTCTTGACAGTGGTCTTGGCAATGATTTTTTAGATAGGACACCTGAAACACAAGCAACAAAAGCAAAAATAAGTAAGTGGGGCTACCTCAAGCTAAAAACTTCTGCATAGCAGAAATAAATGATTATTAAAATGCAGAGGCAACCTAAAGAATTGGAGAAAGTATTTGCAAACCACATATCTGATAAATAGCATCCAAATTATATAAAGGATGCACATATCTCAATAGCAAAGAAAAAATACTCTTAATTTAAAAATGGGCAAAGCACCTGGATAGACATTTCCCCAAAGAATATATTCAAATGGGCAATAGGTACATGAAAAGGTACTCAACATCATCAAGGAAATACAAATCAAAACCACAATGAGAAGGGCACCTGGGTGGCTCAGTGGATTGAGCCTCCGCCTTCAGCTCAGGTCATGATCTCAGGGTCCTGGGGTCGAGCCCCGCATCCGGCTCTTTGCTCAGCTGGGAGTCTGCTTTCCTCCTACCTCTGCCTGCTGCTCTACCTACTTATGATATCTCTCTCTGTCAAATAAGTAAATAAAATCTTTAAAAAGAGAAGAAAAAGAAAACCACAATGAGATACAACCTCACAAACGTTAAAATGGCTATTACCAAAAAGACAAGAGATAACAAATGCCAGTGCAGATACAGGGAAAAGAGGGATTTTAAAAAAGGGGGGATACCCTGTACACTGTTGGTAGGAAAGTAAACTAGTGCAGCCACTAGGAAAAGCAGTATGGAGGGTCCTTAAAAATTTAAAAATAAAACTACCATATGATCCAGCAATTCCACTTTTGGGTATGTATCTGAAGGAAATAAAATCATTATCTCAAGTACCCTCATGTGCATTCAGCATTGTATGTAATAGTCAAGAGAGGGAAACAACTGAAGTGTTCATCAACGGACGGATGGATAAAGAAAATGTTACACGGACAATTATTCAAACATAAAAAAGAGGGAAATTCTGCCATTTGTGACAACATGGATGAAACTTGAGAACATTATGTAAAATGAAATAAGTCAGAGTGAGGAAAACAAATATTGTATGATCCCACTTTTATGTGGAATCTTAAAAAAAAAACAAAGTCATAGAAACAGAGAACAAATTGGTACTTGTCATATGTGCGGGGGGTTACAGAGTGCAGAAAATGGATGAAGGTGGTCAAAAGGTATGAACTTCCAGATATGAGTAAGTTGTGGGGATGTAATGTACACCACGGGGGCCACAGTTAACATTACTGTCTGGTATATTTGAAAGTTATTAAAAGAGTAGATCTTAAATGTCCTCATCAGAAGAAAAAGCTATACCTGTGTGAGGTGATACATGTTAACTAACTTTATGGTGGTAATAATTTTGAAATATATAAAAATATCATAATGTATACCTAAAACTTATATAATGCTATATGTCAACAATATCTCCATACAGCTGGGGGAAAAAAGGTATTGTAAATAATGATTATTTACAAAAAAATATGCACTTAAAATTGAAGGTAGAAAGTGTTCATTTTTAAAATGTTATGATAAAGTAAGCTGGAATCTATGTCATGGATAATTAAATGTATTTGTTTAAAAGCTTAACATAAACGTTAATTTATTTGCCCATCGTTTTCATAATTCAGTCTTAAAAATCAGTCTCAGTAATATATTTGGAATTCTCTTTGTGACATATATATATACATTTTTCTTTTCTTGCCTCAAGTGTAAAGCCCCCAGTTTTCCTAGCTTTGTAAATGATGGCATCAAGTTCACCCCAAAGACAGCATGTGCTGTTCTTAACTCTCAATGGGCTTCCTCTCCAAGTCACATTTGCTACAGAGGGTTCAAGCCTGAGAAGCCTGCACAGAGCTAGGGTCAGCCTGGAGGTCTGCGATTGGCCTGCGACTTGCCTGGCGCCCACGTCGCCAGGGGGCTACACGCCTCCTCAGGAGAGACTCTCTGGCACTGCCAAATGGTCGTCCTTCTACGGACTCAGTCCGTTGGGCCTGTTGAGTCAGTACCGTCAGCACCATAGTTTACACAAAACCTTTATTCAGACGGTGCCTTGCAGTTTACCAAGTTCTTTGACACACATTAATTCATTTAATCTTCAAGATATATGAAGTATGAATTGGTATGGAAACCACTGGTATGGAAACCACAATTTAAAGGAGATTAAATAAATTCCCCATTTGGCAACCAAATAGAAAGTGATAGAGCTCATGTCCAAACTCACTTCTTAGAGGGAGAATCTTAGGTCTCTTTTCACCAGCCAGGTCTTCTCTTTTCTTCTGGTTCCTAGGGAACAATATACATCGCTGTACATTTAAGGCAACAAATCACTGAACCGCCAAATCTGCACTGCGACACAGATCTACCTTAAAATTAAGCTAAGGCAGAATTACAGTCTGTGTGTTGTAACGAGCCCTGGGTATTATAAAAGACTGATGAATCACAAGACCTGTTTCCCTGAAACAAATAATACATGACATGTTAATTTAAAAAAAGAATTACAATGCACACATTTACTATCAGAAATCTGATAGCAAGTCCCTTTTGTTTTCTAAACCTGAGGACCCCATTTCTTTTCTTCTAAGTCTTCCACTCAGATAAAATTTGAGTGACATTTATGAAGTATATTAATTATCTGTATAACAAATCACCCCTAAATTTAGAAGCTTAAAGTAATAATCCATATCTCATAGGAGATCGTCATGATCATACCAGGTGTTACAAATCCAGGAGCCACGTAGTTGGGTGTTTTGTTTTGTTTTGTTTTTTATCCTTTTTTTTCCCTTTTTATTCTTTTTTATTTTATTTTATTATTATTATTTTAATTAAATGTCTATTTATTTACTTATTTATTTTTATTTTAAAATTTTTTATTTTTTATAAACATATATTTTTATCCCCAGGGGTACAGGTCCGTGAATCTCCAGGTCCACACACCCCACAGCTGGGTGTTCTGACTCACAGTTTCTCTTGAGGTTGCAGGGAAGCCGTGGGCTGGGGCTGCGGTCACCTGGGGCCGGAAGATCCACTTTCGGGATCACTTGTGTCCCGGGCTATCGTGTGGACATCTTTGTTCCTTCCACGGGTACCTTCCATGGGCTGCACAGGCATTCTCATGATGTGGCAGCTGCCTTCCCCCACAAAGCAAGTGATAAAAAAAAAAAAAAGAAGAAAAAGAAAAAGAGAGAGAGAGCTCCAGGTGGTAATGATAGTCTTTTACAACCTGATCGTAGAATGACATAGCACTTTCTCTGTATTCTGTTCGCCACACAGACTAATCCTGGTACAGTGTGGGGGAGACCATGAGAGGGCGTGAGTACCAGGGGTGAGGGGACCCTGGGGGCCCCGTGGGGGGCCGGCTCTCTCACTGAGGTGCATACAGACATAGCGGCATGTTAATCCCCCTGTTGCTCCTCGGAGGCCGATCACAGTCTCCATACATAAAGCAGAATTTTGTCCTGTTATTTGTTAGGTCATCTCCATGAGATGGAGCTCAAAACAGATCCTAATATAGAATTAACAAGACATTAAGATTCCACCACTGCACTCAAAGAAGAGAGAAAATGTGCCATATAGCATAAATCAAGAGAGGGTCAATAATGACGCAACTCACAAAAGCAAATGGGCTCCCAGTAATAATGGCAAGGTGCAGTATACTTGGGGAAGAAGAGAAGTTTGCGACAGCAATGATTTATTCTCAAAGTGGCTATCGATAAAGCCACTTGTCTGAAGGGCTGGAAGAAAGAGAAAAAGGTCAAGATAGACTTGACTTCCTGCTTGAATTTCTTCAGTGGCTTCCTATTTGGCAATAGGCCAACGCCTCAGCACGGTTTACAAAACCCCTTAGGATGGTCTGCACCTCGGGAGTGGCACTGCCAAGCACCACACTGCCTCAGAGACCCCTTTCCCAGCCCATCAGCAGGGCTCCAGCCTCCCTGCCTACTTACTGCCCCGGGGCACGACTGGCTGTGTCCCAGCTACACAGGCACACTTTTTCATTCATTCTAGCTCTTTCAAGGAACACCCTGCACATCGTTCATCTGCAATCTTACCTACTCACCTTTACACACTCCATTCAAAGATCGCTTTGGAAAGCATTTTCTGACTCTCTTTGTGACTCCTTACCCCAGCCCTAATATCCTCACTGTAAATGCTTTCACACCTAGCATGGCACTCACTCTGTTTAATTGATTCTAATATAGATGGCCCTTGATTTACAATAGTTCAATTTATGATTTTTCAACATTACAATGGTACAAACATGATATGCATATTCCCTAGAAACTATACTTGCAATTTTGAATTCTGGATTTTCTTCCAGGTTAGCAGTAGGTGGTATGATCCCCTCCTATGACACTAGGCAGTCACGATGAGCTGAAGCTTCCATTCATGGGGGTAAACAATCAATACACTTACAACCATTCTGTGCCCATACAGCCGTCCTGTTTTTCACTTTTGGTACAGCATTCAATAAACTATATGAGGTATTCGACACTATTATTACATAGGCTTTGTGTTGGGAGGTTTTTGCTCAACTATAGGCTAATGTAAGTGTTTTGAGCATTTAAGGTAGACTAGGCTAAGCTAAGCCATTTGGTAGGTTAGATGTATTAAGTGGCATTTTCAATTTACAATGGGTTTATTGGGATATTACGCCATCATAAAGAAGATCTCTATGCACATTCCAATCTTACAGTGGAATAACAGAGTTTATTCTGACATCATTTTTCCCCCCTTGGTGATAGGTAAAATAATAATGCACCTAGAAAAAAAAAACAATTGTTTCTTGAATTTGATGAAATTTGTTTGCACTTCTTTTTATGTTTGTTCCTTCCCTGAGACTAAAAAGACCCTGAGGTCTGAGATCATTTCTTATTTATTTCATATCCCAACTGCCTGTCATAGTAGGTTCCCCATAAGTGTTAAAGTACATAAATGAAGGACACAGATTCTTAAATAGCTAATAAGTAAAACAAGCTTCACTGTTCTCTACCTTGTCCCAGGAAAGACGATCCTGATTAGCTATGGGATTGCATTCAAAAGAGTCAGTTTAGGGTAAAGGAATAAAGATTCCCTAATCTGTTGACCCTGTGACATCATTTAAAACATTACAACTCCCTTCTTTTCCTGACACTTCCTGGAATTGATATTGGAAACTCCAAATATCTTCGCAGGACATCATGGCTTTCAATAAAGGACTTATAATGGTGTGTATACAATTATATAATTGTAAGTATATATATATGTATATATTGTATATACTATTATATATTATATATATTATATATCTATACACACACATGCATACATACAAATACAGTTGGTGAAATGTCTAATCAATGGAGTCAGACACACTTGAACTGAAGTTCACGTTTTAGTATTTATTAGTATGTGACCTTGTTGTTTACCACCAGGAATCACGGTTTTATTCTTTGTAAAACGTGGGTAATATAACTAATTACTCAGGGTAGTTGTGGGGATTAATTACATTAGCAAATATAAAACATCTGATCCAGAGGCTGGTACAGGGAGGTAGACATTTAATTTTCAGACCATCTTTAGGTCCCCAGCACCTGGCACCTAACAACAAAAGTAATGAATGAGAATAATCCACACAGTCAGGCGAGCAACATGGACCTAGAAACCCTTGCAAAATCATATTAATTAGGCTCTGAGGCAATTGCCCGAATTAGTGATATTAAAGCACAATGATCACCAGTTCCTGTAGAGGGCTCGTTCTGCTTGAGCTTCCATTTGTTTGTCTTCATGTACGACTGAGTCATCTTAAATTCGGATCCGGTTTTACCTCTTGTCTTCTTCACCGAAACATGTTTCACCATGACAACACAGAACTTATGACGATTAGACTGTGCATTTATTTCCTCACATACCATCATTTTAGGGACTAGTCTGCTGTTTTTGCTTGCGTGACGTCGTAATTCAGCTATGTGCTGGATAATAATCTTTAGCTCCCACTGACTCTGTCTCCGCAAAACTACCTTATTTCCTCTAAAGCTTACCCACAGGCTTTGCAACTTTCTTTTGAACTTTCTCCAGTCCCTAAATTGTTTGACTGTATTTCCCTTTCTCTTCTATCATACACTTCTCATGCTGAGAAGTCTCTGGGTAAGCAGGGAGTCCCTGTGCCAACTGGCAAAGCCTAGGATAGGCATGGAAAGTGATCAGGCCTTTTAAAAAGAAATTACAACTGTGGGAGCAGGGCATGTAGAGAGTAGAGATGACAAAGGAGGGAGCCAGGAACTGAGGAAGGGTTAGGCGAAATTAGAGAACAGAAGAGTGGAAAAAGCAGTAATTGTAATGATTAGTTGCCAAAGACAAAGAGATTAATATGAAGAGAGAAGAGTTTTGGCTGGTTTCCATTTCAAAAGGATGAAACGGGGGTTGGGGATTGGTAGATAGAGACCCACTTTACACAAAGATATTAAACTAAGAGCCTGACATAAAATGCTGTATCTTCACCAGATAAATCCTGCCACGTTAGCTGGGAAGTAAATTCTAGGTATCAGTGCAGAAAGAGATTAAAAACCCCTTTTATCCTACAGTAATCTAGAAACATGATCCCAGAACAATAAAATAAACAACAAATACTATTTTCAATCTTTTGGCTCCTTTTGCCCATTTCATAAACTCAGCTGCTCTGTTAGGGCTAACCCTTGCCCAGCAGTCTATATGGCTGGATGGCTGCCTAGTCTAAGTGTTCAGATCAAGTCAGTCTTTTCAACTCTTCTTATAAGCACAACTTTCAAAGATACTCTCTCTAAAAGCCAAGTGCTTTGATTAACAGGTTTAAGTGCTATAATCACCAGGCATTTGAACACAGATTAACTCATAGGCCCAGATAATGAATCTTGTTCCATCATGTTGTTTTTAGCCAAAAGTTGAAAGAGAAAGCTTTGAAGAATGCAGAGAAACTTGACTATGAAAATTTGATGGCCTTGGGGCAGAGAAACTTAACAGAAAGAAATAATCGTCATTCATTCAAAGAGTATTCATGGCCTTGAAAAGACTAATGCCAAAATTCTGTGATTAATTACAGTTATTGAAGAAGCTTTAAAAAAAAAAAAAAAAGGCACCATGAGTTTTTAGGTTAATCAAAGACAGAGAAATTGAAATAAACTCTCCTAGTGTCAACAGTGAGTTCTTGGTCAAATGTTCATGAGCTTCATTGTTATCTTGAACCATAGGACTTCAACTTCATCTCCAGCAGATTTCACTTTCATCGTGAAAGAAAATGGCTGACTGAACGTTATTGATTTGATAGAAAAGTGTCGATGATTTTGTTTTCTAAAAGTGATTAATGAAATCTGAGTAGTGATATTCAGGTTTTCTTGCCTGAGAAACACCATTTCACTGTGTCCTCCTAAAAATGTAAGGACTAAATATTGTGACTAGTAATTTTTCTAGAGGAGAAAATTTCAAGAACAGGGATAAAATAATTGAAAGGAAGGACCACCTAACTATACCAATAGACCATCTGTACTTCGGTAACCCAGACAAAGTTGGTCTCTGCTGGATTTGCCTGCCAGAGACCATACCACGAGCTCTGCCAGAGGCAAGGGGTACCAGGCTAATGTTTCTCAGAGCAGAAGGAGTTATCTAGGTTTAAAAAGAACTGCAACTTCTCTTCTTTACATTTATAGGTTGCCTTTTGTTGTAGGCAGGACTAATATTTCATGAATAGAAAAATCAACCCCTTATTACCAAGCTTCAAGAGGGAACTTGCATTAAATAGTTGTTGTGGCCACAGCTTTCTCTGTGGGGCATGGGAAGAAAAATTATGCCTTAGACCTGAGATACCTTAAAGTTCTGAGTAAGTTGAAAGTCAACTCTTTAGAACATTATCTACTAAGTTTGAACTTGCTACCATTCTTAAATCATCTGTTTCTAACAGATTACCTGTAACATACAAAGGAATTAAAACAGTGAACTTTACACACTTGCAACCAATAGAGGTTCCAGATTTCCTATTACTTAAGGAATGGAAATATCTCTGCTGCATTTCAATTACTTTTCTAGCAATGTAGCTAAAATGATTTGTATGTTTTCCTAATTCTTCTCACTTTTCCAAATAATCAAAATGAAGGAAATATATGTGTGTATAGAGAGATAATTTATGAAGCCCTAAAAGGCTGACACAGTGGAAGAGACATGCAGTTTCCATTCTAGTAAAACAAACCATATGACTAATTAAACATGTGTGTTTCCTATTGCTCTCTTCACTAATTGCTGAAAATATATGCTATTCAACTAATCAGCAATAACTTTGGGGTCACTCTCATCTGACATCTATACTACATCTCTTTCTCACCTGTTAATGAGACTTACTCATAATGTTAAGCTTATATTTGTAGACTCAAGCTTATACTTTTTAGACCTATAAGGCCATTAATTTTTTAAAAAGTTTTCTATGAGAACATTCAATGTTGTAAAAGTGGTCCCGTAAATATACTACTTTTTTCTTCGCTACATCAGAACAAGATAGAAATATTCAAGGTTATATTCTATTCCTGGAAGAACTGTATGTAAAATTGGAAGGGATTCTCTCTCACTACATACTGAGTTGCCACAGTCGAGCCAAGCCCCGCTCTCCCTTCTAATCACTTCTTCATTCTCTCCTCCTTCAAAAGTTCCCCTTCCAAAATTGCCCATCTTTTCAGAAACTATAACTCTCCTCCTAAGAGAAGGAAAGAAACATGAATATGGGCAAAAGGCTGACCTACGTCTGCTTAATCTAGCCCTCTTAGAATAGAAATTTCTGACAAAAGCAGGAAATTATTTCTACATTCTGTAGAGTTACAAATACAATTTGGCACAGCGTGAACATTCAATGAATAAATTAGCAAGTTCAGTCATTATCAACCAAATGTTGAATCTGAACCTTAGCATATTGATTTAGGACAAATGCAAAAATGAAGGATACTGGGGCCAAATTTCATTCAACCCCATTTTTTAGTACAGCAATACAGCTATTTGACAAAAGAAAAATGTTGCTTTCAAAAATAGATGGAGGAGCACCTGGGTGGCTCAGTCGGTTAAGCATCTGCCTTCAGCTCTGGTCATGATCCCCGGGTCCTAGGATCGAGCCCCACATGGGGCTCTCTGCTCAGCAGGGAGCCTGCTTCCTTCCTCTCTGCCTGCCTCTCTGCTACATGTGCTCTTTCTCTCTGTCAAATAAATAAATAAAATCTTTTTTAAAAATTAGATGGAAATTTTACATGAAGACTTAGCATGAGTTTAAGGTATACAAATATAAACCCTAAGTTTGCTTTTGTTGAGATTATAAAGGCCAAATAGTGTGTGTATCTGCTCCCCTCTCCCTCTTTTAAAAGTAATAATAACTTTATTATAAGGTCTGGTTTGGCTGTAGGCAGAATTGAACACTTGGAGCAAAGGAAAGTGGTGTGTTGGCTACCATCACTTTCCCATAACTCATGAATATTAACTTCTTCCAAAAGATCACCGCCCTTGGGAACTTCAGTCCTTCTTTTCCAAATCTATTGTTAACATGTATTGTTTTGCCTCTCATTAAAGGAAGGCAATTGAGACTCTTCAAATAAACTCAGGGTTTAAAAAGAAAAAAAAGATGGCAGAGACCCACTTTACGCAAGTAAAGAAAAAAAAATTTACAAGTTTTTTCAATGCCACTGCATGTGTGCAAGTTTCAACTAAAACAAAACTACTCTTAAATCCAGTATTAATGACATTATTTTGATGGAGTCCAGTAATTGCTTCTATTGTGTCTTTCATCCTCTTCTGAAAAGACCTTTTCATTTAAGCAGCTCATATTTGTCTCTGCTAACATCACAGCATGTACATGCTAGAAACCAATTCCTTTGGCCCGGTGCAAAAACCAGTGGTTTCTCCACACCTGAAGCTGGACATTATCTAAGATATCAGGTCATCATCAAAGAGGACCTGAAGGCCCCCGTGCAACATGTATATTAATGTTGCTCTCCTGGCAAGCAGACAACTTCATCAAAGAAGTCAGCCAAGGAGGGTCTTTAAATGGAAGTTCTGCATACGAGGAGCAAATGCATTAAAAAGTTGCTGACGGGCATGAAATGCTTTGATGTGAAGATGGAAAACTCCAAAGCAGGAAGGATTTGGGGCATTTTGAGTCTGATTGACTCTGTGGTTTCTCTGAGCAGTTATTCCACGGGCTAAAATAAATGCAGAAATGGTATTTTGAGACCACAGCTGAAAGGGAAGCACAGTGAATTTCAATAAAAATCCAGTTGAATCTTTAAGTTCAGATCTTAAAACAGCGAGGGATATGAGAAAAGTAATATTGTTTTCTGAAATTTCACTGTTTTTGTTTAAGAAGTTAAAAAAAAGGAGAAAATCCCATTTATTCATTTTTATTTTTAGGAAAAATGTTGAGACCTTATTGCCTAGAACCATATGGTAGATGCTCTAAAGTTCCCCCCCCACCCCGCCACAAAGAAGATCTTATTTCTTTTACAATCAAGATGTTGGAAAGAGGCATTTTAATAAGTTATCTGATCAAGGTGAAGTTCAAAGATGGGTAAGCACAGATATTATTGTCTTCTCAAATAGGTTCCTTCCAGTGGTCAGACAGCAAATCAATTTCATAGAAAGCTTGTTTCAGTGGGCAATGATTTTATGCCATTGTGATAGTTATTTACAGATCCTCTTTGATTTATGATGGGGTTACATCCTGACAGACCCATCATAATCTGGAAATATCTTGGGTCGAAAATGCATTTAACACACATAACATCCTGAACATTATAGCTTGGCATAAGCATAACTTTAAATGTGCTTAGAACATTTAGCCTACAATTACACAAAACCTCACATAAAGCCTACAATAAAGTGTCGAATGCCTCATGTAATTTATTGGATACTATACTGAAAGTGAAAAACAGAATGGTTGTAAGTGTGTGTTTGTTCACCCTTGTGATCACATGGCTGACCGGAAGCTAGGGCTGCCCAGTGTCATAACATAGGACAGTACACCCCATCACTAGCCCAGGAAATTCAAAATCAAACGTATGATTTCGGCTGAATGCGTATCACTTCCACAACATTATAGAGTTGAAAAATTAAAAGTGGAGGACCAACTATACTTTTACTATCAGATGCGTCAAAAAGAACAAAAATTAAGAAAACTCAAGCAGAACTCTAAACTTAAATAGTATTTTCTACAAAGAGTAATGGTAGGATATACTGAGGTTATATGAAATTAGATATGTAATGAGACCTCAAAATGTAACATGATTGGTCAAGATGGCAGAGAAGTAGCAGACTGAGACTACTTCAGCTAGCCGAATATCAGCTAGATAGCTTATCTAAAGATTGCAAACACCTGAAAATCCGTCGGCAGATCGAAGAGAAGAAGAACAGCAAATCTGGAAACAGAAAAACAACCACTTTCTGAAAGGTAGGACCGGCGGAGAAGTGAATCCAAAGCGACGGGAAGATAGACCCCGGGGGAGGAGCCAGCTCCCAGCAAGCGGCGGAGCAATGGCGCACAAAATCAGGACTTTTAAAAGTCTGTTCCGCTGAGGGACATCGCTCCAGAGGCTAAACCGGGGCGAAGCCCACGCGGGGTCAGCGTGGCCTCAGGTCCCGCAGGGTCACAGAAGGATCGGGGGTGTCTGAGTGTCGCAGAGCTTGCAGGTATTGGAACGGGAAAGCCGGCTACAGAGACAGAGCCAACAGTAAGCTCATAGCTCGGTGTTACCTTGAACCAGTCGCAGGCTCCGTGAGCTCGGAGCGTGGCCAGAGGTCAGGCAGACGGGAGTAACTGGGCGCTGTTCTCTGAGCGCGCACTGAGGAGTGGGGCCCTGGGCTCTCGGCTCCTCCGGGCCAGAGACCAGGAGGCCGCCATTTGTATTCCCGTCCTCCGGAACTCTACGGAAAGCGCTCAGGGAACAAAAGCTCCTGAAAGCAAACCGGAGCGGATTACTCACCCGCCCCAGGTAAGGGCGGTGCAATTTCGCCTGGGGCAAAGACGCTTGAGAATCACTACAACAGGCCCCTCCCCCAGAAGATCAACAAGAAATCCAGCCGAGACCAAGTTCACCTACCAAGGAGTGTGGTTTCAATACCAAGGAGAGCATCAGAATTCCAGAGGAGGAGAAAGCAAAGCACGGAAATCATGGCTTTTTCCCTGTGATTTTTTTTAGTCTTGCAGTTAATTTAATTTTTTTCTTTTTCATTTTTTGTTTTTTTTCTCGCCTTCTGGTAAAATTTTTTTTCTTAACTTTTACCTTTTTTTTTAACGTTTTTTAACTAGTTTAATATATATATTTTTTCTTCTTTATATTTTTCTTTATTTGTTTTCTTTTTTAAAAATTCTTTTCTTTTCTTTTCTTTTTTCTTTTTTTTTTTTCTTTCTTCCTTTTTGAACCTCTTTTTATCCCCTTTCTCCCCCCTCACGATTTGGGATCTCTTCTAATTTGGTTAAAGCATATTTTCCTGGGGTTGTTGCCACCCTTTTAGTCTTTTACTTGCCCCTTCATATGCTCTTATCTGGACAAAATGACAAGACGGAAAAATTCAACACAAAAAAAAGAACAAGAGGCAGTACCAAAGGCTAGGGACCTAATCAATACAGACATTGGTAATATGTCAGATCTAGAGTTCAGAATGACAATTCTCAAGGTTCTAGCCAGGCTCGAAAAAGGCATGGAAGATATGAGAGAAACCCTCTCGAGAGATATAAAAGCCCTTTTTGGAGAAATAAAAGAACTAAAATCTAACCAATTTGAAATCAAAAAAGCTATTAATGAGGTGCAATAAAAAATGGAGGTTCTCACTGCTAGGATAAATGAGGCAGAAGAAAGAATTAGTGATATAGAAGATCAAATGACAGAGAATAAAGAAGCTGAGCAAAAGAGGGACAAACAGCTACTGGACCATGAGGGGAGAATTCGAGAGATAAGTGACACCATAAGACGAAACAACATTAGAATAATTGGGATTCCAGAAGAAGAAGAAAGGGAGAGGGGAGCAGAAGGTATACTGGAGAGAATTATTGGGGAGAATTTCCCCAATATGGCAAAGGGAACGAGCATCAAAATTCAGGAGGTTCAGAGAACGCCCCTCAAAATCAATAAGAATAGGCCCACACCCCGTCACCTAATAATAAAATTTACAAGTCTCAGTGACAAAGAGAAAATCCTGAAAGCAGCCCGTGAAAAGAAGTCTGTAACATACAATGGTAAAAATATTAGATTGTCAGCTGACTTATCCACAGAGACCTGGCAGGCCAGAAAGAGCTGGCATGATATTTTCAGAGTGCTAAATGAGAAAAACATGCAGCTAAGAATAATATATACAGCTAGGCTATCATTGAAAATAGAAGCAGAGATTAAAAGCTTCCAGGACAAACAAAAACTGAAAGAATTTGAAAATACCAAACCAGCTCTACAGGAAATATTGAAAGGGGACCTCTAAGCAAAGAGAGAGCCTACAAGTGGTAGATCAGAAAGGAACAGAGACCATATACAGTAACAGTCACCTTACAGGCAATACAATGACACTAAATTCATATCTCTCAATAGTTACCCTGAATGTAAATGGGCTAAATGCCCCTGTCAAAAGACACAGGGTATCAGAATGGATAAAAAAACAAAACCCATCTATATATTGCCTCCAAAAACCTCATTTTAAGCCCGAAGACACCTCCAGATTTAAAGTGAGGGGATGGAAAAGAATTTACCATACTAATGGACATCAGAAGAAAGCAGGAGTGGCAATCCTTATATCAGATCAATTAGATTTTAAGCCAAAGACTATAATAAGAGATGAGGAATGACACTATATCATATTCAAAGGGTCTGTCCAACAAGAAGATTTAACAATTTTAAATATCTATGCCCCCAACGTGGGAGCAGCCAACTATATAAACCAATTAATAACAAAATCAAAGAAACACATCAACAATAATACAATAATAGTAGGGGACCTTAACACTCCCCTCACTGAAATGGACAGATTATCCAAGCAAAAGATCAGCAAGGAAAGATAAACAACACACTGGACCAGATGGACATCACAGATATATTCAGAACATTTCATCCCAAAGCAACAGAATACACATTCTTCTCTAGTGCACATGGAACATTCTCCAGAATAGATCACATCCTTGGTCCTAAATCAGGACTCAACCGGTATCAAAAGATTGGGATCATTCCCTGCATATTTTCAGACCACAATGCTCTAAAGCTAGAACTCAACCACAAAAGGAAGTTTGGAAAGAACCCAAATACATGGAGACTAAACAGTATCCTTCTAAAGAATGAATGGGTCAACCGGGAAATTAAAGAAGAATTGAAAAAAATCATGGAAACAAATGATAATGAAAATACAACGGTTCAAAATCTGTGGGACACAACAAAGGCAGTCCTGAGAGGAAAATATATAGCGGTACAAGCCTTTCTCAAGAAACAAGAAAGGTCTCAGGTACACAACCTAACCCTACACCTAAAGGAGCTGGAGAAAGAACAAGAAAGAAACCCTAAGCCCAGCAGGAGAAGAGAAATCATAAAGATCAGAGCAGAAATCAATGAAATAGAAACCAAAAAAACAATAGAACAAATCAACGAAACTAGGAGCTGGTTCTTTGAAAGAATTAATAAAATTGATAAACCCCTGGCCAGACTTATCAAAAAGAAAAGAGAAAGGACCCAAATAAATAAAATCATGAATGAAAGAGGAGAGATCACAACTAACACCAAAGAAATACAGACTATTATAAGAACATACTATGAGCAACTCTACGCCAATAAATTTGACAATCTGGAAGAAATGGATGCATTCCTAGAAACATATAAACTACCACAACTGAACCAGGAGAAAGAGAAAGCCTGCACAGACCCATAAACAGTAAGGAGATTGAAACAGTCATTAAAAATCTCCAAACAAACAAAAGCCCAGGGCTAGACGGCTTCCTGGGGGAATTCTACCAAACATTTAAAGAAGAACTAATTCCTATTCTCCTAAAACTGTTCCAAAAAATAGAAATGGAAGGAAAACTTCCAAACTCATTTTATGAGGCCAGCATCACCTTGATCCCAAAACCAGACAAGGATCCCATCAAAAAAGAGAGCTATAGACCAATATCCTTGATGAACACAGATGCGAAAATACTCAACAAAATACTAGTCAATAGGATTCAATAGTACATTAAAAGGATTATTCACCACGACCAAGTGGGATTTATTCCAGGGCTGCAAGGTTGGTTCAACATCCGCAAATCAGTCAATGTGATACAACACATCAATAAAAGAAAGAACAAGAACCATATGATACTCTCAATAGATGCTGAAAAAGCATTTGACAAAGTTCAGCATCCCTTCCTGATCAAAACTCTTCAAAGTGTAAGGATAGAGGGCACATACCTCAATATCATCAAAGCCATCTATGAAAAACCCACCGCAAATATCATTCTCAATGGAGAAAAACTGAAAGCTTTTCCGCTAAGGTCAGGAACACAGCAGGGATGTCCATTATCACCACTGCTATTCAACATAGTACTAGAGGTCCTAGCCTCAGCAATCAGACAACAAAAGGAAATTAAAGGCATCCAAATCAGCAAAGAAGAAGTCAAATTATCACTCTTCGCAGATGATTTGATATTATATGTGGAAAACCCAAAAGACTCCACTCCCAAACTGCTAGAACTTGTACAGGAATTCAGTAAAGTGTCAGAATATAAAATCAATGCACAGAAATCAGTTGCATTTCTCTACACCAACAGCAAGACAGAAGAAAGAGAAATTAAGGAGTCATTCCCATTTACAATTGTACCCCAAACCATAAGATACCTAGGAATAAACCTAACCAAAGAGGCACAGAATCTATACTCAGAAAACTATAAAGTACTCATGAAAGAAATTGAGGAAGACACAAAGAAATGGAAAAATGTTCCATGCTCCTGGATTGGAACAATAAATATTGTGAAAATGTCTTTGCTACCTAAAGCAATCTACACATTTAATGCAATTCCTATCAAAGTACCATCCATCTTTTTCAAAGAAATGGAACAAATAATTCTAAAATTTATATGGAACCAGAAAAGACCTCGAATAGCCAAAGGGATATTGAAAAAGAAAGCCAACATCGGTGGCATCACAATACCGGACTTCAAGCTCTATTACAAAGCTGTCATCATCAAGACAGCATGGTACTGCACAAAAACAGACCCATAGATCAATGGAACAGAATAGAGACCCCAGAAATAGACCCTCAACTCTATGGTCAACTCATCTTCGACAAAGCAGGAAAGAATGTCCAATGGAAAAAAGACAGCCTCTTCAATAAATGGTGCTGGGAAAATTGGACAGCCACATGCAGAAAAATGAAATTGGACCATTTTCTTACACCACACACAAAAATAGACTCACAATGGATGAAGGACCTCAATGTGTGAAAGGAATCCATCAAAATCCTTGAGGAGAACACAGGCAGCAACCTCTTCGACCTCAGCCGCAGCAACATCTTCCTAGGAACGACGCCAAAGGCAAGGGAAGCAAGGGCAAAAATGAACTATTGGGATTTCATCAAGATCAAAAGCTTTTGCACAGCAAAGGAAACAGTTAACAAAATCAAAAGACAACTGACAGACTGGGAGAAGATATTTGCAAACGACATATCAGATAAAGGACTAGTGTCCAGAATCTATAAAGAACTTAGCAAACTCAACACCCAAAGAACAAATAATCTAATCAAGAAATGGGCAGAGGACATGAACAGACATTTCTGCAAAGAAGACATCCACATGGCCAACAGACACATGAAAAAGTGTTCCATATCACTCAGCATCAGGGAAATACAAATCAAAACCACAATGAGATATCACCTCACACCAGTCAGATGGCTAAAATCAACAAGTCAGGAAATGACAGATGCTGGCGAGGATGCGGAGAAAGGGGAACCCTCCTACACTGTTGGTGGGAATGCAAGCTGGTGCAGCCACTCTGGAAAACAGCATGGAGGTTCCTCAAAATGTTGAAAATAGAACTGCCCTATGACCCAGCAATTGCACTACTGGGTATTTACCCTAAAGATACAAACGTAGTGATCCAAAGGGGCACGTGCACCCGGATGTTTATAGCAGCAATGTTCACAATAGCCAAATTATGGAAAGAACCTAGATGTCCATCAACCGATGAATGGATCAAGAAGATGTGGTATATATACACAATGGAATACTATGCAGCCTTCAAAAGAAATGAAATCTTGCCATTTGCGACAACATGGATGGAACTAGTGCGTATCATGCTTAGCGAAATAAGTCAAGCAGAGAAAGACAACTATCATATGATCTCCCTGATATGAGGAAGTGGTGATGCAACATGGGGGCTTAAGTGGGTAGGAGAAGAATAAATGAAACAAGATGGGAATGGGAGGGAGACAAACCATAAGTGACTCTTAATCTCACAAAACAAACTGAGGGTTGCTGGGGGGAGGGGGTTTGGGAGAAGGGGGTGGGATTATGGACATTGGGGAGGGTATGTGCTTTGGTGAGTGCTGTGAAGTGTGTAAACCTGGTGATTCACCGACCTGTACCCCTGGGGACTAAAAATATATGTTTATAAAAAATAAAAAATTTTAAAAAAATTTTTTTAAATGTAACATGATTAATTATGCAAATATTCAATTTTTAAATAGAGTCTTAAGGCTGGAACTAAATGGAAAAATAAATAGAAGAGCATAGTTAAGAACATGGCCTTCTGAATCTGAGTACCTCAGTTTTGAACTCTGGCTCCAAAGAAATTATAGATGGATGACTTTGGACAAGATAGTTGAGTGTTCTGTGCCTTAGTTTTCCAAGCTATAAAATGGAGATTTTAATAGAACTTTCTTCATAAACATAGTATGGGGATTAAATTACTGAATATATGTACAGTTCTTGGAATAGTACCTGGCACCTAGTAAGTTCTCAATAAATGCTGGTTTTTTTTAGTGGTGGTGTGGGAAACTAACACAAACAAACAAACAGCCCAGCAAACTCCCAATCAGGCATCTGGTTCTGTGTCTGCAACTAGTTAAATTCCCCAGACCTCATTGAAGCCATCTATAAAACAAAAGTGTTGGGCTAGGTCATCTCAAAATTCCAAATTTTAAAACATATTACTTTAAAACACAATTGTTTGGAAGTATGCTATATGTTCTGCCAAGTTTTTAATGTGGAAGGTGATACTATTTTAACACACCATATTCTAAAGCACTTACTTACACAAAGATGTAGTTCTTGGATTCTACTTCCTCATCTTGTATTTTCTCTTTGACCAAAGACTGTGGAAATTCATTTGTTGCTTCTTCTGGGAAAAAGGCTCTTGCCAAGGTCACAGTGATTTTCACATTGCTAAGACCAATGGTCACTTCTTGACCTCGTACTCACAGATGATTTTCCCCCCTTCTCCATTCACCAGACAAATTGTCTTTTTAATAGACAAACAGGTTCTTCCCTACTCTCCTTGCTCAGCGACTTCTCCCCAACCACACTACCTCAGTTCTGAACTTTGAACACCCTGCACTTATCTCAGACTAGCTGGTGTTATCAGAGGCACCCGCTTGGAATTCTCTATCCACAGATCATGGCTGGCTCCTTAGAGAGACTTCCCTGATTAATCAATACCCTAGATCCCTTAGTCTACATTTTCCTATCTCATATTTTTTAATGAAACTGAAATTTTCAGTTATTATCTGAAATTATATTTATTTTTACTATGTAAAAATATTTACATATATTTATTTTTAGTATGTAAAAAGAAAGTAAACTCCATGAAACAGGCACATTATCCAGCTGAATGCCAAGATCAGAAAAACTTCTCAATAAATATTCATTGAATGAAAGATAATCCATTTTCTTTTATATCATGACCAAAATATTCCCTGCCTTCCTTCATCACCCTGCATGTCAGTTCCACTTATTTGACATGTCACAAATTATTCTGTATTTACCCCAAAGATACATATGTAGTGAAAAGAAGGGCCATATGTACCCCAATGTTCATAGCAGCAATGGCCACAGTTGCCAAACCAAGATACCCTTCAATGGACGAATGGATAAAGAAGATATGATCCGTACATACAATAGAGTATTATGCCTCCATCAGAAAGGATGAATACCCGACTTTTGTATCAACATGGACGGGACTGGAAGAGATTATGCTGAGTGAAATAAGTCAAGTAGAGAGAGTCAATTATCATACAGTTTCACTTATTTGTGGGGAAATGGAGAGGAGAAGGAAGTTGGGGGAAATTGGAGGGGGAGACAAACCATGAGATACTGTGGACTCTGAGAAACAATCTGAGAGTTTTGGAGGGGAGTGGAGTGGGAGGTTGTGAGAGCCTGGTGGTAGGTATTATGGAGGGCATGTATTGCATGGAGCACTGGATGTAGTGCATAGAGAATGAATTCTGGAACACTGAAAAGAAATTTTAAATAAAAAATAATAATAATAAAAAATAAATAATTTAAAAAAAATTATTCTGTATTCTGGATTTTTCTTCTGTGTGTATGTTCTAGTTCTCCAATTATAAAGTGACTTGTGGGATGAAACTGTGTCACACATTGGGTCTCTTAGAAACTAGTGGACCTTTTTCACAGTATCTCACCCAATATTTTTTAACATATTAATTTTAAAGGAAGACAAAGTGACTGCTAATTTATAAAAACTAAGTTACCTATAGTCAGAAGGAGAAAAACAATACAGAACAAAAAAGTGCTTAAATATTTATAAAAACTCTTGGAGCGCCTGGGTGGCTCAGTTGGTTGGACGACTGCCTTCGGCTCAGGTCATGATCCTGGAGTCCCAGGAACAAGTCCCACGTCGGACTCCCGGCTCCATGGGGAGTCTGCCTCTCCGACCTTCTCCTCACTCATGTTCTCTCTCACTGTCTCTCTCTCAAATAAATGAATAAAATCTTTAAAATATATATATTTATAAAAACTCTGTATCCAATAGTTTGTCTGAAACCGACACATTGTCCTAGGCAGTAGGAAGCAGTGAGAGATGAACTTCAGTTTTGTTAATGGACAACCCAAATTATTTTGGTTCTTTGAAAAACTGATTTGTTACCCATGTTAAGAACAATCCATCTATGGTCTAAATATTTAACAATGTAATCTAAGGAAAGTCTAATCTCAGTTGAATGGATTTTACTTTACGTTTTACAAATCTTACAGTAGCTGGTACCTAGGAGCAGAATCTTCATTGTCTTTGCTAACAATCGGAGTCATATTTCTAAATAACAACTGTTATTTTGTCTCTTCTGAGTCTGACATTCTGTGTTGGTTCCTCACCACTATACACAGCAGTTCAAACTTCTTAGCACGTCTTCTTAAGACTTTTCAGGAGTGAGCCTCTATTTACATTCTCACTTCTTACCATTCCCTTGCCCCTCTTCAGAGCTCTTTTGTCTAACCCCCCCCAACAAACACAGAGTTAGCTCTAGACAATAAAAAATGCAGATCTCCTAGGGAACTCCACTACTTCCTCCTCTACACTATTTTCTCGGGCAGAAACACTCTGACCTCTTCCCTCTCCTTAGTTGTTTCACTCCCACTCAAATGCTGGGGAGCACCCCTTCCAGCATGCCTTCCCTGACCTTGGCTACCTCCTACCCAGATGACATTAGGCTCTTCGTATGATCTCATAATGTCTTGTGTTGACTGTCATAGAGTGCACATCTCACACTATGAAATGGTCTCTTTTTACCAGGCTGTCTCCTGCAGTCAAGGACAAGTTCTCCCCAACTATATCCTCAGTAACTTACATATAGCAGGTGCTTAAGAAGTAGTCTTAAAGAAGTGAATAAGTGGATGGATGAGATATTGTCATCGACATGACTTATTAAAATGAAGATTAAATAACTACTTTCACGGATGCTTGGGTGGCTCAGTTAGTTAAGCGGCTGCCTTGGGCTCAGGTCATGGTCCCAGCGTCCTGGGATCAAGCTTCCTGCTCTAAGGAGTGCCTACTTCTCTCTCTGTCTTCCTCTCGCCTCCTCGTGCATTCTCTCTGACAAATAAAATAAATAAGTATCTTTTTAAAAAAATAATTACTTTCAGATGTAATTTACTTGTATGGAAAAAAGAAGCACAGTGTGACTAGAAATTTTACAATCAAAATCAGCAATTCACTATCTTTGGAGTAAGAATAGTCACAGTTCTTTTCTCAAAACTACCTTCTTCAAAATGATTAAATTATTCCAACACAATAGTTTAAACAAGTACCTTTATAAACATATCACAAAAAGCTCATGATTACCAAATAAACACTGATATTTCTCTCATTTAACCAGCTTACCTTTATAAAGCTTTAATAAGCAATAAGAAAAAAACTATGGTTAGGAGATATAGTCAAAAGCTCTTTTTAGGTCTCATTTGAAGGCATGACTATTTGGTAAATATTACCTAAAAACATCTTTGAAATAACTTCTACAGTTTTTTCTTAAATTTTAAATGCATGTTGTGTCCCTCTCTAAGGGCAAAATATTTGGGAGTGTTTCAAAGAAACTATATCTGATATGTTCACCTTACTGTTAGCAGTATTTTGAGTATTTTAAAGAATAAATGCCTTTGGGGTCCCTGGGTGGCTCATGGGTTAAACCTCTGCCTTCGACTCAGGTCATGATCTCAGGGTCCTGGGATTGAGCCCCACATCAGGCTCCCTGCTCAGCGGGGAGCCAGCTTCCTCCTCTCTCTCTGCCTGCCTCTGCCTACTTGCAATCTCTCTCTCTCTCTCTGTCAGGTAAATAAATATAATCTTTAAATATTTAAAAAAAAAAAAAGAAGAAGAAATGCCTTTGAAGGTAGAAATAATTGTGGGTTTTTTCCGGTTTTATTGAGATATAAGTGACATATAACACTGTATTAGTTTCAGGAGTACAATGATTTATGTATAAGAAATGATTACCACAAGTTTAGTTAACATCTAGCACTAAACCATTAATGTAATCAATTATTATTTTAATTAATGACCCATTAATAATGTGATCAATTGTTAAAATACTTGACTTACTTTAAATGGAATTACTTCAGGGGAGAGTTGCTCCAATTCTTGAGTCACATTAATGCAGCTCTTTGTAGTTGGGCTGGTCATTGTCAACAAGTCTGAGATCTTTGGGCCTGTCTAGCTGACAGGGTGCACACAAGAGAGGAAAACAAAGACCCCCAGGTAAAAGAAAAATGAAAATCAGAATGAAACAGAAAACATCTGATGGTAAAAATGTAAAGATAAAGTTTTTCTGAGTAGATTTGTCGATTAGACTTTATCTAAAGCAATAGTTTTTGGCACAAGGGCAATCACCTACCACCACTACCACCATTCCATAATAATTTTCCCTTCCTTTCCTTGACTGAGTTCTTGTTTACCTCAGTTAGGAGAAGTCTACACAGTGGAGGGTCTACAGTTCTACCATGAGATCTCCTCTTGGAAAAAGCTGGTCATGTGAAAGGAAGAGAGTTTCTCTCCATCCTCCACAGATGGAGAGAGGCCCTGGAGAGTCCATGGACCTGAGGGATCAACAGCAGCAGACTGGGGAGGGTGCAAAGAGAGGTGAGGCTGATCCAGAGAGAGGAAGCCAGCTCTACAGCAACGAGGAACACAGACAGCGAGGCATGCTAGCACAGGGCAGACCAGGGCTAAGGACCTAGACTTACCTCTTCCCCCTCCACCCCTCCTGTGAACACACACCAGACCCCTGGGGAGAGAGATCCAGAAGAGTGAACTTCCTCCTAATCAAGGGTATATAGCCCAGACATTGAGATACTGGGTACTGCTCTAAATTTATCTCAATATTTGGGAGCACTTCATATGTCCTGCAGGAGGCAGGGCCCCTCTCCTCCTGCGACTCTGCTGTATCCCACCTTTCTCTTTCACCTGTGCCCTAACTCCCTCTCTCCCTCCTTCCAGTGGGTGCTCTTTGGGCAACTAACTCCATTTTCTGATTGCCCTGAAGCAAATTCCTAGTTGCTGTCCAAGGTAAAAACACAGCTTTCAATCAAAACTTGGACTCCTTATGGTTTTGAGTTTACAGGTTATGTGATAATGAATCAAAAGAAAAATATTTATCTGATCACTAATGATAATTTTGTTATAAATATTAATATATGACACAATGACTATTTTTGTTAGAAGTTACATTCACATAGTTCTTACTAAATTTAAATATAAGAAGAATTTCTAGTTTATCCAATAGGGTATAAATAGCACATAGGCAATAATACAGAGAACAGAAAATATTAATCACATTGAAATAATTATTAACCTAATTTCTGGGTTTAAAGTCACTAAACAAGTGTTAAAAACAAGACATCACTCCCCAAATGGAGTCGTTTATGCTAAGCTCCATATCAGGAAACTGAGGCTTACGTTAACTATTTCAACCCTCCCAGAAATGGAGTCTTAAACCAATCAGGAATCTCCTAATCAGCATTAGTCAGGTAATCTCCCTGACATACCCCGTCATCCCCTACAAAGAAAGCAACCTTGCAACAGTAAATCTGCTTTCCTATACAGCTTTAAAAAACTCTATCGAAGGAAGTAATATTTTAGGAAGTGTCTGAGTAGAGAATGCTTTTCAAATTGGAAGACCAAGGAAAGACATGAAGGAAAAAAATTGTTCTCAACACAAATGAAACCTGAGAAAAGTATCTGAAGTTGGAGTTGGAATTACCAGGCAAAAAAATTATAAATGCACTTACCTAAGGCAAGTGCACTTTGAAGGAATAAAGGTGTAAGGAGTTGTGTTGGTTAAAACACTCCAAAACCCCTTATATCCTTAATAGGCTATTTCCATTCCTTTTAGGTTTAGCATAGCATTGAAAAAATGGAATGCAAGACGACATTTGAATTTATTTAACTATCATGAAGTGATGTTTGTAGTGCTTCTAAAATAAAGACAAGTTTTATGTATATAAAAGACAGAAAACAAACTCCACAAATAGAAGCATGAAATCCATTTGGAATGGTTAAACCAACCAGAATGTGTGGGTATTTGTAACTTGAAATACACTCAATCATTTTGTCAAGCACATTTTTTTTTTTTGAGTTGGATATTTGGAGAAAGATGTAATCCATATGTTTTTCATTAATTTACACTTGCATTAAAATGGGGTTCAAATTATATATTCATGCACCATGAGTGAGTTATTTCTGTTGAAATGGATCTTTTCTTGATTAAAAAAATTTCACACTACAATATAGTCCAAGGTTGTCAATTCATATCATAAACTCTTAGTCTAGAATACAGATTTTTTTGACATATGAGAAGATATACTAAGTTTTACAACCATCTGGCACAATTAAAGGTCAAGTTCTTGCCTTTTCTGTCACTATTAATGACCACTATTTGCCATGACAAAATAATCATATAATAACAATAATTTCTATTTGGCTCCCTATTTCAAGGTTCAGTACATTTCATTATACCTACGTTGGGGGACTCCAGATTTAGAAATTCTTCTTTTATATTTCACTTAGGTTTTATCAAGTAAATTTATTTTCACCAAATATAGGGAACATTATCATAGGCCCTAAACCCTAAAAACAACTCAAACAAAATAAAACAAAATAACATAAAACAAAAACATAAAATTTTACTTTTCATGAGCCTAAGATTTCACTTTACATACAATAGTATCCCTTGGTATCCAGATCAGCTTCTCTTGTCCATTAACTAATTTCCATTTGTGATGACTTATGTCATTTTCCCCCTCAATAGATGTCTTCATTGCTGCTCTTTGTGGGGGGAAAGGCAAAGAGAAAAAAGGCGAAGAAAGATCACACTGAAGCCCTGGAAGCCAGATGTCACAACCTTTGCTCTCACCAGGCAGAGCTTCCAGAGACACAGTGGCACATTGTCTGAGATGAGAGTCGAGAGGCAAGAGGCTCCCGTAGCCCTAAGAGAGGAAGCTTCTGGCTGTGGCTGGATCTGTGGTAGCTTTTTAATTCATCCTCTACCATACCAAATGCCACTTTTGGCGGTAGCCTAGTAGTGTTGACACTTGGTTTTGTATGCCATAGTTCAAAGACCACACTGTGAAATAGCTCTAGAATGTGCCTTGTAACAGTTGTAACAATAAGGACATTTACATCCTTTTTTGGGAGGGAGGAGAACACTTAAGTACTACTCTCTCAGCAAATTTCAATTATACAACACAATGTTACCAACTATGGACACCACGTTTTACATTAGACCTTCAGACCTTATTCATCTTATAACTAAAAGTTTATACCCTTTTACAAAACTCTCTCTCTTTCCCCCACCTCCCACCCCCGGCAACCCCTTTTTTACTCTCCTTTTCTGAGTTCAAATTTTCTTTTCTTACCTTTTCTTTTTGTTTTCTTTTTTAGGATCACATACATAAGGGACACCATGAGCATTTGTTTTCTCTGTCTGGCTTATTTCACTTAGTGTAATGCCCTTCTGATTCATTCATCTTACTGCAAATGACAGGATTTCCTTCTTTTTTAAGGCTGAATGCTATTCCATTGTGTAGATACACCACTTTTCTCAGTCCATTCATTTCTCAGCAGACACTTAGCCTGTTTCCGTATGTTGAGTATTGTGCATAATGCCTTTATGAACATGGAAATACAGCCGTAACTTCAAGATAATGATTTCATTTCTTCTGGCTATACATCCCAAAGTGGGATTTTTAAATCATATGGTAGTTCTATTTTTAATTTCCCGTGGAATTTCCATACTGTTTTCCATAGTGGCTTACATTCCCTCCAATAGTGCACAGGGTTCCTTTTTCCTCACAGCCTCCCCAGTGTTTGTTCTCTCTTATCTTTCTGAGACTAGCCATCCTGACTAGGTAGCTTGCTGTGGTTTTGATTTGCATTTCTTTGATGGTTAATGATGTTCAGCATCTTTTTTTTTTTTTTTTCTATTGGGTATCTGAATATTTTCTTTGGAAAAATGTCTGTTTAGGTCCTTTGCTCATTTTTTTAGAAGATTTTTTTACTTATTCATTTGACAGACAGAGATCACAAGGAGGCAGAGAGGCAGGCAGAGAGAGAGGAAGGGAAGTAGGCTCCCCACTGAGCAGAAAGCCCAACATGGGGCTCGATCCCAGGACCCCGGGATCATGACCCGAGCCAAAGGCAGAGGCTCCAACCCACTGAGCCACCCTGGCTTCCCTCTTTGCTCATTTTTTAATTGTGGTGGAGAAGGTATTTGTTTTGCTATTGAAATGAATTCCTTGTATGTTTGGATATTTACTCCTTATCCCAATATGTATTTGGAAATATGTTTTCCTATTGCATAGGTTGCCTTTATATTGAGTTGATGTTTTTCTATGCTGTGCAGAGGATTTCTACTTTATTATAGGTCTACTTGTTTGTTTTTATTTGTTTTGAGATGCAATATTGCAGAGGGTTCAAGATATGTTCTTGGTCCTTAGAAGAGAAAACACCCTCTGTTTGTACTCTACACTTCAATGAGTTTAATTAAGGTTATCATTTTCTGAGTTGTTTTTTAAGCCAAGAGAATGCCCACTGCCTTCTTCTTGACCATATATTCTATAAGGAGAATACGATGACCTAAAATGGAATTTTCCTGAACCATGTGCCAAAAGTGTAACATCCTATTAGTAAGAATAATATGAATAAATAACCAGGTGTTATAGACTGCTGTATCCTCTCAAAGGTATATTCAAGTCCTACTCCTTGGTTCCCGTGAACAAGATCTTGTTTGGAAATAGTCTTTGCAAATGTACTTAAGTTCAGATGAGAACATACTAACTTTGGGTGGGCTCTCATACAGTATGACTGGTGTCTTTCTAAGAGAAGAAAAATAGGTCACAACTATAGAAACAGAGACTCAGAGGGGAGATTACCATCTGAAGACAGAAACAGAGTCATAAGCCCAGAATGCCTAGGGCTCCCAGCTTCACAAGAGGCAAGAACAGATCCTTCTCTAGAGGCTTTGGAGGGACCAAGACCTTCCCAACACCTTGATTTTGGACTTCAAGCCTCTAGAACTGTAAAAGATCACAAGCCTCTAGAACTGTAAAAGATCACATTTCCATTGTTTAAGACACCCAGTTCACAATGCTTTGTGGCACTTGATGCAGTTGGAGATAGGAGTCTTTCAACGCTCCAGTGCAGTTCTGGTGGTATATCACAGAGCACCACAGTGTCCACTTCAACGAATTCTATTTGTAGTCCTATGTTCTAGAAGAAAATGGTTTCTGATGAATGAAAATTTACGTGTATTATACAGAAGATATGTAGTCAAGAGTGAAGATATGCCTACCCAAACTCCATATTTCAGAGAACCCTCCTCCTCCATGGATATCCTTCCAGGGAAGGCCATCCCCCAAGGCAGCTCTTTGTTATGGGCTTTACCAGAAGGACTGGCATAGTCTGTAGCCCACTGAATCTGAAGATCCTGCGTTCATGGATTTTGGGTTAGTACTTTTTAGGCAAAGTTTTACAATATGAGGACAGGGGTAATTACTTAGATTAAAAAACAAGTAGCTTTGGGTTTGGCTACTTGAGGGCAGGGATCATTTTAGATGGATCTTGGTACCCCAGTAGTCTGCTACGGTATGTGCCAGCAGTGGGTGCCAAAAGTGGCTAATGAAGGGGCACCTGAGAGGCTCAGTGGGTTAAGCCTCTGCCTTCAGCTCAGGTCATGATCTCAGGGTCCTGGGATTGAGTCCCGTATTGGGCTCTCTGCTCAGCAGGGAGCCTGCTTTCCCCCCACCTCCCCCAACTCTGCCTGCTTCTCTGCCTACTGGTGATCTCTCTCTCTGTGTCAAATAAATAAAAATATCTTATAAAAAAATGGTTAATGAAGTAGTAAGTAAACATTAGGTATGTATAAATGTTTGGTTATACATAAGGAGATATGCTTTAAGTAAAAACCGAGTACAACTATTAATGCTTTACCTTTTTAAAAATAGGATAGCTTATAAGGATGTTTGTACACATTATTTAACTTAATTTTCAATACAACTCTATCAAATAGATATTATTCTCGGTTTTATGGGTAGGAAATGAAGGTTTGGTGACATGCCCAAGATCACACAGCTAGTGAGAGGTGTAAAAATGGTGTGAGTGATTCATAGTCCCAATCTTGGAGTCCCAATCTTACATTCTCTGTCCCCTATACCATAATTGCCTTTTGAGGAAATGCCTGCACAGGTCTTGAGACAGCAGACTTCACTTAAATCATTGCATCCCTAGAAAATATTCACTTCAACAGTTTCTATCACAATTTGCCCCCTTTCCGTGGTTAACAAATACCTGAAAGGGGTGCCTGGCTGGGTCAGTTAGAGCATGTACTCTTGATCTTGGAGTCATGAGTTTGAATCCCCTGCTGGGTGTAGGGATGACTTAAAAAATAAAATAAAGTAAAATAAACTTGGGTGAGGCAGACTTTTAAAAAAAACAAAAAACAAAACCTGAAACCGTCTTCTCATTTGAACAACATAAGAGTACACGTGTTAATGCTTAACTTACACCAGCAGCTAACTGTCAAGAAGAACAGTCCCTGTTTAAATCCAAGGAATTGGTTGTATAATTATACAACTAAAATTTTAGCCAGATGTAGTTGCAAATGAATTATATTAATTAACCCCCTTCTTTCTGTCTTCTGAAGATTACAGAAATTTTATACTAATTTTATCTATACTGTACTTTAATATTATAGACATTCTTAGCTAAAATATCTATCATGATTAAATATTTTACTGAAAGCCATCATGATTAAATATTTTACTGAAAGCCATCTTGATTAAATATTTTACTGAAAGTCATCATTTATCATAACCTAATATATAAAGCACACAGTACTAGACTGGATTCTTTAACTGCCCAGAATCTCTCTGCATGAAGGAGCAGTTCCTGAACTCTGCCTCAACCAGCACATTCAAAATGATTCCCATGGAGTGAGGATTGGAACCATGCAACTGTCTTTTGGACCCAAGTTTGATGAATCCAGTCCTATTCTATAAATCTGAGATTTGGATTTGAGAGAGACACTGCAGGGACCATTAAAGCTGAATCACAGAATTGCAATGCTGCAGGAAGGAGGTCCAGGATCCCCAGTAACCGAGAGTTAGTCTGACATGAAAATAGTTGTAAGGGATTCTGAAAAACTAGCCAGACATAAATCATTAAAAAAAACTAATCATGAAAGCATAAGCTGGACCAAATTAGAATTTAACTACCTCCTTAGAGATGAAATCATGAACCATTTAGACATTTTATAATCACACCCAACCTCCACCACGCCATGTTACAGGAGACAAAAAAAGCGAGTCACATGTAACACCACTGAACTGTACTGAACTGAACATTATAAATGGTTAAGATGGTAAATTTTGTTGTGTTTTTACCCACCCCCGGAATCATGCAGAAATTAACTTGCTAGTTAAGAATGTAATATTTATCCAGTTGAGATTCTCTGCTTCCAAAAGAGAAAGTGAACTTAGTTAACTTTCTAGGCCATGGCAAAGAGATGAGGCACTTAATGTGTCCCTGAATAAAGGTAACATTTAGTGTTGAAGACATTCACAGACATCAGCAGAGCATGCTGGTGAATGCTTAACAATCAGCTCTCAAACAACATAACTGCGTAGAACTGGTCAGTTTCCACAGTGTAATTGCCTCCATGCCCATTTCAAAGCACAAAGGTGACCAGTAAACACAGAGCTGGGAATAAATGGACACAATGTGCTCTTTTGAGCACCCACATGCCAAGGCAGGGGGGCAAGGCAGAGCAGAACCACCCCCAAATGTCACTTGTGTCTTCATTTCATTTGTTTCAAGTTCAGAATGTAGTTATGCAGGAAGAGGTAAAGGGAACAAATATTTGCGAATGGCTATTGTGTACCCAACCCAATTTAAATGACTTCATTTTAAAATGTTAGGTACACCACAAATGCTACACTTAAAAGGGTGACTTTGTGGTATGCGAATTACACTGCAATCTTTGAAAAATGTTGGGTATAACACCTTAGAGATTTGACTAACTCTCTGGATAGATTTTTTTTTTCCTCTTATGAAAGAATCCTTTTAAATTCTTTCAGATGAAAGATTATACAAGCCATGAAAAGTCATGATCTTTATCATAATCAAGCTGTTGTTATCTGAGTGCTTCTCTAAACTGAATGCTATGCCAGCTTACGGTGTTTACCTTCAGAGCACAGGGGACAAGTGGTTAAGTGGGAAGTTTCTACTGGCAACCTAGTGTGAAAGTATGGTCTCTGTACTTGTCAACTCTTCCGTCTTCCACCAAAAACTGATATTGGTATTTACAAATTATTAGTCCCAACAAGAGTTATGGTGGAAAAAAAAAAAAAAAAAGAGTGACAAAGACAGCCCTGCCAGTAATGGATCAACAGTTCTAATGGTGTCATGGAACATGAGTTTCACATTTCTATCTGCAGGCCCTTCACTGCTTCTTTTAGAGAACTGTAGCCTCATCATTAAAATAATTACCCAAATTAGAATACCAAAATCATAGAATTTTGGAATGGAGAGTGCTTACAGATTTCTTGTGACTTATTCCTTTTACAGATGAAGGGGGAAGAATTTAGTCACACCACGGTTCTTTTCAGAAGAGAAGTCAGTTTACTGGCTCCTCCAGCAGTCAATTCCATCTCACTCGTGGAGCTGCCACGAGGCGTTTTAAAATCCCAAATGTTTATGTTTTACGGAATTCCTACCCCAACGTCTAGTTCCAGAACCAGCACCTCTCCTCCATGGAATTACCTCTATTTTACCAATTTTTAGTACCTCCAGATATTTCTCATAGTAAGAAACAATGCCTGAAACATACTAGACTGTATTTCAACTGTTTCCCACCATGAGGGACACTTGAAACTCTTAGGAGGGATCTAGTGTCTCCAGTTTCATCTGTTTTTATATTATAGATTATAACATTTATAATATATTCATTACATTATTATATATTAGAATTCTATTATTTACAATATATTCATAATATATATATATTTATATAATAAATACATATTATACACATCATATCTATATAATATATAGATATATATGGCAAATGCATTTCCCCAATTAGTTCTTTTTGAGCTCGTTCTGCCTCTAACAGAAATTTAATTGGCAGTACTTTATAACGAAGTCAACAGTGACGCATGTTAATGTGAAAAGGAAAGCTTTCAGATTCCAACCATACCATCACCGGTAAGGCTACTAATAATCATAGCTAACATTAATGGGCCTTAAATGAGTATAACTTAATCAACACAATTTTAAAAATAGGAGCTATGATCAATCCAGCTTCTCGCTGAGGAAAGGGGCCGAGAAGAAGCCAAGTAACTTGCCTAAGGTTACTACTCAGGGTGTCAGGTGAGGTCTCAGGAGCCTTCAGCAGGTAAGTAGGCTACTGTCCTCCATCAGTGACATCTAAGCGGCTCTGGGCTAAGATGGAGAGACAGACATGGCAGGAGAACAGAAACTCCTACCTTGTCTTCTCTCCCTCCTCTTTCTTCCTCTCCAGGGATGGCATTAATGTCCATCTGCACCACCTGTGATCCATGAAATCAGTCACTGAAATTATAGCTTTAAGGCTCACTATTTAAAAATCTGCCTTTGCCTTGTACTGGACCGTTAGTTTGCTTAATGCATTTTGTAATAAATTTAAGAATGTTAAAACTGAGTTTAAAAAAACTGAGTTTTCTACATATTAGTGAAACTGAGTTATGAATCCCTTCTTGGAGTGTCTATCAACATCAGGCTTTTGTGTTAGGCACAGCATCCAGAACTACAGAGGATATTTATAGTGCAGACTACTAAAATACTGTATTAATGTAATGGAGAGGGTTTTTGTTGTTGTTGTTCTGATCATTTTTCTTTCTAGGAAATTGACCACGGCCCACTTGCATCCTGCTTATCACATCCTTCAGAGATGGCAGAGGGACATGGGTCCTCTCTCCATTTCTTTCTTCTCCTCTACTAGACCCTGATTCTCAATTGCCTAATTTTTCTCAAGCCCCAGGAGGAGGTTTTTGAGTCAGTCTGGAAGCTAGCCACTTGAATTCTGACCCATGAGCCACTCTGAAAGCTGGATCATCTCAGCAATTATCCAGTCTCTCCACGTCTTCACATCTTCAACTATTTAGGAAAATAACAACACTCATCTCATCTAGAAGCTGTGTTAGTTAAATGGGGAAACAGGGCACAGAGCCCACTAAGCGGCAGGCCCTTCCCTCCGTGAGCCCTTCCCCTTCTAGGCTGAAAGCCTGGAGCACAGGCTCGTCAGGGATCCTTACCATTTTTAGGTCAAGACCCTTTGGGGATCTAAGGAGGTCTAAGGACCCACCATGCAAAAGCAGGTCTAGCCTCACTTCTGGTACATGATTTCATGGGTTTTGAGGACCTTCCACAGCTTGCCTGGGCCTTCACAGACCAATTGTTAGAAACTTCTAGAACAGTACAGCATTCTGATTGAGGAGCGGTGAACTGCACAGGGAAAAAACACAAGAATAAAGACAGCAGGGGGTGAATGATCAAAGGAGTTTAAAAATAACTAAAAGAAAAGAAATAAATGGAAAAAAGACAAAAAAGGCAAACTTGGTTAGGGCAGAGAGAACATATAATAAATATAGATCTGGGGCACCTCGGTGGCTCAGTGGGTTAAGACTCTTCCTTCGGCTCAGGTCATGGGGTCCTGGGATCGAGCCCCGCGTCAGGCTCTCTGCTCAGCGGGGAGCCTGCTTCTCCCTCTCTCTTGGCCTGCCTCTGTGCCTGCTTGTGATCTCTGTCAAATAAATAAATAAAATCTTTTTTTTAAAAAAAAGTAAAGAAATATGGGTCCATCTGTAGCCACTGTCGGCAGCCCAGATCGATACACTTGTTAGCCGAGGATTTAGGTAATTCGCAGGGTATTCAAATAGTTAATCATGGCCTTAGAAACATTTGACAACAAAGTGTACACTAATCCAAAGTATAATCAAATCGTAAAAGCCAAATGGACCTTCCAGATGTCGGGGATGAATAATTCATGTCAGCCAGCACATTACCCTGATGAGGCTTCGCCTTCATGCCTACCTTCGCCGCTTTAGAATTATGGGACCACGGTTTCTGGAGGCTTCTTTGAAAACCATAGTAACAAATAAATTAGCTTAATTGTTTACTGCTTTACCAACTCAGATGAAACGATTTTGTTAAAAAAAAAAAAAAAGTGACTCCCAGAGAAGAGCAGACAATCTCAAGCCGCGTGAGAGCTCTCCCCTGGTGCTGTGGTCCTCTCTCTTGTTCTGTGTCAGCCTGGATTCGACGGCAGATTGTGGCCTATCTGCTATTTTCCTGCTCCTCTCCCTTCCCTAATATTAGCCCTCCAATTAAAAGAAGGAGCCTTGGGGAACTGGGAAAAGGGGGTCTATTCACATCTATCTTACAATGCACAGGGTAGATTCCACAACAACAAATTATCAGGCCCCAGATGTCTAGTGCGAAGGTTGAGAAACCCTAATGTAACCCCAAAGTTAGAATACAAGTCTGAGAGGGTGGTTTCCACCTGGGATTCTCTTTATTCACACCACCATAGTATTTGTGTGTCGTTTTCCTCAACAACCCACTCACTTTTCTTACAGATCCAGAAAACCACCAAAGCCGGTTATCTAGTGGATTGGGGAACAACCTAGAATATTCCCACTCTCCTTTCTGAGTCTGGTGCCCAGGAGAACCATGACTGGATGAAGGCCCGTAAGGAATCCCAGGTGTACCTCCTAAGGGCCAACTGACTTGAAAAGATACTGAGCCTCCCTGAACCTAAACTCTTCAGTAGTAAAATGAGAATAAAAGGGCGGATTCTGTAAATGTTCAGAATCAACAATATATATCTGTGTCTCTCACGCAGTGTTTACTGAAGTAGGTGCTGATAAACGGTATTATTAATACTTAATAGCAATGGATCCCAAATTACATTGTGCATAATTATGAACCAGGGAAGTTATTAAATTCACGTTCCCAGGCCCCATCCCCAGGGGTCCTGATTTCCTGTGGCAGGAACTGTATCCAGAATCTGAAATGTCGAGAAGAGACAAGGTGATTCTGATCTACATGGTCTGTGTCCCACATGTGGAGAAATTGCTGCGATCCAGGGGTTCACATAGGATATCCTGAATATTCTGAGCCAGATCCTCTGGGTTTTTTTTTTTTAACCTTCAGAAGAAAGGCAAATCTGTGATACTCCTTCTTGACTTTTCTCTAGAATTTGAATTCTGGGATAATTAACCTAAAGAGTTTTGCTTTCCCCAATCTTATACCCACTTCTCTGAAAGCCATCAACTCACTGATGTTTCCAACTCTTATTCTATAAAAGAAAAAAAAAAAAAAACATTTGGCCAGATGGGGCTATAGATAAAAGTCTGGAGGAGAGGAAAAGCGACATAAGCTGACTTACCCTTGGAGAGCATCATGGAGCCTTGGGAAAAGATCTGACTTTAGAGTTGAACAGACAACAGTTTCATTCATTGTCCTGCCCTTTGCTTGCCCTCTGAGTCTCAGTATCCTCTGCTGTAAAATAAGAAGGAAAACATGTACTTCTTCTATTAGCAGGTGCTCTCAATGATCTATTCTGCATGGGCTGGTCATTCTGGGATTAGCCCCTCTTCTGTGTGGCAGACAATACTTACCCCTTCTTCTCTTCCTGTCTTTATTATTTTTTTAAGATATTATTTATTTATTTGAGAGCGAAAGAGAGTAAGCAAGGGGGAGGGGCAGAGGGAAAAGCAGACACCCCACTGAGCAGGGAGCCCTACCGACCTATGGACCCTGGGTCCATCCCAGGACCCTGAGATCATGACCTGAGCCGAAGGTAGACACTCAACAGACTGAGCCACCCAGACACCCCGAAGCCTCCCCTTTCTTGCTTGCTAACAGAATCTCATCATTTGACAGGAGCAGCAAATTCACCCAGGAAAAGAAGATCCTTTCTCACTCCTGCAGTTAGGAGCAGCTGTGTGACAACACAGTTCTGGTCAATAAGGTTCAACATGAATTCAGTTGAGGATTTCTATGAAAATATTGCTTCCCTTTCTTCCTTTTCCCTCCTCTACATTTTTCTTCTTCCTTTTCTCCCTCTTCCTCTGAATACTCTTTCTACTAACTGGAATGTGTCTGTGAGCCCGGATGTGGAGTTCTGCGAGTGGATGCAGACCGCTTGTGTTCGTGAAGGTGAAGGTCCGGGCCGAGATTGATAGAGTAGGAAGCCTGGGTCTTTGGTGGGGTCTTTAGAGCAGCTCCACCAGTCTTGGACTATCCGCCTTGATGCTACATGAAGAAAAGAAGCCTCCTATGTGTTAAACCACTGCTGTTAAGTTGTGCACTATACACATAATTCTTACCCAAACTAGAAGTATTTCACCCCAACCAGGAGATCACTGACAGTAGCAAGATCCAGACTCTTCAGGTTAAACTTCTTGAATTTGTAGCTCTGCTCTTTGCTTGGACTTAACTTGATCCTCCAGAAGATCTTCCCTCTGGAATATTCTCCAAATTGTAGCCTGTTGGGTGATCTGACCTACTGTTCATCCTAAAATCTTTGCTCCATTTTCCTTTCTTCATTTTTTTTTTTATTTTCTAGTCTCATTCACTTTCCTAGTACTGATACCTTTCATTGATCAGAATGTTTGCATCCCCTTAACAAAGCTCTTTCAGCCCTCAGGGCTGGGACTAGGACATGCAGTGATGTGAAACAGTGCAAAACTTTAGGTGGCACTTAGAATTCATTCAAGCAGAGTGTCAATATGTTGAACAACTCCATAATACTTGCCTCCGTAGCCTCATTCCCATGGCCCTTCCCCCTACACTTCTCCAGCCCTCTCCCCACTATCTGCTTTTGTGATTGATCTGACCTTCACTTTTAGTGTTTATCAAATTGCAATTTATGACCACTGGCCTTTCCTGAAATCCCTGTAATGGATATGATATTTTCAAAGGTGATATACAACAGAATAGGAAACACTGAAAAGAATCCATTACATAGAAAGCATGTCTTACGTAGTTTAAGTGTTAAGTATCGTTACTTGTTCCAGCTATCATATAAATATGTGTGTCTGTATGTGTAACACTGTATCATGAGATAAGGTAATATTTACTGTGGATTGTGGCTCAATAATTTTGGGGAAAAGAAATTTTGTTCTTTGTTCCAAGCTTATTATCCCTCTCAATCCAGGTTTCTCACCTTCTACCTACCACACTAGCTATCTACTAAATTTCGCCTGCAAATTTAGCTTATGTAAGCTTATAGAATATCTAGCATAAATTAGCTACAACGAGTTTATATATGTGCTATATAATGATTCCTAAAGTCTAAATTTGTTCAAAATGATGGACTCTATCATTTTGACATATGGGCCAACCTCTCAGGAATACATAACAGCTTATCTTCTTTCTTTCTTTTTTTTTAGAGCAAGAGGAAGAGAGTCAGCTCAAGCAGGGTGGGTGGCAGGCAAGGGAGAAATAGGCTCCCCGCTAAGCATGGATCCTGATGTAGGGCTTGATCCCAGGACTCTGGGATCATGACCTGAGCCAAAGGCAGATGCTTAACCCATGGAGCCACCCAGGTGCCTCTACCTTCATTCTTTTTATTGTAAAACATTGTTTACTTTCTTAAGACAATATTTGTATGGGTGTTCCTTTGAAGGATTTAACGTGATCATTTCTAGGGTTCTGCGATCATAGAGTAGGGCCAGCCTGTATTAGGAGCTGGGGAATATCACTCTAGTTTTCCTATTTCTAAAAGAGCTATGCTCAACTCTTCGCAGACTTGAGGTTTTTCAGCACGCTTAGAAAACACAAAAGGTATCTGGGATTCTCAGAATGACTCATAGCAACAGCGACCTCTAGTTCTGCTAATGTTCATACCAGCGCTCAATCTTTTGCAAGTGTTCATTGGAGTTTATGTGATCTCTTCCACCTGAGAAGTTAAGCGTCACAGAAAGTCAATACAGATTTATGAGACATCTACTGTAATTCAGTATAATGCATGAAACAAACAAAATATTACTTAACATAAGGGCCTTAAAACTACAACCAAAACAAGGCATAATAACAAAGTATATGTACCTGCAAAAGCAGCAAATTTATCAAAGAGCTGATGGAAGGCAAAGTCCATCGTCTTGCCTGCACAATAATACTTAGTTGAGCTATCGCTCTAGCATTTTGGCATAGAGTAGCCGATCATGTCTGCACAAAGTATGGACACAAGAAGACACAAAGAATTAAGAAAATCCTTTCTTAATTCAGATTTCAGCCCTTCAAAGCCCTTCAAAGGAACTTGTGTCAGTTCCCAGATAACACTTGCTTGCTGCCTTGGCACACTGTAGGCTCTCAGTGAATGTGTGTAGAAGCAACGAATGAATGTTTGACCAAGGATATGCAAATTTAGACACATTTTTGATCTTTCAGAGAACAGGCTACTTATGAAAGTGTTTGAGCCCGTAAAGAAACAAAAGAAAAATATTTATGAAAGTATCTTTTTCCATTCATTTTGAATCAAATGGGAATTCAGAAGACTCAGGTTCATATATTTCATATTCACTTATATTAATCCATTAAACAACTATTGGTCACTAACTACTCTGTAGAGACTCATAACAATTGAAGTCATTTGAAAAATAAGGCTTTTATCTTTCAAACAAGAACTTTTATTTTGCCAAGAGTAAAACCTGAACTCAAACACATGACAGATGCATTATTTAAATGATATTTCAAATGTGATTCCTTTGCTTGTATTATTCCTATTTTCTATATTTGTCTGTAAACTGTACTTTATGAAATAGGCAGCGGGGAGATAAATTTTTCCTTATCCTGTTTACCGTTTCCTTTCTTGGCTTCTGTGTTAGATAATGTATGATCATAGATGCTACAAAATCCCTATCACTGTGCTAAGTGGCTACAAGCTCCAAATTTAATTTCACAAATATTTATTCTGTTAATGCTAAGTGCTTCCAACAGTAATTGGGAACCTATAGTATACTAGGTCCTTCACAAGACAAATTTCTGAGTTGCTTCCTATTGGCCAGGGTTCAAAACATTTAGACATTGTTCCCACCCTCACAAAGTTCATACTAATTAATTAATCACCACATATGACCTTTGAAACAAAGTGGTTCAATCCGGCACTACTTCTGCTATGCTTCCATGTTTCCAATTGAACATTAAGTAGGTTGGAAGACATTTCATCTTTAGAAACATGTTCCATTTGTCTCCAGATTGGATGGTCTGCATTGTCTTCAAAATGTTTTTGGGTAAAGATCATGCAGGCTCTAACAAGAAATGAGTTCTTCAGCATTGTCAACATAAAAGGCAAGGGATTCTGTATTCAGTTTCAATGTGTGAAACCTCAAATGTAAATTTTCTAGTTCTCTAAGTTTCAGTTTCCACCTGCATAAATGAGGTTGGACTAGATGATCACTTTGCAAATATAGCTTGTTTGCTCACTGGACACATACAAATCTACAAAACAAGTCTGCCAGAACCAAATTTTTTTTAAAAGTCACTGTCCTACAACATGCTGTCATGCTATATGCAGTAGGTATTCTTTTCTGATCATGAAAAAGAAATTAATGCGTATTCCTTCTCATCTTCTACATCATCTCTGAAGACAGGCTAAGAAAGCTATCCAAAGATTCGCAGGGAAATATGTCAACTTGTACAGGGACTGTGCAAAAGGCTTAATCCCATACTTCTTAATCCCATATGTTTACATCTATTTTCCCCTGTAACCTGTATGTCCAAATGCGCCCTATGCACAGCTCTATGCCTTTATGTTCCTATACATATGTAATTCATCATATGCTGAGTGCCAGGGCTGAGTTCAATGTTCTATGTACATTCTTACCTATAATCCTCACAAGCCTACAAGGTGGAAATTGTTAGGTCCATTTTCCAGATTCATAAAACAGTGTTTGGAAATAGAATATAATTTGCCCAAAGCCGCCGATAGGACAGCAACAGAGCTACAACTGAAACTCCAGTTCATACAACTCTGAAGGAAGGACACCAACTTATACACATAGAGGGAGAGATATAATATGGTTTATAAATCGCTAGAAATGGAGTGGTCAAAAGACAATTGCAGGAATGTTTGTTTCAGTAAGAAAATATGCCAACCCTGTAGGCATAAATTTGCAACCAAAATACTGCATGGAAACTCTACCGTCCTACCCTACCGACTCTACCATCTATCAGCATAAGCTGAGAGAGAAGGCATCTCTATTAAGATAAGACTAACCAGAATTCATTAGAAAACAACATACAATATGTTGCTCACAACTCGAAAATTCTTCTCCTCGGTAACAAGAATGTTTTAACAAACAAAACAACTGTGGTGTCATGGAAAACTTACTTCTAGGTGTGTATTAACCACAGACTTCTTAACGAGCATTCACCCACCCTGCCCTTTCTTCAGTAAAAACGAGAGCACTTCCCATTTCGCATGTTCAAATGCTAAAACATGAAATGATGGCAAAATCCATGTCTTATGTGAAGAAGCATGCATACATTGCTTCTTTGTTATTTAATAAATATAGATATTTATTAAATATACACTTATAAATATATATATATTAAATATACACTTATATACATATAAACATACATATATATTTTAAATTAGTGGATTACTTTAGATAACTGTGTCTCATTCACTTCGCTTAGCTGGTATCTCCCAAGAATCTAGAGATTTTCAAACAATGCCATTAAATTAACAACGAGCAGATTTGAATTTTGCTATGCAGTGTTTTATTGACAACCTAGGATTTCCATACTGTCCTGCAAAGGTAAATATAGGTATTTATTGGGAATTCAATGGGAATTATATGGGAATTCAATGTAATGTTAATGTTAGTCTAATCCACAATTAACATATTCCAGAGAATATCTAATGTGTTTAATGTTCTTGCAATTATCTATGTATGGGCTATTGACGGAGATTTATCTAACCATAAACATTGTATCAGAACATGAGTTTTTTTTTTCTTCTAAGTTAAATGTTCTACTTTCCAAATTACTGAACTAGTTTTCAAAGGATTTGCCTTTCAGAAGGATAAACAATTATAAAGGTACTTAATAACTTTTTAAATTAAGTATATTTTACATTTTTTAAAGTTTAAATTTAAATTCCAGTTAGTTAATGTACAGTGTAATATCATTTTCAGGTGTACCTCCATGCCTCACCCAGTGCTCATCACCAGAAGCACACTCCTTAATCCCCATCACCTATCTCCCCCATCCCCCACCCATCTCCCATTTGGTAACCATCAGTTTGTTCACTATAGTTACAGGTCTTGTTTCTCAGTTTGCCTCTCTTTTTTTCTCCTTTGTTCTTTTGTTTGTTTCTTAAATTTCACATATGATTGAAATCATGTGGTATTTGTCTTTCTCTTACTTATTTCACTTAGCTTTATACTCTCTAGCACCATCCATGCTACTGCAAATGGCAAGATTTCACTCTCTTTTATGGCTCAGTAATATTTCATAAATATTATATATATATGTGAACATATATATAATATATACATATGTATTATATATGTATATATTTTTAGATATGCATATATTTATATACATATATATGCGTCACACCTTTTTTATCCATTCATCAATTGATGGACCCTTGAGCTGTTTCTATAATTTAGCAATTGTAGATGCTGTTGCTATAAATATCAGGATGCATGTATCCCTTCGAATTAGTATGTTTATATTCTTTGTGTAAATACATAGTAGTGTGATTGCTGGATCTTAGGGTAGTTCTATTTTTATCTTTTTGAGGAATCTCCTTACTGTTTCCACAGGGGCTGCACCAGCTTGCATTCTCACCAAAAGTGCAAGAGCATTCCTTTTTCTCCATATCCTCACCAATCCCTGTTGTTTCTTGGGTTGTTGATTTTAGCTCTTCTGACAGATGTATCTCATTGCAATTTGGATTTGTACTTCCTTGTTGATAAGTGATGTTGAGCATCTTTTCATGTGTCTGCTGGCCATCTGTATGTTTTCTTTGGGAAAGTGTCTACTCATGACTTCTACCCATTTTTCAACCAGGTTATTTAGTTAGGTTCTTTTTTTTTTTTTTTTTTTTTGGTGTTAAGTATGGTAAGTTTCTTTATGTATTTTGAATGTTAACCCTTTATCAGATATGTTATTTGCAAATATCTTCTCTCATTCCACAAGTTTTTCCTTTCATTGATTGTTTCCTTCACTGTGCAGAAGGTTTTTACTTTTATGTAGTCCCAACAGTTCATTTTTATTTTGTTTCCTTTGCCTCAGGAGCATATCTAGAAAGAAGTTGTTATGACTGATATCAAAGAAGTTACGGCCTTTGTTGTTTTCAAGGAATTTTATGGTTTCAGGTCTCACATTTAGATCTTTAATCCATTTTGAATTTATTTTTGTGTGTGGTGTAAGAGAGTGGTCCAGTTTCATTTTTTTACATGTAGCTGACCAGTCTTCCCAACACCCTTTGTGGAGGAGACATTTTTTCCCCCACTGGATATTCTTTCCTGTTTTTTTCAAAGACTAGTTGACCATTTAATTGTGGGTTCATTTCTGGATTTCCTATTCTGTTCTGTTGATCTGTGTGTTTATTTTTGTGCCAGTACCATATTGTTTTTATTACTACAGCTTTGTAATGTAACTTGAAGTCCAGAATTGTGAGGCCTCCCGTTTGTTTTTCTTTTTCAAGTTTGCTTTAGCTATTCAGGATCTTTTGTGGCTCCATACAAATTTTAGGATTGTGAAAAATACCATTGCTATTTTGATAGGGATTGCACAAAATGTGTAAATTGCTTTGGGTCGTAGAGGCATTTTAATGTTCTTCCCATCCATGAGCATGAAATATCTTTTCATTTCTTTGTGTCCTCTTCAAGTTCCTTCTTCATTAAAGGTACATATCAATTTTTAAGGTGAAGTCTGGTTTATCAGAGGGTGGTGTTCTATTTATTGCTATAATCAGGAAAGGGCTGCCTCTACCAGCTATTATAGTAGACTGCTGACAGTGTGCTCAGTCTTTAGACCAGTTTCTCAATGAGCAGTAGAGACATAAGTAGAGATCTGTCAAATTGCTCTCCATTCCTTCCCAAACATTTTGGATCTTATCGCTGGAAAGAGCAGGGCATATATATTTAAGAAGGCATATTGAGGGGTGCCTGGGTGGCTCAGTTGAGTGTG
Organism: Mustela nigripes; assembly: GCF_022355385.1. Lineage (NCBI taxonomy): Eukaryota > Metazoa > Chordata > Mammalia > Carnivora > Mustelidae > Mustela > Mustela nigripes. The sequence goes on along the minus strand of NC_081560.1, from coordinate 57,069,801 downwards.
CATCTGCTTTCAGCTCGGGTCATGATCCTGGGGTCCTGGGATCAAGTCCCCCATCAGACTCCTTGCTCAGCAAGGAGTCTGCTTCTCTCTTTCCCTTCCACCCAACTCATGCTCTTTCTCTTTCAAATAGATAAATAAAAAATCTTTTTAAAAGAAGGTATATTGAGAGGCACCTGGGTGGCTCAGTGGGTTAAAGCCTCTGCCTTCAGCTCAGGTCATGATTCCAGGGTCCTGGGATCCAGCCCCACATCGGGCTCTATGCTCGGGGGGAGCCTGCTTCCTCCTCTCTGCCTGCCTGCCTGCCTCTCTGCCTACTTGTGATCTCTGTCAAATAAATAAAATCTTTTTTTTTTAAAAAAGGAGGTATATTGAATATTACAAACTTTAAAAAATAAATTCTTACGGGAAATTACAGATTGCAAAATTGGCGAAAACTCAACTCAGGTCAATATTCACAGATAGATTTTGTGGTTCTAACTGGGGGAGACATAAATTTTCTAGAGGCCATTACTTTTTTTTTTTTTTTTTTAATTTTCATAGCTATGGCCATGCATGGATTTAGCAAAAAGAAGCAAATTTTTTTGAGATACATGGCTTGAGATGATTTTTAAATCAGCCCTAAACATTCTTAGTACTATGACTCATGGTTTATACTTTGCACCTTGACTCCTGAATATACTGTCAGATGCCAACTGCACTGTTTTGTTTTGTTTTGTCTTTATATTACCCTCAGAGTTTTGCAGGAATTCTAGGAACATTGGCCAGATAGAAAAACACACTTTCCTGGAGATTCCTGAGATGATCCTAAAACCCTCCTGAAATAAACAGCAGTACAACGGTAAATTTTGGAGAGAACATCTGCCAGAGAAAATATATCTTTGAGATACCCTATGTGTAGTAAGTCTCTGTAATATTTGAAAGTGAAAGGAAAATGAGATCTACATGCCCCCAAAAATCACAGATGTTTCGGTAGCTGGTATATGGTGGTGTGCTGGGCCCGGGCCAGCTCACACTAACTTGCAAGAGTCTGTTGTGAACATCCCTACCCAATAGCTTGAGATCAGCCATGACAGGAGTCGTTATTGGACAGAGATGACAGATGCTCCAAATCAACAATCCCCTCACTCCCACCTCCAAATATGATTGTTACACATTTACTCGCATTTATGGAAGAGGCAAGGAGGTTTGCCTAAAGACCTTTATTTTTGAGCCTTCCATGTAGAAAGAGTGCCATGGTTTTCTGTTTTATTTAGTAAGATTCTCCATAATATTTATGGTGGGGATTTTATTTTCAACCAGATTAAAATGGTGTCCCTACAATGTTTTCTGATGGTTTAAGTGGATCTTGGATCTATGTTTTAATGCCTGGCAGAGAAAGGTCTTAAGTAATCTGACATAAGAGTGTTTAACCAGATACTTACCAACTGCTTCCATGCTCTAGGCTTTTAATACTGGCAGGGCTTCCCCAGCAGGGTTCCATATTCATTGAACTGTGATGGCCATACTCATGCACCCAATCTCCCTCAATATCTTGACCCTTTCCCTTTGAGATTCATTGTATCTCTTCGCTCATCCTTAAGCACAAAGACATGGAATAGAGTCCATTTATATATATATATATATATATATATATAAAATATGTTATATTTTTATATATTATGTAATATATATTATAAATATATATTTTAACAGCCTTATTAAAATATAATTGACATATGAAGAACTGCACATACTTGATATGTATAGATACATGCAAACACCCATGCTATCATCACCCTGAAGGTAATAAACCTATTCAATACCTCCCAAAGTTTCCTTGTGTCCCTTTTGTGTGTGTGTGTGGCAGCTGGGGGTGTTTGTTTGTTTGTGGTGAGAAGGCTCAACATGAGAAGTACCCTGAAATAACTATGGAAAGGGCAAAGGAATGCCTGCAAGGCTCCATCTGTTCCATGTCTACCTCTCCCTTCTCCAGTGGCTCTCGAATTTGACCACAGGCTGGAATCCCCTGGGGAGCTTTTCATCTTCCTCCAAAGATGAAAAGTAGAGCAACTATGTGATCCAGGAATCTCACTTCAGGATATTTAACCAAAAGAACTAAAATTAGGCTCTTGGGTAGATATCTTCACTGCCATGTTTATGCAGCATGATTCACAATAACCAAGATACAAAAACAACCCAAGTGTCCACCAACTGATGATTGGGTTTTAAAAACATGGTATATACACAAAACGGAATACTACTCAGCCTTTAAATATTTATTTATTTATTTATTTTATTTGACAGACAGAGATGACAAGTAGGCAGAGTGGCAAGCAGAGAGAGGAAGGGAAGCAGGCTCCCAGCTGAGCAGAGAGCCCGATGCGGGGCTCGATCCCAGGACTCTGGGATCGTGACCTGAGCTGAAGGCAGAGGCTTAACCCACTGCGCCACCAAGACACCCCTTACTCAGCCTTTAAAAAGAAGGAAATTCTACCATTTGTGATTCGGATGAACCTGGAGGACATCACACTAAACGAAATAGGTCAGTTGCAGGACAAATACTGCATCATTCTACTTACATGAAGAATCTAAAATAGTCACTCATAGAAACAGAAAATACAATAGTGTTTTCCAGGGGTTAGGGCCTTGGGAATATGGGGAACCTTTGTTCAATGGGTTAAAGTTTCAGTTGTGCTAGATGAACAGGTTCTAGAGATCAGCTGTACAACACAGTACCTACAGGTGATGATGAAATGGTATCGTGTACTCATCCATTCTCTTACACAACCACTCAACTTCATTCTCCCTCCTTGGGAAACTGTGACTATGTCCCATCAACCACAGGGAAAGGACCATTTGGTAATTGTTTGGTAATTACCAAACCATTGGTTAAAAAAAAAAAAAAAAGATTGGTATTTGGACTGATCTAGGTAATAGATTTAGGGAAGAATAATCCCTCTTGTCTGTACAGGGTGATGACATTGGACACTCAGCTATAGCTGGGAAGAGGACCTGGGAGGAATCAGTTTGTTCCTGACATATCCGAAATGTACAACAGAATGAACCTCATGAAAACATAACTGTATACAAAAGTCAACACGATCCCGGCAACATTCAGAAAGATGTTAGTAACCAATAAGAAAACTGTGTCCTGGACTCAATCATAACCATATCTGGCACTGTGCATAATTATGCTGCTGCCCTAAGGAAAGCTAGCACAGGACAGAGAGCATCCCGACGGGACAATCCACACAATGAAGGAGATATGGGACCTGCTGGGAGAGGCCTCCTCGGTGGACTGGAATGAGGAAGACAGAGCGGAGGGAAGATCAACAAGTCCTGCCTCACGGGGACAGGGAAACATAGCAAAGGTGAAAGGAATAGACAACAAATAATAGGTGGCAAATTTATGGGAATTTTTAACCTGTGAGGTGACCGAAGTTGAACCAAAAAGATTTAAATAAATGTAAAAGTTGACAAAGATACAAAGGAGGAAAATTGTCAAACATATTCCTCATTTCTGAGGAGGAATTTAGAATAAATTTCATTCTCTTCATAAACTACGCTTCTCTTTTCAGAACAAACTAGATCATGGCCCTTATGCAAACAGAAATTCCCATGGTATGTGCACAGAAACGGAGTCCATCCTCTCCTGGAACATAAAATTAAGAAACTTTATCCAGAATTAAAAGCAATTTTTATTACCCTTGGAAATAACAAATCCAACACTTCTTCCTAGGTGAGTAATGCATGAATTTCCTCCAAAATCAACAATCAACCACAAACCTTTGGCTGGCCTAGAAAGGCTTAAAGGCTTGAAAACACTAGGGGAGACTTATAACAGCAAGTGTTGTAGCTCACATGCCCACACAAGACCACTCTGAGCTTTCAGGGAAAATGACCTACATATGGTCGAGGACAGCATTTTATTCTACTTAATCTATCACATAAATCACCTCCTGTGTCTCGTCTCCTAAATTATGTGATCTTTATCTAAAGTAGCTTAATCTGCATTCTGGTATCTTCTATCCATGCAGGAACTCTTTCTATTCCCATTAAAATCTAAATAGAGAACAGAATATAACACTTTTGAACAGAAGTAGGAACAGGACAACCTGAATGCCAGGGGGCTATATTTCTAAAGTCTCAGCCCAGAGAGGGCAGAACACAAGGTCAGGGAGCTTCCGTTTGCATAGGAGAAAGCTAGAACAAAGTGAGGCCAGGCAACAGAGCCAAAATGTGTATGAAGTTCCTAAAATCCAGTATACCAAAGCAACTTAATGCCCTGACCCGATCTGTTTCCTGTTCGCCCAAAGGCTGATGCCACATTGTCGAACAGGGTAGCAAAAGGGCAAAGGAATGCCTACAAGGCTCCATCTGTTCCATGTCTACCTCTCCCTTCTCCAGTGGCTCTCGAATTTGACCACAGGCTGGAATCCCCTGGGGAGCTTTAGAAACTAATGATTTCCTGGTCCCAGAGACAGAGATGCTGATGGAACTTTTCTGAGGTTCGGCCTAGGCATCAGGATTTTTAAAAGTTCCACAGTTGGTTATAACAGGTGGCTAACGTTGAAAGTCACTGATTTACAGGAACAAAGAAACTGTCTAGGTAGCGCTTCTCAAATTTTAATGTGTGAATCACCTGTGAATTGTATTAAAGTATGGGTTTTCATTTCATAGGTCCAGAGTGGGGCCTCAGAGTCTGCATTTCTAACCAGCTCCCGAGGGATGCTGAGGTTTATGTGGTTTACGAACCAGATAGGGATAAACAGGGTTTATCCAGAGTTGCCATCACTAAATTCCTGAAGCTGCATCCACTTCACCTGGGAACTTGCTCAGAAATGCAAACACACCCTTGGGCACAACCCCAGACTTGCTGAATCAGAAACAGCAGGGTGGGGTTGGGCCAGCAGCAATCCACATTTTCAACAAGCCCTCCGGGTGGTTTTCACGTGAGCTGAAGTTTGAAACCGCTGCTCAGAACTTGCCTTTCCAAGTGTGGTTATCACACCAGCAGCATCAGCGGGAGCACCACCAAGGACGTTCTAAGGTCAATGCAGGATATCAGACTTCCTGAATCAGAATCTACATTTTTAAAACTTTATTTATTTATTTACTTTAGAGAGAGCGCGAGTGGGAGGAGCAGAGGGACAGGGAGAGAGAAACTCCAGCAAACTCCATGCTGAACCCATGGCCCAACACAGGGGTGGACCTCAGGTCCCTGAGATCACGACCTGAGCTGAAACCAAGAGTCAGATGCTCAATCAACTGTGCCACCCAGGTGCCCCCAGAATCTACATTTTAATAACACACCAGGTGATTTCTATGCATATGAAAGTGTAAGAAGCACAAGAATCTTGGCAAATTTCATCCTCAAGACCCTTGCCCAGAACACTGATAAAACATTCATTTAAAAAAATAAAAATTAACAGTACTGATTATAACTGTGATAGTATATGGCAGGTTTCTTTTTAATTATGAAAAGAATCTTGTTTATAGTGACAAGTTTTAAAATCTGGCAAAGCCTAATCAAACAAATGGAAACCATACATGATCCCACCATGTGGAGAAAACTATTAAAAAGTGTTTATTCCTCCATCAAATAACAGTGCTTCTAAAGAGAGAATAAAAACAAATTATTGTAAGAGATTTTATCCTGCTCCCACAGAAACTTGGCAATGTTTTAACTGCAACTGAGACCCCTCAGATCTTGCCCAATGTGGCAAAAATATGAAGCTTTTGCTAGGGAAGGAGAATGTCGGTGGCGAAGGGGGATAACATCACATCCGGTTCCTATGGTTATCTTGGGAATAAGAAACCTCCTGCCACGATTCAGAATGTTGAAACCAAGCTATTCTGTTCTGCTTCTACATTAGAAGTTCAGGGCTCACAGACTTAAAAATACCACCCAGTAATGAAAAACAGGGAGGCCTCATTTATGTTACCAGCGGTGAATAAATTCCCAGAAAGCTTAAACACTGATGTGTCCTAGTGACCTTTAAATATATAATGAGTAAATAGTTTGGAAAAACAGTAATTCACATGAGTCTCAAATGTATTCTCTTTCAATCTATAACAGATCAGCTTGTTTTCTGTCAGAGGAAGCAGACTGTTAAAATTTTAACAAACGGGGCCACTTAGAACTGCTACAAGCAGAAGCCTAGGGAAAGAAATGGGACCCTTCACATAGAAACAGAGATTCCAGGCTCCTGCATACTCACCAGACCAGGCAAAGCTAAGAATGTTAACTTTTTTCAGTGGCTTTTTGTCCAGAAGTCTGTTGCGGTATCAAACTCCAGTGTGAAAGACCAACCAGCCTATCTATCAGCATTGGAAGAAGCATCTGGAATCTTGCTTTTGTGCAAACAGAAAACCTGAACACGGGGGTGGAAAGTAAGAGAGCTGGAGAGCTGGAAGATGGAGAATTTTGGAGAGTCAGGGTTGGGCATGATAGTAATAAGAATATGTCACAGGCAATGCCCCTCAAAGATGTGAGACCTATTATGCTGGTGTCTTTGAAAAATGTGCAAGAGTGTATTTATATTTTAGTGAAATAGTGGTTGCACATTTGTATATTGGCATAATATGGTTTTGCTCTAAGGCACTTTTCTTATACTTCTTCATGTTCCTTTCTATCATGTAATCTCTATTAGTTTAAATTATATGTATAAATAGACTTGTATATTTTATGTATTTCACTTCACACCAGTAAAAGATTATAAAATTGTTTTAGAAAAAGGTCATGGGTTTGTTAGAACCTGTGAAACTGATTAATTACCTTACCTTTGACATAAATATAATTACCTGCAAAACAATTTCATTGTCTTTACCTCAATACAACAACAAAACAATGTTCATTTTATCCCAAATTTGGAAAATATGTTTGAGATAGTCTAATTGGAAACCAGTTCACGTGATATGTATAATACTGTTGGAAACCCAAACTGAGACAGCACCAGAGGTTTGGGGACAGCCAAACTGTAAAGAAGTGACATTAATATAAAATTTTATGAGCAAAACAAACAAACAAACAAACAAACAAAAAACACAAACAACCACAACATGATTTCAGTACAACTCCAACTTAAACGTCACAAGGGTAGTTTTGACATACAACTGGGCCCCATTTCACATGGGTAAATTTATCCAGAAAGCTTTAAAGTTAGGGATATTATTTATTCACTATATTAATATGGAGGTTAGCTGGTATAAAATTAAGTAGTCTGGATAGGTATACTTTGCAAGTGGAACAGAAATATTACTCTAGAGTTAGTTTCAGAATAGGGAAAAATTCAACAAGCCCCCTAATTAATTTTGGGAACTGAGAGGTACTTTTCCATTGTCACATTTGTTTTTCTTGTTGTCACTCATGTAACTGAGTACCTTAATTATGCAAAATAACAATATGTAAAACAATATCAATCTGTACTCAAAGTCTAAAAGACTTTTGGGTTTCTTTGTTTTTTGTGTGTTTTTTTTTTTGTTTATTTTAGAGGGAGAGAGAATATACAAGCAGGGAGAGGGACCGTGGGATAGAATCTTCAAGCAGAATCCCCACTGAGTGCAGAGCTCAATCCCAGGACCCATGAGATCATGACCTGAGCAGAAACCAAGAGTCAGACACTCAGCTACCCACACACGCCTAAAAGAAATTTTAAAAAGATGTGTCAGAGCACTGTTTTGCTGACTTTGAGTCCTTGCAAAATATCAGTGTATGTCCCTGCTAATGGCCAGGCAGCAGAACACGAGGAACTCTGACCCAACATAGCAGTGCATTTGATTTGTACTTAATTTCCCCCACACCTTGGCTGTCTTAGGGCAGGAGAATACTAGAATCCAAGCAGGAACTCCTCAGGAACAGAATTCTTATGGGTCAAAAGAAGAAACGGAATCACCCCCTAGTTTCGAGATCTCTAACACAGTAGCTGACCACATTAGCCTTGAGACACAAGAACAGAAGCAGAGATTCTTTTTTTTTAAATTAATTTATGTAATTTCTACAACTAAATGAGCTCAAACTCATGATCCTGAGATCAAGAGTCTCATGTTCTTCCCACTGAGCCATCCATTCTTTTTTGTTTGTTTAGTTTCAGAGGTAGAGGTCAGTCATTCAACAGTCTTATATAAAGAAGAAAAGATTCTTAAGAGGACTGGGGCAACAGCTGAGATTTCCAAGGGCATCCGACCTGCTACAATGTCATTCACCACATTTTCTTTTTTTTTTTTTTTTAAGATTTTATTTATTTATCTGACAGAGAGAGATCACAAGTGGGTAGAGAGGTAGGCAGAGAGAGAGGGGGAAGCAGGCTCCCCACTGAGCAGAGATCCCCATGCAGGGCTCCATCCCAGGACCCTGAGATCATGACCGAAGCTGAAGGCAGAGACTTAACCCACTGAGCCACCCAGGTGGCCCTTCACCACATTTTCTCACCCAGTGGTTCTTAGCTCTACATTTGAATCACCCAGAGAGCTTCAAAATAAAATCTGATGCCGGTCTTATATCTCTAACCAATGAAATAAAAATTCCTGTGATTGGGACGCAGACATTTGTATTTTCAAAGCCCCCTAGGTGATTACAATGTTCACCCAAGGTAAAGGGAACTATTTATTGCCTTAGCCATATCCCAAGAATGAAACTCAACACAATTGTAATAAGCTTCACAAATTACGTGTAGTAATTGTGATCACTATCATCTAGGACTATCCAATACTGCCCTTAAATTAAGTTCAGAACTGGCTGGCTTGGCCATTGGATCAGATGGGAAAAATCAGCTAAACAAAACACAATTCTTTGATGGAAATTTAGCTTTTTGCCAACTGCATGTTTGAGTATTTGTGGCCCAACTTCAAATGAAAACAGAAGGGATTTTTTTTTTTTTCCTAACCAAATCATGATATTCACAATATACAGCTTGACTGACAGTGCTTGTGGGCAAGTGAACAAATCTAGAGATTCCTTTTTGCTTGAAAGTACACTGCGGACATTTATTTTATTTCCAGAACAGGACTTTGAAAGCTGGGCTTGATTCTTGCTTTAAACAATCTGTGGGATTTGGAGCACAACCCAAAAGTATCTACATTTTCATTTTGTTGACTCTAACTAAAATAAGTTTGGACTGAATGATCTCAAAGATCTTTTCCATCTCTTAACGTTCCAATTCAATAACATATAGTTTTCTCCCCTTCCCAAGGCATGTGCCCTCAAATCACTTAGATTCACATGGCGATACCATTTATTTTCACTACTTAGGTCACATATTAACAGCATTGAATTACGCAATAACTTGATCATTTTGCATGATATACAAGAAATACCAAAAGTACTAAGCTTTTCACAGAAGAAAGCACAAAGTTTTCGTTGTTATCCATCCATTAGGTGGGAAGAGACAGCTCCAGTAGAGACCAAGAGAATATCCGCTTTCTAATATAAACATCATTTTTCTGTAAAAAATTACTGTCTTAGGAGGTACTCACTGAAGGGAAATTACTGGCCCTGGAGGCAAAGATGTGATAAGATAATGATTTCTATTCTTTCATTTTGGCCAAATGGTAAATAAGTCACAAATGAAATAACCTTGGCACCATTAATTCTCAAAAGCAGATTTAGGCAGAGACTTCAATAAGCCTGAAATCAGCACTTAATTTTTCATTTTCTCTTTTCTGGGAGCCTTCAATGGAACAGTTTCAATTCTCAATTTAAGACAGGTTGCCAAAAACTAATTGGAAAAACATGGTGCATGAAAAGATGTTTAGGTAGGTTTAAAAAAAAACAAAACAAAACAAAACAAAAAAAGAATCTGGATACAACCATTGCTTGAAAGGAAAATGACTTTTGTACCATACTTTATCCTTTTAATAGAAAAAGACATTTATATATATATGTGTGTGTGTATATATATATAAAATATTTTTTTTTGCTGTTGATTAGATATTTTGAGAAGTATAGGTCAAAGCTTGGAAGTTTAAGAACTACATTTCACATGGAAATAGTTTGCATAGTTTCCACATTCTCTTTTCTTTTCCCATTTCCTTAATAATATTGTATTTTAAAGTTATGCTGCTTTTTGTCTTCATAGCCTCAGACATCGATGATTTTACCTTTAAATTGAGAAATTCAAAGAAATAATGATGGAAGTGGTATATATATTTTTTAATCTATTATTTTTCTAAGATTTCAGATCACCTCTTCCTATTTGAGTGATCAGATTATTCATCTGGTGTTTCTTCAAATAAAATTACTCTCTTAGGCTCAAAACTGATGATATAAATATGATGAATTTTTGATGAAATAATTCTTTCACAACTACAAGGTCTTAAGGTACCAAAAGAAGAAAACATTGCTCTTCTGATTTATTCCTATTATATAATGTGAACAGGCCACTGACCAGAAATGAGACTAGATGAAGAGGAATTTGAAGTGTGACAGTTGCTTCAAAGGTAAGTTTTAACTATTCTAATTTGAATCCTTTTGAATCTGGTTTGTTAAGTTTAGAAGTGTGTTGAATTAATCTATGTTGGATTGAACCATTTTCAACAATTTTCTCATGATCTGAGCCTTATCCAATGTCTGCCTGTCAAATAAGACAATGCACTGTCTGCAAGAATGGTACACAGACATGGAAGTATAGAGATGATATTTTAAAAGGGGGCAGGAGGTCAATAATAACTATCACTTTGTAGAGAGGGCATATGAAATACAAGGGATGATCAGGATTTGGGGACCAAGTGTCAAGTCAGGAAACCAGAGATTGTATGAAACTTTTCTAAACCCTGGATACAATCCAGGTTCATTAAGAAAGCAGGGAAGTTATACCACCTAGAATTCCAAGGGCAGGGTCTGCTCCAGGGTATAGAAAACTCTAAATAATTATGCCAGCTCTTCCAAGTCCTTCCCCTGAAATGAAGACATGGTAAGGATCCCAGGGTTCAAACAACAATTTTGAGTGTGCTATACAGCTAAATGCTCCCTGAGATCAATAATGCTCTATAAAAGAGTAAACTGGACCATCATGGTCACTCGACCACCATGACTATGATGGTGTCAAGAACTTGCAATGAAAGGGAATTAAAAATAAACTTTAACAGTACCAATCCCCAAAGCACTTAGGAATCAGGAATGCATGTGGTGACTGAGAAGCATCTGAGATCCATGTTAGCCTCGTTCAGCAAAGTCAGGAGTGACACAGAAGAGTGCTACTGTCCCTGGCAGCACAGGTGACCCTTCACTATATGTTGAGTTCTGCAGCTTCCGGGAAGCCCCGGAGCTCTGCCAGGCGGTGTTGTCACGGGGTCTGTGTTGTTTCCCAGGCTTCCCATAGGGCCACCAATACATAGGCTTGCCTTAGAGCAAAGATCTCAAAGGATGCCTGGGTGGTGCAATCAGCTAAACATCAGACCTGGTCTTTCAGCTCAGGTCTGATCTTGGGGTCTGGAGATCAAGCCTCATGTAGTGCTCCGTGCTCAGGGGGGAGTCTGCTTGAGTTTCTCTTTTCATCTTCTTCTGCCCCTCTTCCCTGTGCTCATGCATGTGTGTGCTCTCTCTCTCCCTAAAATACATAAATAAATCTTAAAAAAAAAAAAAAAGAACAAAGACCTCAAAATCTGTTTAAATCAGTTAGGACTATTTTGAGATAAGCTCATCCAAGGTTTGAGATGATGAACTAAAATATTTACTGTAGCTAGTTCTTAAAAGACAATCCTAAGTCCGTTGTTCTCGAGTAAATGACTACTTCTGGAGGGGTATTAGAGATTATATTGCTGAAATCTGACCTTAAAGAAGGTCATTAATTCAGAAATGAATGAATCAGACAGCAGTCAATGCATAATTTTCCAAATAACTACATTGCTGGCCTTTTTCTAGGCTTTATCAAATTTGTCCAAATTTCAAGATCTTTCTAAACCACATTTGTTCTTGTATGTCACTTTCAGTATGATGTTTACCATCTGTTGCCTGTTTATAGGAAATGCATGCATGCGGCACTGCTTATATGCAACATGCAAGCTTATGGAAAGAAAGTCCATCAAATGGGAATCAAGTCAAGGCGAAATTTTATTCAAGGATATTTGTTCATTCCCAATCACTTTGTTTGTGACATAATCATTACAGGTTGATCAAATAAAATGATCTCAAGCTATTCCAAGCAAGAAAAAGCTTGACCATTGTTCATATCTCAGTAATATCAATTCCACTTAAGAAAAGTTTGAGGTATTTTTTGCTAAAAGAGCTAAAACAAAACTGCTAACTTCAAGCCTTAAAATTAGTCATAGGTTTTTGAGACCCAAATGAGTCTGCACCGCTTGGATTTCACACAGCAGATACTGGGAGAGAAATCAGATTTTTAAGAACTTCACATATGTTAAATAAACAGCATAACTTTGTAATGTGAACTAGTAATGGCACAGAAGTAATTTAAACCTACTGTACAAACTGGGAGGATCTAATATGCAGAGCGAGTTCTCTTTTGAAAATAGGAGTAAAGGCTAACTGTGAACTTGAGGGGCCTTTGCTAAGTTGAAGTTTCATTGTATTCTTTCCCTTTACCCAAAGAAACTAGTTCTAAGTACAAAGAAATTAGCAAATATTTGAGTATCTGTTAAAATGAAGATTGCATCAGTCATATTTGAGGAGCTACTGGGCTCACCTTCGCCTGACTGGAAGTGCCGACTGGGATCATGATAGGGAGAATACAAGAAGGGAGATTCAGGGCCAACAACACAGGGCTCTGCTCTCCTGAAATTATCCATCTGGGAGTCTCAAAGCCCAGAAATCCCACCAACACACTCCCAGCCAAAAGGAAGAATGGAGCAGATGGTCGTGGACTATACGCAACAGCCTCAGCCCAAAGGGTCCCAATTAGTCCCGGGGTTCTGTCCTCATGTATCACTCTAACCCTTCTTACTGTATTCTCTAAGCTGATTAATATATTCTATATTATGTGTTTAGTTTGTTTCTGTGGTAAATTATTTTCTTTTTAACTCAAAGTTTTATTTTCTTTCACCTTTTCATTTAAAGTCTTTGTCTCCTCTCTAACTTCTGGCATATTTCATTAATTCCTAACTTTTATTTTTGTCACTTTATAGTGCTTATTTTATGCCACTTTATTTTACTGTTTCATTTGATTATGTTATCTTGGCTATTTTTTATCATCCACTTTAAGATATTCTTATTTTCTTTTAAATTACCCAACTTTCATAAATGGCAAGCAGAAACATTGGCTAACAGGATGCATCTGGGAGGTTGATCTAGGCCCTAAGGAAGGAATGTTGAGAGATATTTTTCCCTCTTAATGGTTTTACAACATCTCTTCCAGATCACCACAATTAATTTCTGAATTCCCACCCAACATAAATCTTTTGATTGTGAAATCAGTCTGAAAAGAGAGTTTGACTACCATCATGAACCCTTTATGCTAAGGAACCCAACCAGCCTACAAGCCAAAAACATCCACTCAACATCAGGATAATATGCCCCTGTGGACAGCACACATGGAAAACCAAATTACAGTGGTCTTCTTACCTCACAAATTAGCCAATCCATTTAAGGAAACTGAGAAAACTTCATGATTTCTGTTCTATAAAACTGTTGTATTCTGGGTAAATTCTGGGGAAAACCACACTTTCCCTGGAGAAAGACGGTCACAGGCGATGGGACCAGAAGGAAGTCAGGCAGTTCCAGTCAAGGAAAGAAACTGGCTCACATTTCTCCAGACTTTATCGCTGTTTCCCTCTAAAGCAGACTGGCTTCATTGTTTTTCTCTTGCTACTTCAATTATATGATCACTCAGAAAATTCAAACAATTTTTTCTAAGTAAGAAAGTGAAAACTCACTTGATTTCCCACCACCCTGAAATCATTACCATTAGTTTAGTGGTCATCTTTTCATGTGTCCCCTTATGCAGAAATACCCATGGACATGTGGCATTTTAGATAAATAACATTACAGCTTACATGTTTTTTAAACATGTCATCTGTTTTCTTACTATTTTCTTCCTTCATTTTTGGCTTTCCCATCTCATGCTATTCTCCCGACTTCTGTACACATTCCTGACCAGCAACCCATGTTAACAAACTCATTTAAAACTTAAATGTTTATATATATGCTCATAAACATATATACACACATGTGTGCATACACATAGACATACATACACCTCAGGAAAGGCTAGGTTATGCTGCTGTAACAAATGGCCCCCAAATATAAACAGTAGTGATCTATTTCTTGATCAGGATACATTTCCATTTTAGGCCAGCTGCAGTCCTGCCCCCAATTATCTTGCCTCCTAGATCCTGGCTGATGGAAAGGCAGTTGTGGTGGCAGAAGAAAAAATAATATGGTGATGCCACTGAGCTAAGATGTAGACAACAAGTACCCTGCCCTACTTAGCCTATGCTCTTTAGGAAACACTGATCTAGCTCTTCCTGGCATGTGCCTCCTAATGGAGCAAGCAGTCTAAAGGGCCAACAGGCCATGCACCCTCTATGTCCATGTGCCTCCCCCCACACCAATCTGGACTGTGCTGTAGGTACTAGGATCCCAAAATTCCTTCCCAAATGGGCTCTATGAGGGCCTCTTCCCTCAGTTCATCCCTCTGAGAGCAGACAAGTCTGTAGCAGCGGGTACCCCTTAGCCCAAGAGGTAGCCAAGTGTTAGATGTTTGTGGGGAATGATGGAGCTTGAAGATACAGGCTGGAGTATTCACAAAAATGTGCTCAAGTCCCTTATGGTATGACAGAGATGGAAAGTTAGAGCCCTGCTTTATTTTATTTCAAGAGAACAGTCAGTGTGCAGTCCAACTTAATAAATAAACTACATATTCTCTCAGAGTGAAAACATTCTTTTTTACATATAATGGGAATCACTTCTTTATTTTCTATTCTCTTCTACTGATCTATTTTTCTGTGTGTATGCCAAAACCACAATAATTTCATAGGTGGTTCTATTCTGTATTCTGATATGCAGTATGGCAACTCGCCTCTCATTAATAATTTTTTTCTTTTTCCAAAATATTATTAGCCATTCTTGGATATTAATTTTTCCACATAATTTTTAAAAACTGCTTTATGCAATCCATTACAGAAAACTCTATTGGGATTCTAATGGGAATTATATTATATTTAGATACTTACATAACACTGATATTTTTATGTTATCAGTAAGTCCATCCAAGAAAAAATATGCCTTCTACTAAGATTAATTTTTTTCCAAACTTTTATAAAATTCTATACAACTGGCTCTGAATCTTTCTAGTTAAATTTACTGTAAAGTATTTTTATAGTTTTCATTACTATTGTGAATGAAATGTTTTCCATTTCATTTACACATTTTTACTGCTCCCATAAAGAAAACAATTTTTTTTTTACATTTTCTTGTTCTATTACACTTACTAGGGCCATCCATACAATTGCAATAGCTGTCAAACTAGTCTCTGACTTTAATTGAAATGTATTTTAGAATTTCACCATATAGAAAGACACTAGTATCAGTTTCTGGTAAATGATCTATGTCACTATGTCACTCAAATTATTTATTCTTTCGCTATGCTGAGCATTCTTTTTAGCAGTTGCTGAACTACAGTCTGTTTCTGGTTACTGTAGTTTTTTTTCCGCATTCTATTATATAGGGTCAAGTTCAGCTATAAGGAGCAGATAACCAAAAGGAGCAATAACTGAAAACATAAAGTTGTTTTTCCTGTGTTGGATAAATGTGGGAAGTCAAGGACTCGTATGACAAACCTGCAATCATTGGGACTACCCTCCTTCTATCCTATTATTCTGTCACCTGGACATGTGGTACTGAGTTGCCTTGGGCTCAACCACCATGTTTTAATTCCAGCCAGCAGGAAGACAAAGATTCACAAGTAAAGGGCAAGTTCCCTTCCTTTGATCATCCTTGTTGCAAAGACGCATGTACTACTTCTGCTTGCATTACACTGGTCAGAACTTACTCTTATGGCCATGCTCTAAATGTTAGAGGCTGGAAGATACAATCTTCCGTTCTATTTCTTCTGCCTTTTGTGGTTTTAAATGAGTATTTTATAGGATTCCATTTTCTCTTCTTTCTTAGTACATAAATTTTTTTTTTTTTTTACTTTTTGGTGGTGGCCCTGCAGTTTGGAATATGTATTTACAACTAACCAAGTCTACTTTCAAATAGCACTGTGCCACTCTGCAGATACTATGAGCCCTTAAGATTAGAAAATAATCCTAATTCTTCCTGTCTGTTCTTTATATCATTGCTGTCATTCATTTCACTTACATATAGAATGACAGAAGCATATAAATATACCTATATATGCACACAAAAGATATCGAACATAAGCATGCACAAATTCATTGCTGATATTATCTTTTATTTTTTTTAAGATTTTTATTTATTTATTTGACAGAGAGAGATCACAAGTAGGCAGAGAGGCAGGCAGAGAGAGAGGAGGAAGCAGGCTCCCTGCTGAGCAGAGAGCCCGATGTGGGACTCGATCCCAGGACCCTGAGATCATGACCTGAGCCGAAGGCAGCAGCTTAACCCAATGAGCCACCCAGGTGCCCCTGATATTATCATTTTGAACAAACTTCTCTGTTAGATCAATTAAAAATAAAAGGTTTTATTTTGCCTCCATATATTTCTTCTTTAATGCTCATCCTTTATGTAGACACAAGTTTCTGACTTCTATTATTCTTTCTCTAAAACAACTTCTAGCATTTCCTCTGAGGTAGGTCTACAGGCAATGAATTCCCTCAGTTTTGGGGTCTGAGCAAGTCTCTATTTTTCTTTTTCTTGGGAGTGATCATGTCACAGAATTCTAGGCTGGGTTGTTTGCTTTGTTTTCCTCTCTCAGCATTTTAAATATCTCACTTTGTTCTCTTCTTGTTTGCACTCTCTTCTTGTTTCTAAGAAGAAATTGGATATTATTCTTATCTTTGTTCCTCCATAGATAAGGTGTTTTTTTTCTCCCTAGTTTCTTTCGGGATTATTTTTTCTCTTTGATTTTTTTTCTAGGTTGCAGTGATAGGCCTCGGTATAGTTTTTGGCATTTATCCTGCTTGATGTTCTCTGAGCTTCCTAGATCTGTGGTTTGGTTCCTGGTATTCACTTAGGGAGAATCTTAGTCATTATTATTTCTTCCGCTCCTTTTTCTCTTTCTTCTCCTCTGGTACTCCCATTATGTTACACCTTTTGTAATTGCCCCACAGTTCTCACATACTCTGTTCCATTTTTTGTCTTTCTTCTCTTTGCTTTCCTAGTAATATAACCTCAAAAACAGGGATTCTTTCATCAGCTGTGTCCAGTCTCCTAATAAGCCCAGTAAAGGCATTCTTCTTTTCCATTAGTGGGTTTTTTTTTTTTAATCTCTAGAATTTTTCTCTTTTTTCCTTACAGTTTCCATCTCTCTGCTCACATGATTCATCTGTTCTTACATGCCGTCTACCTGTCCAATAGAATGCTTAGCATATTAATCATAATTATTTTAAATTGCTAGCCTGATGATTCCAACATACCTACCTGCCATGTCTGGTTTAGACGCTTGCTCTGTCTTTTCTAATTGCAGGTGGTTTGGGTTTCTGTTTGTTTGCCTTTTGGAATGCCTTGTAATTTTTCCTGATAGCCAGACATGATGTACTGAATAAAAGGAACTGCTGTAAATAGGCTTTCGGAAATGGGGGAGGGGGGGTGTTCTACAATCCCGTGATTAGGTCTCACCTAGTGAGCCTGTGCCCCTGGACTATGAACTTCACTCAGTTTTTCTCCTACTTAGTTGAGACAGGATGGCTAGAGCTGGCTGGAGTTTGATATTTCCCTTCCCCCAGGACAGTTAGGCTCTGGCTAACTAGTTTCTGCTTGAGTGCGGTCCTTGTGAAAATGGCATGCCCTCGGGCCACCTGGGTGGCTCAGTCGGTTGTGCATCTGACTCTTGGTTTCAGGTTGTGATGTCTTGGGATGGGGCCCACCTCATGCTCCCTGCACAGCAAGGAGTCTGCTTGAAGGATTCTCTTGCTCTGTTCCATTCTGCCTTGCACATATGTGCACGGGCACACAGGCTCTCTCGCTCTAAAACAGATAAATATTTTTTAAAAATAAAAGAGAACAGAGTGCTCTGGCCAATTTCAAAGTGGTTCCTAACATCTTCCCTCTGCCAAAAGCACAAGGGAATTTTTCTCTGATATTTACTCTGGGTACCTGGTGAAGCTCCTGGAAGTAAATATCACAATATTGGCGGGGGCGGGGGGGTAGGGGGGTGGCGCAAGTATAATTCAGTTCACCAGAGGTTTTTGACGCTCACATTTGTCCTCACTGAACCTCTAGCAATTCTTCGACTACAGCTCAACACTGGTGCCCGCAGCCGGTTCAGCTGGTGAGTCTCCTTAGGTAGCCTTATTCATCTACCCCCTAATTTCAGGGGCTGCCGTGTGCCTCCTGTCTCTTATGGATGCAAATAGAGTTATTAATTTTTCAGCATTTTACTTGTTTTGATGCTCCCACTAGGAATCTGTCAGGTATGCCTTACCATTATTTTAAGAAACTCAGATCTCCTGAATGCTGGACCAAATGTGGAAGAATTTAAGCCATAGCTACCAATATAGAGCTACAACTTCTCTAAAAATTTTAGAAGGTGGACCTTACTCCTCCTCAACTTTTTATATTACTTAACTGCTGCAAGCCCCAATTTCTGCACTACAAAACCATTTGCCAATAGAAAGTTAATTCTTTTATATCTGAGTTTTGAGTTTCTTTACTCTTCTGGCTTTATGGGTGAAAAACCTGGCCAACTGGGCTAGCCATTTTTAAAATGATTTTTACTTCATTAAGAATTTATTTCTCACCCTTTCTGCAAAATTATAGGCAGTTTATCAGAGCGTATAAAATACAATAGCAAAAAGTATACATAGAAGTTATTTTTAATAAAAAAGCAACAGTGAAAGGATAAAATAAAATGATGAATCCTACAAATAAAAAACCTGCATATCATAGGGTCCTATGAACCTGCTGTGGTTGGGCCATGTACGTCACTCCAAAATGTCTGGCAGAAAGTGCTGCAAGTTATTAACCAAGCTCCCATTCATTTTGAAACTGAATTTTCTACTTTGGTTCCTATATTTTGGTCTCTGTGGGCCCTCACAGTCATACCGCTCTTATAAAGTCCATGATGTCTGATATCAATTCAAAAATCTTATAAACTCTGTGTATGTTAGGCACCAACATTAACAGGGCTTCTTTCCAAAAACTGGAATAGAAATATTAACGACCTTTCCCAAAACTACACAAATGACCTTAATGTTCCAATAAGGGCCATTTTCCTGGGGTTGCTGTGAATTAACTGGAAAAACCTTTAACCAGTGAGATTGAGAATTATAATAATTTGAATGCAAACTAATAGAAACCTCACTGATATTTCAATCAAGAAAAACGGGTCACACAAAGCTTACCAATGAACTTGACTTTTCTTACTGCCGCCCTTGATAGGTTTCTCAGGACACAGTTAAACTATTTCTCACTCAGTCTGAACTTCACCGAAGCCACCTCCAAGTTTGCAAACATAACTAGAATGCCGAGGCTTTAAGGGTTGGGATGGCTGTGGTAGACCAAGGGACTTTCAACAAACTACCTTTAGATGTTCAGTGGATTCCCTTGAGACTTGTTCTTCTTCTTCTTCTTCTTCTTTTTTTTTAAGGATTTTATTTTTTTATTTGACAGAGATCACAAGCAGGCAGAGAGAGAGGCGGGGGTGGGGGGCAGAGCAGGCCCCCTGCTGAG
This sequence comes from Mustela nigripes, assembly GCF_022355385.1. Taxonomy (NCBI): domain Eukaryota; kingdom Metazoa; phylum Chordata; class Mammalia; order Carnivora; family Mustelidae; genus Mustela; species Mustela nigripes. Next base: position 57,050,075 of record NC_081560.1, on the reverse strand, counting down.
CAGAGAGCCGGATGTGCGGCTGGATCCCAGGACACTGGGCTCATGACTGGAGCTGAAGACAGAGCCTTTAACCCACTGAGCCACCCAGGTGCCCCCCCTCCTTGAGACTTCTTGAGAGAGATGTCTATCCTCTCATCAACGTTTGACATTGGGATCCAGCAGGTTTTCGGTTCAATGCCCCTGTTACTGTACTCTTAACCATAAGAACTCTGCCAAGAGCCTCGTAAGTCTGCTTTCAGCTTTCACTTAACCACCTTTAGCCATGATTACGAGAACAGAATCTGAATATGGAGTAAGTTATGAGAGCTTAATGTAAGATCCAGCTCTTCAGGCAGCTGCAAAATTTGCATTTTAAAACCAACGGAAGAACAGGTCGGGCAGAAATGGAATGCAGACAGCAAATTTTAAAGATTGCTTTAGGTTCACTTTCCTCTCTAGCTTATAACTTAGAGAACTACTTGAAGCAGAAGTTAGCAAAACATTTTTCTGTAAAAGGGCACATAGTATTTCAGGCTTTGCAGACAGTACTGTCTCTGTTACAACTACTCAACTTAACCATTATAGCATGAAGCAGCTATAGACAATCCCTAGAAGAATGGGCATGGCTGTGTGCCAATAGAATTTTATTACCAATCTTGCAAACCAGATTGGACTTGTCGGCAGTAGTTCGTCTGTCCCTACTTTGGATAAACTGTGTCTTTACACTCCTGTTACAAAATTGCTTTGTATGTTTTTAAAGATAAGATAGTCATACTGTGTGCAAGTCACTGGGTAACTTGCAATTATTTATCACCAAAATGTTGAGTTGTTTAAAATATTACCTCTAAAATCTCTCAACTACATGCACTAGCAGGATCACCATTTCATGGTATCTGAAACACACACTGCAAACCAGAAGATTTCCTAAGAATGAAATTATAGAAGATGATGTTGAAAAAAGAGACCTATACTTTCATGGTTAATAATTTCAGGACATAGACATTCTTCTAAAATAATGTACAGAATGTTTTTGGCATATCAAGTGAGTTTTAACTTCAAGTGCAGGAAAGTAGTTAAAGAAAGTAGTTTGAATAGAGCTACAAAATCCCTATATGACTGAACTGACATGGAATGACAGGGCCTTCCTCTTAATACGCCTGCCTGGGGTAGAACAGCTAATGGAGCTTAGAACCACCCCTGGCTCTTACGACAATTGCAGTGTAACTAATTGTGGGAAGGACAAAATAGCTTCTAGGAAGACACATGTAAGATCTTGTGGTATTTTTATTTTGGTGGCTCATTTGCTTGCTCCATGTTTCTTTTGAGTTAAGTATTCTCAGAGGAGAAATGACAGGGAGCTTTCATCTAGTTATGAAGCTTTTTTTTAAAAAAATAATTTTTTATTTTTTATAAACATATATTTTTATCCCCCGGGGTACAGGTATGTGAATCACCAGATTTACACACTTCACAGCACTCACCATAGCACATACCCTCCCCAATATCCATAATCCTACCCCCTTCTCCCAACTCCCCTCCCCCCAGCAACCCTTAGTTTGTTTTGTGAGATTAAGAGTTACTTATGGTTTGTGTCCCTCCCAATCCCATCTTGTTTCATTTATTCTTCTTGGAATACTATGCAGCCATCAAAAGAAATGAAATCTTGCCATTTGCGATGACATGGATGGTATCGTGTTTAGCGAAATAAGTCAATCAGAGAAAGGGGGTAGGAGAAGAATAGTTATGAAGCTTTTTAAAATGCCACCCTCTCCTTCCATAAACATCCCAGTGTTCCACTGACGACAGCGCTAGTACTGTATTTCCAAATTTTTCTATTCATAGCAATTATTTTCTGACCAGGTGCCCAATTATTCTGTTACAGTATAGCTTTCTGAGGCTCAAATGTCTTTCACTTTGCTGTTACACCTCTAAATGGACCAGAGCTTTTCAAAACTTGAAGAGTAAGAAGAGACGTGGGGTATACACAGAGGGAGACACCATATTCCTTCATATATTGTTGGTGCATTTCAAATCAAAATGATTAAGACATGATTATTCATGAAACAACTTTTCTTCTAAGTACTTGAGCTACATTTTCACATACCTTAAATGTATGGCTCTGCTTCAAGTTCCGCAATTTTTTTCACCTTTCTGTTAAAGATCACCTTTTCATGACATGTATACCCTTCGAATATTTATAAACACCATACTCTTCATTCTTCACCTTTAAGCTGGAGTACGTATTTTTATGGGTACGTATTCTGCGACAGAATAAGAACAATTAAATGACATAGCACCAAACTGACTCATTTTTTGTTGCTAGGTTCTAAAGTCCTTCATCTCATTCCAACAAGAAAGCTTTTAACTTTCTACCAATTTCTAACCATTAACTCTCTCCTTTAGTTCTTTATCCCTTCAAATACTGACGATTCATGTACTCTGAGGCAGCTTGGCAGAATTACAATATATAAATACTGGAAGAATCACATTCTGTGCCAATAGTTGTAAACTATAGATGCACAGTGATTATTTTCAGAAATAGATGTAGGGAATGTCCACAGATGTTTGGAGTTTAGTCCCTTTGAAAATGTCAGACTTGAGTTATGATGGAAATAAACAAATATCAATGCAACCAAGCAATTAAGACATTTTGCTGTTGGTTATGTTAATACCATGCTATGTTCCCCAAATTGTATGTTTGAAATGTATTACTAACTTGAAGGTGGGTTATTGGCTAAAATAGTAAGTACAAATGCACTTAGTGAAAAATAATACCAATATGTTGATTCTTAGGTATAAGATAATGCTTGTGCTACATTTCAAAAAGCAAGAAAATGATAGCTTTCACTATTAGAAAATAATTCCTCCTAAATGAATAATATTTCCTTTGTATTCTCCCTCAAAATATAAATATAAATTAACAACCAGGTCTAGGATTATAAGTATAACATGGACTAAATTTCATAAATCCAAAATGTATTTCTCATCTCATTTACCAAATATTTTTGTCAGATAACAATCTACACATGGCTGTTTGGCTTTTATACAGAGCTAAAGTTATTTCAGTTGTGGTGTGCACAGGTGATACGGTATAGTCAAATACAGACACTCAACTGAAGGACAAGTAGCATTCAAGGATAACCAATATCCAAATAAACTCAATTCTGATATTTCTATTTTAAAATCACAGTTCCGGTAACTTGCCACTGTGGTTATAGGTAGCTAAACTTGTTTACTGGTATTAGTATTTTTGGATATTGCATTGGATTTTCTACATAGTTGGTGATATTATTAACATATAAAAAGTTTTCCTTCTTATTTTAATCTGAGTTTTTTGTTTTGTTAGTTTTGCTTTATTACATTGTCTAAGACCTTCAGAGAAATTTTGAAGTTCAGAATTGGCATGTCTGCCTTTTTTGTGATCATGAAAGTTAAGCATTTGGCCTTACACCTTAAAAAGTTATGTTTAACTCCAGGGTTTTTTGCAGATGCCTCTATCAGATAGATGAAGTTTCCTTTAATTACTAATTTGCTGTGTGTTTTTTATAACAAATAGGTGTTAAACTTTATGAAGCACCTCCTCTGCACCTATTGAGGTGGTCTTGTGGGTTTTTTCATTTTTATTTTGTTAATTACATGAACCGTTTTGATTGATTTTCAAATGTGAAACCCATCCTGAGTTTCTGAGATAAATCCTACGTGGTTAAAAAGTATTATCCCATCTATATATTGCTGGAATCCTTAAGAGTATTCCAATATTCATAGGAATATTGGTTTATTGTTGTGGTTTTTCTTTTTTCTTGTCTTTGTCTGGATATTGTATAAAGATGGTGCTGACTTCCTCATATTGTTCTTTTGTGTATCTGTAGGCTCTGTTGTGATTCTCTTTTTTAAAATTTCTGATATTATTAGTTTATCTACTTTTATTTTTTCTTTATCCAATTCCTAGAGATAAGAATATGCTTTGTTTCATTATTTTCTCTCTTGTTTTCCTGATTTAAAATTAACTGATTTTGCTCTTTATTATTTCCTTTTTTTACTTACTTTAAATATCTCTTCCCTTTATAGGATATTAAAGGGGGGGGGAAGTAGAGAATTTAATTTACAATTCCTTCTAATTCTAATAAGCATTTAAAACTGTAAATTTTCTCCTTATCATTAATTTAACTATATCCCACACTTCAATATGCTGTTTTTTGTTTCATTTCAAGAACTTTCTAAATCAACTAGTGATTTGTTTCCCTTGGTCTTGTGTTTTTATCAAAAATATTGTTTAATTTCCAAATAATTGAAGATATTTCAGCTTGTTTTTTGGCTTTTTGTTTTAACTGAATTGCTGTAATCAGAGAACAAACTGCAGGATTTTAACTCTTGCACGTGTGTGTGTGTGTGTGTACATATTTCATAATCCAACATACAGTACATCTTGGTAAATGATGCCTGGGCACATGAAAAGTATATATACTCTGCTGCTGTCCGGTGGAATGCTCTATAAATGTTGATGAAGCCTAGTTGGATGTTAATGCCAATCAGTTTTTCTACATCCTTCCTGATTATCATTTAATTATTATCAATTATTGAAAAGGGAATATTAAAATATTTTTAAAAAATAATAGACTCTTGGGGCGCCTGGGTGGCTCAGTGGGTTAAAGCCTCTGCCTTCGGCTCAGGTCATGATCTCAGAGTCCTGGGATCGAGCCCCGCATCGGCCTCTCTGCTCAGCAGCGAGCCTGCTTCCCTTCCTCTCTCTCTGCCTGCCTCTCTGCCTACTTGTGATCTCTGTCTGTCAAATAAATAAATAAAATCTTTAAAAAAAAAATAATAGACTCTAAAAGTAACATAGGGAATTTGCCTGATCTTTTTATCTAAAAATTCCAAAGTCAAATACTAAAGATTAAAATTTACTTCTTATTCATAAGAAAACTGTTGATTCTAATTTTAATACTGTAAAAATGTAACAAAACAGAATAAGGAATAAATAAATTATACAGCACTAGTTAATTTTTGGCTTACTTAAAACTTCCTTATATAACACATGTAGTTTCCTTGATTTAAGTTTGATTTCCTAAAAAACAAATTAAAATAGTTCAAGGGTAATTCCATCCCAAATTTAAGGTAACCAATTTACTACTCAGCTTTTCTTTTGTGGATTCTCATCTTTTTCTTTTTCTTTTTTTTTTTTTTTCTTATCTTTTTCCATGTAGAGGGATTTTAACATTTTTTATAATTGTGGAAGTTGAGATTTCTTTATTATGTAAGTACTCAAATTATTATTCTTTTATAAGTATAGTCACTTAACACCTGAGAGATGCAATTATCCATACCCTATTTCCAGTTAACTTATTTATTCTGACCTCTACTGGATGACATTGACAATGTCAAAGTGAAAATACAGATATATGTAAAAGAAAAAAAAAGTAGTGAGGAAGGTAGAAAAGAAGCAAACTTCATCTAGGAAGTTCATTTCTTAGCCTTAAAATACTGAGACTTAAAGTATTTAAAATAAAATACTACAAGAAAAAAATACTGTCTTTTTTCCTTCGTAGTGCGTAATTTTAATATTTTAGGGCAACTTAATTTTGCTGGACTTTCATAATAGAGCTAGATTTTTTCCAGTTCATTGATTCCTAATTTTTGCATGTGTGAAGATACTGATGCCACACAATACAGATAAAGATGTAGGCACTGTGCCACACTACTAACATGGACAGCTGATTTATAGTTATTTATTGCCATTAATTTGCTACTCAAAGATTTTCTCAATCTAATTGATGACTCAAGACATTTGGGATAAGCTTTCCCCAAGAAAACTGGTTCCTAATTCCTAATGCTTGGACTTCAAGAATGATTAAGGAAAAGGTTGCTGTGATGTATGCATGAGATTTACAAGTCTGTTAGATGTCTTCTTCAAAGGGAAGAACTGTCAAAACACAAACCAAAACATAAACATAGGAAATAATAGGAGATTCTTCTGGAACCCAAATGTCTGCTGCACAATGCCTCTTTATTCTGGCACACCACTTCCCTCCAAACAAGTCTATGTATTTCAGAAATAAAAAATCCTTCTTATAGTCTCAAAAAATTTAATAAGCCATAGGAAGAGAAGATGAAGATCTTCATTTTGTAGATCTAGATTTCTGCCTTTACACTTACTACTTCTCTTTGGTCCCAACCCAAACTTGAAGTATATCTTTGATTTCTATAAAAGTAAATAATCCAACACAGTAAGAATTTGAAGGCATGATAGCCTGCTAAATGATTTCTGAAATAGAGAGCAGATGAGGATTTATGTTCCAGCCACAAAATCAACTTGAAATTTAAAAATAAGTGTTGTTTGCATTAAAATTTCCTTTTATTATATCTCTGCCATGAATCGCAATAACTTTTCACTTTATGTCATCTTAATTCTCTTCAAGTTCTTGGTTCTCTCTCTCTTTCCCTGTATATGGTCTCTTGTCTTTTCTTTCCTACTCTGAAGAAGTAACAAATTCTTTCCTGCTCTTCCTTTAGTGCAGTCATTGTCTGCCTTATTCCCTGAACTGTGGTACAAATTTCCCTGAACAAAGTTCTTGGGATTTAACCTCCTACTCACAGAGCACTGAAATAACATTTTTAAATCTGTAAGAATTCTGGGGATAGGCATTATGTTGATTTTGGGAGGTACAGATATATAGAGAAATAAAGATATATCTATTATAAATTATATAATATATAAAAACATTTTATTATATTTATGGAAAAGGTAAGAGAATATTCAACATTGTAGAGTACCCACTATGGAAGGCTAGGCACAGAGCACTACTCTTAGTACTATGGTGAAGGCAAATTGACCTGTCATACCTTTAAGAAACTCTAACATTTTATATTATCATATTTAAAATAAATACAATTTTATTAAAGAATATTAAATCTCTAATACTAAATATTGTTAAATGTATTTGGGACAGCATAAAATGTCTTTTTACTATACACTTTACTTCCCACCATTATGGACCTAAAACTTCCTAGTTTATTTGGGGGGCAGGATGAGACTAGATATCATTCAAATCAAACTTTAACATTTATAAACCTAAAAAGTATTGATTTTTAAATTGTATTATCAGTAGCCATGTCCATTCCAAATATGCCATTTTACAAGAACACAGAAAGAGAATTTTGAAATAGTCTTAGGGACATCTGGGGTGGCTCAGTCCATTAAGCATCTGCTTTCAGCTCAGGACTCCAGGGATGGAGTCCTGCATCAGACTCCTTGCTCGGTGGGGATCCTGCTTCTCCCTCTGCCTGCTGCTCCCCCTGCTTGTGCAAGCTTGCTCTCTATCTCTGACAAATAAATAAATAAAATCTTTCAAAAAAAAAAAACAGTCTTATTTTTCCCTGAAATATGCCCCATAGTAAGGGCCAAATAGTGCTTTTTTTGTGACCAATTTATATTTTCCATTTTTATGTGAATTTTTAATCATTTTTGTTTTAATAACAAAAAAATTATGGAAAATAAAATTTTATTCCATTCTTTTAACAAGCAGTTAGCCAACCACACCCTTTACCAGGAAAAGAGTGTTTAGAAGGTTTTACTAGAAGAGAGAAAGTTAAAAAGAAGAAATGGTTATTTAATCTTAGGAGGATAACATTCATTCTGAAATTTTGAAAAATCAAGAATTCACAAGAGCATATTAAAGATTTACTCTACAATATGCTACAAAACACATGTTGATAGTTAAGGCAATGTCAGGGGGTATTCAGTATGACATGAAATTTGACCTACGAATTGAGTCTTGATCTAGAAGGTAGAACTTGAAGCTATGTGTGTAGCTGGTATGCTGAACTAGCATAATTCATGACTTAAGTGAAACAGAAATTTGTTTTTATTCCCACAATTATCCTCTAAACTTTATTCAGTACTGGTGGTTTCCTCTAGCACCAGATGAGAACTTATGGGATCAATCTCAGATAATCAACTTCTATCATCACTTTAACACAAACAAAAATTCAATTTAGTGGGATGCCTGGGTGGCTCAATCTGTTAAGCATTTGTCTTCTCCTCAGATCATGATCCCAGGGTGCTAGGATCAAGTCCCGCATCGGGCTCCCTGCACAGTGGGGAGCCTGATTCTCCCTCTGCCTACTGCTCCCCCTGCTTGTGTTCTCTCTCTGACAAATAAATAAATAAATAATATATATATTTTTTAATTCAATTTAGGGGCATCTGGGTGGCTCAGTGGGTTAAAGCCTCTGCCTTCAGCTCAGGTCATGTTCTCAGGGTCCTAGGATAGAGCCCCGCATCGGGCTCTCTACTCAGCAGGGAGCCTGCTTCCCTTCCTCTTTCTGCCTGCCTCTCTGCCTACTTGTGATCTCTGTCTGTCGAATAAATAAATAAAATCTTTAATAAATAAATAAATAAAACATTAAAAATTCAATTCAGTAATTAGAATGTCTAGTCCAAGACAGTAATCAAAATTTTGAACTGGATTTAACAACAACTCTTCCTTCTCCAGTGTGGGCCTGCTTCCCCCCACCTCCTTCACTCGCCTGTTTTTGCTTCTTCCAGTGGTTGGTGGCAAGGAAAGAGAACAGGTAAGATAATATTGGACCTTCTTGTTGTTATCAGGCTTCACACCACCAGGACCTGCAGATTTTTTAAGATGAGTCACTCAAAATGCATTTTGAGAATCTGTAGAATCTCTGGCTAGCTGCTCCAACTGTAGTTTCTTTGCTTTGAGAAGGTATACCGTTACTCCGAATGGTTGTGAATTCTCCATCTTACTGATGCTGGGATCCTCAGTTTGTCCCCCTCCTCACCACCTCTCTCTCTCTATCTGCAGTGGGCGTGCTGCAGAGCTGGCCCCTATAAGCTTGCAAGAGCAGACTATGCTCATATTCTTCCAACTCCGTGTTCAATGATACCTTGTGGATAGCTTGAAATCAGTCATAATGGTTATATTTACACCATAGAAATAGATAAATGTTACAAATTAGGAGATACAGGAGCATTGCTTCATTTCTGTTTTTGTTTTTGGAGAATCACTTTTGCAGCACAATTTTGGGCCCACAGGGAAACACTTAAAACCCTTAGCCACTTAAATCCCTTGCCCCCAGCAAACTATTGATGTATTAATGGGAAAATCCCAATATTGCTTCTTCTATTTTCTCCCTAAGTAAAACAGCAGCTAGCATGATTTTGCTCTCTAACTATAACTATAGGAGTCAGACCACAGAAAGCTCCAGTGTAGGAGCCACATACCAAGTTTCATCGGTACTCTTGGAAGTCTCCTCACCACCAGGTTTGTTGAAGGAGAGCAGGCACTCTACCTGTAAGGGGGGTATGGTTCACAATACAGCTTTCTCCAAAGATAACTTCCACCCTAAAATCACACTTTTCTAAACGACACTCAGGTTTTTGTCCTCCAACTGGAAGTGGGCCCAGGAGTTGTGGAAGTGGTCAATTCTGCATTTATGATCTTGTATGGTTCACATTCATTTTGTCTTGGTGTCATCTTCAAAACTCAATTTTAGCATCCTGATTCAAGAAGCAACCACAAATCATGAAAAAGAGAAGGGAATTACATACATTCAGTTTGAAAGGATTACCAAAAATAAGGTCAAATTAGAAAACAGACCAATCTCATCTTTTGTGATTATAGTTGTTGTTGTTCTTGTTCAATGTAGGAGGAGAGGCAAGTTCATGTGTAAAACTCATTTAATTTGAAAGGAAGAAAACTACATTAATGGAGCACAACCCCATGCACAGACTACGCTAGACTGGGCAGTATTTTTATGCTTACTGTACAAAGGAACTTTCTGAGAGGCCTTGTTAAAATGCAGGTTCTAATTCAGGAGGTCTAGGTGGGACTGAGATTTTTTACTTCTAACCCAGCTCCACATAATATGCGTATACCACTGATCTAGAACTTCTCTGAACACCCAAGGACTAGAAAAACACACAGACATATACTTATGAAATAATTAAAATAACTTTTTTAAAAAGACTTTATTTATTTACTTGAGAGAGAGATTACAACTAGGCAGAGCAGCAGGAGAGAGAGAGAGAAGGGGAAGCAGGTGCTCCGCTGTGCAGAGAGCCCAATGCAGGACTCAATCCCAGGACCCTGAGATCATGACCTGAGCTGAAAGCAAAGCCTTAACCCACTGAGCCATCCAGGCGCCCCAGAAATAATTAAAATAATTTTATGAGATGGTTATTACATCTATTTTATCTATGAGAAAAATGAAATTGTGTGAAATTAACTTGTCCAACTAAATATAAAAGTGGCAGACATTTGTCTTCTCTTATTCTTCCTATTGGATGACACGGTATCTCTGAAGTCATTATTATTCTTATTTTTCAACCTATAAACCTTTGTCTGGTAAAAAATAAATAACAATGTTGAGTTTCTTTTCCTCATGATACGATTAACTTCCCACTTTTAAGTAACTGTTCAGCTTTCTAACTACTTCATAGTCCCAGAGTTCTAATGGATTTAATTGATGTCATGCCTAATGCTAGCTACTAATATATACAGTTTACCTGTGTATATAGGGAAATGTGTACAGGTAATGTGTATAGAATGCTCACCAAGGGACGCAAAAGCTGATCCCCAAGAAAAATGTGACTACTGGGGCTGCCCCTAGAAAGGTGGTATTAACAACCTCAACCCACAAATTTCAATTTTTTTTAAGATTATCTATTTATTTATTTATTTATTTGACAGAGAGAGATCACAAGCAGGCAGAGAGGCAGGCAGAGAGAGAGGAGGAAGCAGGCTCCCCGCTGAGCAGAGAGCCTGATGTGGGACTCGATCCCAGGACCCTGAGATCATGACCTGAGCCGAAGGCAGAGGCTTTAACTCACTGAGCCACCCAGGTGTCCCCACAAATTTCAATTTTAAAAGATTATAATCTTTAAGTCCCTGATTGCTTACAAAATACCTTGGTTACATGTAATACATTTGTACAGAAAACAAAATTATTAAATGATTCTTTTATTATCAAAGCTTATACATGTTTTTTTTTAATTGTTATCATTGCTGCATAAACTCAATCCCTTAATCTTTCCTTTTAGTCTTGTTTAAAACTAAATGAAGGCAGAAAGATAGAAGGACTTGAGTCACATGCTAACAAAAATAACAAAACAGCCCTGGCCACAGATAATTTCCTGAAACCAGTATGAGAAGGAATAGCAATGTGAAAGAAAAACATTAGCAAATCACTTTGTAAAACAGTAAAATTTCCAAATACAATTGAAAAGAGAAAAGTCTTTCCAAACTAAATAGCAATTTTGAGGCTGAGGCAATAAATAAATAAATGAAAGGGAAAAGCTCAGTCTTAATATTAAAAAGGAATAAAAACAATTTGTTTTCCAGGTTTATAATATGACTGAGGAGTTGTTTAATAAAAGTGAAAAGAAACATTTAGGTAAAATTCACTTTTAAAAATATATGATATGGGGCACCTGGGTGGCTCAGTGGGTTGAGCCTCTGCCTTTGGCTCAGGTCATGATCCCAGGGTGCTGGGATCGAGCCCCACATCGGGCTATCTGCTCAGCGGGGAGCCTGCTTCCTCCTCTCTCTCTGCCTGCCTCTCTGCCTACTTGTGATTTCTCTCTGTGTCCAATAAATAAATAAAATCTTAAAAATATATGATATTATGATCTCTATGCAAGAGATTTTAATAAATTATTACGTATTCTGGGATTCACTGAGTTTTAACTTTCCAATCATCCCTTTGAATAAATGGAGTTTGATAACTGGGAACGGTTTCATGTGACATATCAAAAGACCCAAAACAAACACACAAATGTTTGATTATCTCAACACAGCTGTTAAAAATCATTTTAGTAGATGTCAGCCCCATTCTTGTTTTTCAGTCTTTTTAAAAAACGGATGAAAAACATGTTATCTGGGGCGCCTGGGTGGCTCAGTGGGTTGAAGCCTCTGCCTTCGGCTCAGGTCATGATCCCGGGGTCCTGGGATCGAGTCCTGCATCGGGCTCTCCACTTGGCGGGGAGCCTGCTTCGTCCTCTCTCTCTGCCTGCTTCTCTGCCTGCTTGTGATCTCCGTCTGTCAAATAAATAAATAAAATCTTAAAAAAAAAAACATGTTATCTATGTGCAAAAATATCAACCTAGTTAAAAATCAACAGCTATTTTCTTAATAGAGAAACTATATTAGGAGTCCTCATACATTAAGATTCAGAATAGACAAAGGATGCTCACAACTTCCAATAACATTTCGAGTTTTCCTAGGTATTTCAGTCAATAACATAGAATATGTAGAAGAACTTGAAGTTTCCAATATGGAAAAAAGAGAGAATATTCGACCCAGGAAATCCAAGATAATCAATTGAATAGTTAGATTTCATAAGAAAGTTCAGTAAATCAGATAGATACAAGATAAAATAGGAAAAACAATCATGCCTTGGCAAATCAGCAGGTGACCATTAGAAAATAAGATGGAAAAACTATAGCAATAGAAAAGAACGTAGAATATGTGCAAATAGCCTTTAAACACATGGAAATCTTTCTGGGTTATTCATATAAACAAAAACTTGAACATATAGTGTAATATCCCATGTTCATGGATGGAAAAATAGATCAGTAAAATGTTAGTCCTTTTAAAAATAATTCATATGGGGCGCCTGGGTGGCTCAGTGGGTTAAAGCCTCTGCCTTTGGCTCAGGTCATGATCCCAGGGTCTTGGAATCAAGCTCCACATCGGGCTCTCTTCTTGGTGGGGAGCCTGCTTCCCTTCCTCTCTCTCTCTCTGCATGCCTTTCTGTCTACTTGTGATCTCTGTCTATCAGATAAATAAATAAAATGTTTAAAAAAATAATTCATACATATGAAACAATTATTTCAAAGTTTCAGGAAGAGCTTCTTTTGGAACTAGAAGAATATTTTTGATTTAATAGAAGAGAATGAAAGATGAAAAAGTCAAGAAAATTTTGAAAAAAGAGTAAAAAATGAAAGGACTTGAACCCTAACAAATAATGAAACATTATAAAGTTTTAATAATGTGAAAAGCAAGATAGTGTCAAATATGTAAGAATTAAGTGTGCAATAAATAAGGCATTCAAAATGAAAAAAAAAGTTAGATTTGTTTGCTAATTAATTCTGAAATCTTCTAGAACAATGAAAGTCAAATGCAAAGAAAAGAAGAAAAACCTGATAATAAATTACATCATAAAAAAATAATAAAACTTCTGTAAGCAAATTCTCCAATTGTTGGATGAAAAAAAAAGCCAGAGCTCAAAAATAAAGGATCATTTTAGTAGATTTAAAGAACTAAAATGCTCCAAATTCTCCCAATCAAAAAAAATAAATAAACCTTAATAGTAATAAACAGCTAGATAAAATATTTTCAAGATAAATCAACAAAGAACATGAAATTAGCATTGGCAAAACTGAAAATATACATGGTAACAGTTAAAAATAATGTTCTCACTTATTAAAAATCAAAGTAAAAAAATTTTTTTAAGAAAATAACATTTTTAAAAATTTTTCAAAATCATAGACATTTTAAATGATAAGAATAGCCAATACTGAATACTTTCTTACATTTACTGAAGTCACTTTGGAAGTTAGCCATTTAGCAAAGTAATCTAGTAGGTTACAGTGAAAGCTAATCACATGTAATATTTTTGCATACTTAGAATTATTAAACATTCATTAACAAGCAGACAAAACAACAACAATAACAACAAAAAACAAAAATGAAAAAATCTGTGCAGAGCTTCACTAAAATGCCACTTCTATATTTTTAACTGGTCAGACAACCACCTACCTGAAAAATAACTGAAGCCAGATCTGACAACCTCTCAGAAGCAAGACCCCAATACCCTAATAGTCAACTGCATACAACCTGAAATCTTCTTTAACCAATGGTTGGCCACCGGGCCATTTGGGGATCAAGCATTAAGCATCATTTTAAGGGTAAACAGTAGAGACCTTGCTGATTTCTTATTCTACATTCATGTAAGTGTGCAGAGTGTCCCTAGAATGTTTTAACTAAATCATTTTTCCCCAAAACTTCTAATTTTGTTAAGCAGTTTAATTATCCTAATTAGCAAGCTACCAGTTTCACCAAAAAAGTTAATTTCTGATAATTATTATGTTAATTCCCATATTAGTTATTAACTGAGACATAAAAAAACTGAGACACCTGATTAGCCACTGGTGAAGCATGGCCTTCCTGATCAGCAGGCTTTCTGTGGGCTTTTGCACTGTCGATAGGCAGCTGGGTTATCACTTAACCTAACAAAACCTGCCCTCCCCACCCTATATTAAGTAAATTATAGACATTTAACACCACATTAAATGTCTCTTTTCCATATGATCCCTCCTCTCATTGTTGTGTCTTCTATGTATTCTATATTCTTATCTATGGAGACAACTGGCGCTACTACATAGTTAGTTCAGGTTATATGCAGCTTGGGTCTGTCAACATGGATTCTGATAAATCACTACAAATGTCAAATTCTTCAAGCCAAAAGGAAATCTGCAGTTTGTACAGAATGACAACCACTTCACCCTTCGAAAATTTCTTGCCATCCTCTGCTAAGAAAGATTATCTTAAGTATTCGATGGTAGTTGAATCTTGTCCAATCTCGAACTTACTTCACTAGGCTTACCACATCACTCTGGGAGCCAAATAAGGTCAATGTGTAGTGTCTGGCAAGGTACTCTGCACTATTCATGATGCCACAGCTTTTTGGCAGTGATGCCTGCCCATCCCCCCCAATGACTCTCAGGCAGCCTCCATCTCTGCCAGCAGCCATCAATGGGGAGAGGAACTAGTACTTCAAAGGTCTCAGTGCGGCTCATAAAGTTGAGGAGGAATAACCCAGGCCAAGATGAAGATTGTATATTTGGTAGTTATGCTCAGTTGTGATGATGAGATAATCCACAGAAACACAGGAATAACTGAGAGGAAGTCTGGATTGAATAGCCCCAGAATGGCCTTAAAATATATGTAACAGAGAATTGACAATGGGGGGGGGCACTTAGTATCTCACACCTGTCATAGGAGAAGAAAAGGATGATAAAGCAAACAGTTTCAATCGAAAAGTACCACACAGGATTCACAATGCTGACCATATATGACAGTGATGCTAAATACCAGAAAACAAAAACGAAGAAATGAGGAAGGGAAATGAAATACTCAAAGGACATGGTCAGTTAGGTGGGGAAGGACCTAAGGCACTGCACAATTCTGGGGAGAGTGGGCACCAAGAGAGACTCTGAAGGAAACCTTCATTCCAGGAAACTAGAAACCAAAAATCAGCTGGAAATTCATGACAAGTTTCAAGCCATTTCAAATAAGAGAGCAAAATTGAATATGGATTCAAATTACAATTAAATATCCAAAGTCCACTGCCAATCCAACTTGGAACTAACCCCTTTTTACACCCTTGGAGAAGTCTTTTGCAATTTTACACCTGATGAGAAGCCTTTTGCAATTCCTAGATATTGAAAGTCTTTGACTCCAGTAGCCAGAATCTGGCTATAAAGAAAGGAGAAGTTATTATCAGATTTTGTGTTTTTATATATGTATATATACCTTGTTCCAAAAACAATAAAGAAAATAATAAAAAATATAAAATATAAACACTGCAACATAACATGACAATAAAAATTAGAAGTGAAGGAATTCTGGAAAAAAGAAAATAAGGCAGAGTTTATGAAACAAAACCAAAAATGAGTAACACACAAGTGCACTTTTACAATAAAATCTGTTAGAATGGTTCCCAACCTTTTTTAGAATGAGATTGATTTTACTAAAATTAGAAATTTTCATACCTTAAATTATAATCCAGCTTCCTACAACCATTCTAAGAGTAATCGCACAAGTATCCACTGACGAATTATATGACAGTATACTACAATGAATTCCGTTAAGTGAAATTCTATTTTATGAGTCTGAAATGTATTCACATGAAAAGTAGTAACACCTAAATGTGTAAGATATTTAATCTAATGAAAATATTTGACACTCAAATCAATTCATGGACCTTTCTAAAGAGTCTAATGCCCTGACTTAACAAATCTATTCATTTTCTAAAGATCATTGCATTCCGTATCTCCCCACATACAATGAACTCTTAATTTGTTTTCTTATTCTTTTTTAAATTTTTATTTAAATTCCAGTTCACGTATAGTTTAATATTTGTTTCAGGTATAAAATTTAGTGATTCAACACTTATATACGACACTCCACGCTCATAACAGCACGTGCCCTCCTTAATCCCCATCCCCCAATTAACTCATACCCTACCCACCACCCCTCCAGTAATCATCAGTTTGTTCTCTTTACTTAAGAGTCTGTTTCTTGGTTTGCCTCTTTCTTTTTTTCCCCCTATGAATATCTGTTTTGTTTCTTGAATTCCACACATGAGAGAAATCATATGGTATTTGTTTTTCTAATTGGCTTATTTCATTTAACATGACACTCTCTGGGTCCATCCAAGTCATTGCAAATGGCAAGATTTCATTGTTTTTTATGGCTGAGTAATATACCATTGTATATATACCATATACACCATACATCATATATACGTGTGTGTATATGTATATATACATATGTATATGTACATACACACATCTTCTTTATCCATTCATCGGTAAATGGATACTTGGGCTATTTCCACAATTTGGCTATTGTAGATAGTGCTGCTATAAACATCAGAGTGCATGTATACCTTCACATTAGAATTTTTGTCTGAATACAATAGAAGTTTTGAAAGAAATATAGTGGGTAGTAAACTATGGCCATTAAGGCCGGAAAGGATTTTTCCTTGGGGTCTGTGGAAAAGCATCTCTATAGTTCCCAATTATCTGTTCTCCACTCTTCCTTCAAAAACAGCCTCCCCCACACTCCCCAAATATTAGCAGGTATACCTACCAACTGCACTTAGGTATAGTCATGTGACCAAATTTTAGTCAATGAGATACACAGAAATGGTGAGAGCAATCTCCATCAAGAAAGGGCTATGCACTTCATCTCCATCTTTATCCTTCCAGCCCAATGGAATGGACACAGTCCCAGCAAAGGTCATATCCTCAATAAACCAGAGGAAAATGCTGTATGGAGCCTTGGGCTTTCATGAATTCATGGAAAGTCTTAAGTAGGACTCTGACTCTGGGACTTGGTTTGTAGAAGAAAACCAACGCTCTTTCTAAGCCACTGTTACTTTTGGATTTTTGTTGTCACATGCTTCGAAGTCTAATTCTTTTTTTTTTTTTAAGATTTTATTTATTTATTTGACAGAGAGAGATCACAAGTAGGCAGAGAGGCAGGCAGAGAGAGAGGAGGAGGCAGGCTCCCTGCTGACCAGAGAGCCCGATGCAGGACTCGATCCCAGGACCCCGAGATCATGACCTGAGCCGAAGGCAGCGGCTTAACCCACTGAGCCGCCCAGGCGCCCTCGAAGTCTAATTCTTATTAACACATTGTCTTTACCTGTCAATAATTTTCATTTCTTATGTTCAGCCTGCATTTACTCTTAGGAAACTTGCACAATCTGAATGAATTTAACTTACCTCCTGCAAACTCTGCAGCCTTGTTTCCAGCTGTTGTCCTTCATTCTTCCTGTGTTTTTCCTCTCACCCTGGGCATCTACTCTGATAACAGGCTTGCCAGTCTTTGTCGTGACTCTGCCTGACTGCAACGGGGACCAATAGCTTTTTAGATTATCTGTATAATTGATATACTAGGATTTGTTTTCAAATTATTCCTGGTGAATTCTTCAGTTCCCCCACTCCTGCCACTCCCACCCGGTGTCTTTCCCTGGCTTGGTTTTCACCTTTGCTTTGCTGCAGCAAATCTTCCAGTAACCTCCACAGAGAAGTACATAAAAGTTTATAAATTTAGCAAAGTTCAAAACTAACCTCCTTAGAAGTTTCTGAAAGCCTGAAAATAGCTCTATTTTACCATCACACTCAATTGTCACTGTGACTAGGCCTAGAAATTTTCCTCAGAACTCCAGAGGCATTGTTTCACTGCATCTAGGACCAAGTGTTGGTTAGATGTCTGACGTCAATGTGATTCATTTTCATGAATCATAAATACGCATAGTCCCCTGCATCCCAATTTTAAAGGTTTTTTAAAAAATTCCTTGTGTTCTGAAAATTCAGGTACGATTTTTTTTTTCCTGTATCATCCTGGAAATTCATAGGATATTCCTAATCTAAAGAATGCTTGTGTTTAAGTACTGGAAAGTTCTTTGATTATGTTTTTCATTGCTAACCCTCCCCTTCATTTTTCTCCATTCCCTCCTTTCCCCTCAGAAACCCTACTGGGTCAATGTCAGGCTTGCCACATTGGTCCTCCATGTTCTTGTTATGTTCTTCCTTCTTATTCTTACCATTTTAAAGATCTTTCTTCTCTTTTTTTTATTTTCTTAATTTCATCTTCATAACTACTGAATTTTTGCAATCATATATTCAAAAAAAATCCATTTTTGCTTTCCATTGTTCCTTGCTTTATAGTTTCTTTACTTCTCGCTGCAATATCCTCTGATTTTCATTAGGATGAGAATTAGTTTCTTTTCAAGTTTTCTTCTTTTTCCCTAATAATCTGTGTTTCTTCTAAAACAAATGTTTTTGTTTGGGTTGTTCTTTGATGCTGCTGGTTTTATTCATAATTTTTATGATCTCTGGCTGATGTTTTATAAAGAAAAACAGTGGAGAGTTGAATTTCTAAGATAAAAACTACAAGCCTCCTAGGTTGTTGTTTGTATATTTTAATTTTATGGCTAGGTTTATGGCTAGGTTTCTCACACGATGATGATGCCTGGCTCACAGCTCAGTGCATTTAGGCAAAACCAGTCTACTGGCAGGCTTTGTATTAGGATGGGCAGTCAGTCACAAAGAAAGCATTTAGGCTGGGGCGAGGACAGAGCCTCCAAATGCCAGAAGGAAGAAGGTTTTACACTGGAAGATTTAATTTTATACTCGTAGTTCATTTGATGTCTTTAGAGAAATGGCTTTAGGGTTGCTTTGTTATTACCATTTTGTCTCTGTTTTTGCCTTGAAGTTATATATTAGGCTGCTTAGAAATGTCTGAGCTCGGGGCACCTGGGTTAAAGCCTCTGCCTTCGGCTCAGGTCATGATCTCAGGGTCCTGGGATCGAGCCCTGAATTGGGTTCTCTGTTCTGCAGGGAGCCTGCTTCTCCCTTTCTGCCTGCCTCTCTGCCTACATGTGCTCTCTCTCTTTCTCTCTCTCTGTCAAATAAACAAAATCTTAAAAAAAAAAAAAAAAAGAAAGAAAGAAAGAAATGCCTGAGCTCTACCAGTCTTGGGATGAGAAGGGGGAGGGAAGGAGTATTGCACTCCTACTCTTCATGCAATGGTCCGCCTTCCAGTTAATCTCCCCATTTGGCTTCCCTTCTCATTTGCGTTTTTATCTCTCCTAGGCCATGATGATCTCCGTAACCCTGCTATATAATTCAACCTTCTCTTTCGTATGGCATTCCCTCCTGTGTATTCTGGGCTGCAATGACTGACTTTTAAAAAACATGTGGACAGAGTTTATCTTCCTTGAGACTTCTAGAAATTTACTGGAATCTTTTTCAATAATTTTCTCCTCCTACTGTTTCCATTTTATGAGTTGATTTCTTTGCAATCATATATTGGGATTTCAAGAGGGAAGGAATAGACATGCTTATGCTAAATCCACCACCTTAAACCAGAAGCATTGGTCAATGTTAAATAAAAATGGGAAAAAAAGTCTTGCATGTCTGATAAACACCTATCAAAATCATTATTGGATTAAAAATTTAATATTTTTTTCTATTTCATTTCTTTGCATATATATGCATTTATGTATTTATTTTTTATGCCTTTACTTATTGACTTCTATTTTATCTTTTGATATTAGCACAGTGAAATAAACTACTTTAAGTCCTTGGGAAACAGGAAGGATGTTATTTTTAAATGAGTTTTGGCACAAGTGATGATGTAAAAGTTTTGTTACTGAATTTATTATTTTGTTCCTGAAGGGAAAAAAATGCTCAAGCACCTTTTAAGTGTACCTTTAAAAATACTAAGTGAAAGAAACATAAAAATAAGTTTCATCAGGTACAGTTACTAAATCAGTGACTCCTGATGCCTAGAAGCCAAATCATGTAACTCCAACCAGCACCTGAGCAGCAAAGCAAAGTTCCTGGTCTATGAGAAAACACTGCCGAATGTTGTCTATACTGAACATCATGTGTTATACTTAGGAGCACATTTGAGGCTTTGCTATTTATAAAAATCCATTAGATTTTTCAGAAGCCCGTTTTTACCCAAAACCATTGGAGTAGAATATGTAACGAAAAGGACTGTCTTGATTGGAATGTAGTTTCTTCATACTGTTTAGAAGGAAGAGTTTACTGCACAAACCATTTTAACCTGATTTTTACTAAAATGTTATTGTCCTTAAAATACTTGTAGTTGTCAAGAATGATTTACCAAGACACTTTGGAATAATCTGTGTTCTGCCCAGAAGGAACAAAAACAGAAACACTTCATGGGTTTCCCATATAATTTCTTTGCCTTTACATATATAACCTTGGAGATGTGTTATTCTTTAGTATGAGTCCACTGTCTATTTTGGGAT
This sequence comes from Mustela nigripes, assembly GCF_022355385.1. Taxonomy (NCBI): domain Eukaryota; kingdom Metazoa; phylum Chordata; class Mammalia; order Carnivora; family Mustelidae; genus Mustela; species Mustela nigripes. The sequence goes on along the minus strand of NC_081560.1, from coordinate 57,029,504 downwards.
TCCCTCCATCCCCCAAATTTAATGTGACTCTCTTCTACTTTGGGCAGTGACTCATTTGTATTCACAGATCAGCCTGTACTGGGAAAAAATGTCCTCTTCAGAGTGACTAAGTCAACTACAACCCTCTTTCTACCCAAATATACTGCATGTCTTCCAGACATTTTTCTACCCATGCAAGAAAAAAAGGAGAAAGGCAGAATCTTATCAATTACCATTTTATTCTTGAAAAGAGCAAATGAGAAACTTTCCCTTCCTGGGAGCATTAATTATGGAGCCTCAAACTGATTTCATGATGCCCAGCAAACAATCCATTTCTCTCTTTCTCTGTCTCAAATGGAGATATAACTCACATACCATAAAATTTACCCTGCTAAAGTGTACAATTCAGGGAATTTTTTTTTTAGTATACATGCATGGTTGTGTAATAATTGCAAACTCCAAAACATTTTCATTATCCCTAAAAGTAGCCCCCATTCCTACAAGCAGTCCTAAGCAGTCCTACTTCTTAGATCCCCACATACACCTCCCCACCCCAACCCCCCACAACTACTAATCGATTCTCTATCTCCGTAGACATGCCCATTGTGAACATTTCATCTAAATGGAATCATTCAAGATTTGTCTTTTTTAAATGGTTTATTTCACTTACTATAATGTTTTCAAGGCTCATCCATGTTATAGCAGGTATGAGTACTATATTCCTTTATATTGCCAAATAATATTTCAGCACATGGATATACCACATTTTATCCATTCATCAATTGATGGGGCTTTGGGTTGCTTCTACTTTCTGATTATTATGAATAATGCTGCTAAAAACATCCATGGGGAACTCTCTATGTGAGTCTATGTTTTCTTGGATATATACCTAGTAGTAGACTTGCTGGGCCATGTGATAATTCTATGTTTAACTTTTGGAGAAACTTCTAACATATTTTTTTAAATTTCACTGTATCAAACAAATGGAATATTTTTTTAAGTAACATTACCAATGAGAAAACAATTATAAACATTAATCTTAGTAAGACATAATTTTGCAAATGATCATGATTACTAGTTTTTTCTCAAATCTGAACACGAGAATCATGATGAGGCTCTTCCAGTGGGGTCCATTCTCTTAAAATATCTGTAAATAACTATGTGAGAGAGTTCTTTAGCAGAGGACCTCCTGAGGACAAAAACAGAATCAGTAAAAAATGCCTAAATCCTTACTGAGAATTTGATTCTGAATATATTACTTGGAAATATATATCACATTTTATCATTTGTGTATCCTTATACATCACAATGTATAAGAAATATAAAATTTTCAGTCTTTAATTCTTCCCCACATGGAATGGGTAATAATACTTACTCTAGAATAATGATAAGAGTAGTCTCTGTTCTGTCTGGACTTTTTTTTTCTTCTAGATCCTGCCAATGACTTTCAGTGTTTTATATCTCTCCTGCCTTGAGCTATTTTTCCTTAACATGTGACTTATTTTCAGAGGACTTATTCTCCATGTCTACTTTTATACTTGCTTAGATTTCATTTTAAGTACCAAGATTTTCTAAAGAGGATTCTTTTTCCAGGGAGTCCTACAAAATTCTTGCTAACATTAGAAAGGCTGCTCACACTCTATTAACATGGCCCCGAAGCTGGTCAATTCCTCTTCTTTGAGCATTCTGCTTTCAGTAGGTCTCATTCTTGGCCATCCTATGATGAAATTTGTAGCCTCTTGATGAGAAGAATGACATGCAGAATATGGTCCCAGCTGAAAGAGTATGCTTTCCACTGTATGAAGACATAGGTGCCACATGCTTCCTTGGGTAATGTTATGAAATCATGTTCTTAAATACATTCCCTGGCTATTCAAGGATGGAGTTCCTAATTCATCATTTTGCACTGAGCTTCCTTGGTTAAAAGGAGAGGGATCAACATTTCTACAGGACTTGAATTTATAGTTGTCTTTAAAACCGGTACAGGGGAAAAAAAAATTAATGCTTTTAGAATTGAATGCTGCCCCGAGCACATTTTAAAATGTTTCTCCACCTTTGTTCTTAGAGAGTCCATGCTCGTGTTATTTTTTTTTTCTTCCTTTCACAAAGCATCAGTATTTTTAGCTTGAGGACACTGTCTCTAATGGTAAAGGAGAAAAGATGTGCCTTTCATTCTGAAAGAGGTGTCTCTGGTGGGGGAGAGAATGGAGGAAGGCATTTTCCCTTCCTGCTATAAACTAAAGAGTATCACTGAGCATATTTTCATTGTTGAAGATAAATCACAGCTCTGAAATGGGAAAAAAAAAAAAATTGAAAACTTACTATACACCGAGCTAGTGTTTCACCATGTTGTATACATGATGCTATTAATGCAACAGCATAGGTGGTCTTTACAAAATAGCATTTTTACTCTTTTCGTGGTTTTTACACTCTACTATCAAACCAAGGATGAACGAATCATTTGCTGTGGTGACATCTACAGGCACTTCCAGAGAAAAACATTCTCAACTTTCTCGTAACTGCAGCGCTTGCATTGACCTAATCAAGAACGCCTGTATAGATTCAGACAGATGATCTGTAATCTTCGCTATAGTCATGTAGAGAAGGCAGATCTTACTGTAGTTTCAGCTGATTGAGTTTTAAGTGTATCCATTTGTTCCAAAACTATCTTCATCAAATATTTAGTCATCTTGATTTCCCACACTCTCCATCTCATCCATATTTGTTCAATGAAAACTTCATGTTACAATTTGGTTTAATACTGTACTAAAACAATGTAAATGTCTCCAATTTGTTTGTGTATGCTTTGTTCCACTCACATAAATTGTACCCTTTATGGGATCTGACTGGATAGGGGAGACTGCTGAGTTCTCATACACACACCCTTGCTACCCTCCTATTTCCTGTGCTATAGAAACTTGTGCTCCTGTTTCAAGATACTACTCATGGAAAGGGTGGTTTTTGGAGAAGGGGGGCTGAATTACTGGAGTTCAAAGATTACAGGAGGTCACTAGATTGAATAACCTTGAGGAGCTTTGCCCAAGACAACCAGTCACTTGCCACATCTGAGTGACCCCAAACAAATAAAGCTGTGGAATGGTAGGTGCGAAATCAGACAAAGAGAACAAGAAGAAATGGGTTAGCCAGAGAGAACATCTCTCACAGGAGAGACTGCACAGTGTCAGAGACGGGGTAGGGGCAGGATGCTGATGATAAAAACTTCACAATGGTACCCCATTAAAGAAAGAGCCAGCATTAGGAGTCTGCTTTGCTAGAGAGCATGTGACCCCAAGACCTCCCACCAGCACCACTAAATAAAAAAGACTTTTTGTCCCCCTTTTTTTGCCCCACATGTCTTACTCCTCTGTCCCATCCAACCCTGAAGGATCCAGACACAAAGAATGGCAAATCAGGAAGATGCGAGGCAGAAAAGAGAGAAGAGTCAACACACCCCTTTCCCAACATTCTGAGTCAGGCCCAAGGGAAAGGGAAAAGCTCTAAAGTGGATATGAAAAGTTCAGTTTAGATCAGACTACTCTTTTAACACCCGAAAAATGAAACTGAAAGTGACCAGAAACTATCCTGTAGGCGTTAGGAAGGAATATCTAACGGAGAAGTTTTTAAAAGTGGTAGGAGAAAAGTAAAGCTATTTTCTAATCTTACATTACCGAGTGCTGACCATTTTAGTTGATCCAGCTGGAATTTTACTTTCCACTATATTTTCTTTTTAGGTAATAAGTCAGCTAGTTTTTGGGAGAGCTTGAAAAAAAAGGGGGGGGGTATTTTTGTCCATGTCCAAAACTCGAGAAAAAATCCCAAAAGTTATAGTTATTTTAAGGTATGTTTTACATATAGTTTTAAATTTATATAACCTTCATTTAAATTTTTCCTCCCCATAATAATACTTCAAATAAAATTTTGCCTCTCTTCTATGAGAATAGGAGAACAAACCTCAGGGACTTTTCTTTAGTTAGGACTTTTGTTTAGCTGGACTTAAACCAGACTTTTGATCCCCCAACTCTTCCACCCCCAAAAGTGAGTCTTTTATTATTTGATCTCCATCAAGTTTACTATCAGTATCTGAAACTCTCTGCTTTCTTGGAAGGCTAATTTATCTTTGCTGAAGAATTTTTGACTTCCTCACCCCTCGCCCCTACGGGGACGTTCCCACAGCCAGAAAAGGGCTACTGTGTCTCCAGATGGCTTTTCTAGGAGACAGTCTTGCAGACTGACTGACACTGATCAGACCTGAAGATTTTGAAACTTCACAAATATTTATCAGAAGGATTTACAGATGCTTGGTTTTTATAACTGCCTGTTGATAAAAATGCCACATCAGCTGCCCCCAAAATAAAATGGATTACTCATCAGACAGGAATGCAGATGATGAAACACAAAAGATCCCTTAGTAATTATGTAACCTCCTGTGGACCATGGCACAATGAAGGTAAGGGTCCAAGGATAAGTTTCTGGAATTGGTTTTTTTTTTTTTTTTTCATTCTGGACAGGATGGATTACACGCACTGGTAAGGGGCACTAGACAGAGAAATAGGGAAGGGAGTCCTTTCAAGAACCAATTTACTGATAACAAAAACCAGGAAGTAGTGGTGTGTGTTGCACGAGGATGTACTTCCTTGCTGCTTGCTGCTCCAGAGGTCCAGACACACCACTGAGTCATCCAACAGCAGCCGCTCTCCTGTCTCTGGCAATCTCCCATCTTCCCAGCTTCCCCCATTAGAATTCAGACAACCCTTGAGACACAGTACAGAGAACAGAGAAGGATTTTTTGTGCCCTTTTCTCTCTCCTCCATTTCTCCAGGCAGATTATTACCCTTTCCGATACCACCATGAGAGTCAAGAAAGCAACAGCCAGTCCAGTGCATGCTGGGGAGGTGCTGGAGTGTGATGAGGGCACAGCTCTAGCCGGCCTGCGAAGAGGAGCATTTACAGCATGAAGAAGCAAATCTCTCCACCCCTAAGCATCTCCTCCTCCCGTCCTCCCACTTTGTCCTCCTCCACATCCCTCAAGGACTTTCCTAAAAAAGCCCTCCTAGAGAAAAGTTAACAACAACCACTAGCACCCTACCAGGTAAACTCATCAAGACGGTCCCCTCACACATCACTAAGGCAGTTAATATGCTCTGGGAAATACAAACTCAAAAAGAAGAGCAATGTGGCATCTTAGGAACATAATCATTACAAGCAAATTATGTGTAACATGCATGAAGCAGAATTAATAGAACAAACACAAGATTTGAAAGTGAGCATATGAAACTTCCTCAAAGAGACAGAGAGGATCCTGGAAACCAGAAACAGGGGGACTGGAGGAAGGGGTTGGGAAAGGTAGTCATAAAAAAATTGAAGATGCTATTATGAAAAAGAAAAGATTTTTTAAAATAATTTAATAGATTGGTTGACTATTATGAAAGAGACAGCTACAAAACTAGAAGATTAAGTGAAGGAACTTGGCCTGTCACAGGTGGTTCAGTATATTCCTCAAAGTATTGCTTAATCCATATTAAATAATCCTCTATGACAATCTAACATAATTTTCTCTTTTCACAAAACCATTTCTTCTCTCTATTCAAGTCATAGTTAAACTACCTCCCCTTGTATTGCTAAACTGAAACCATAACTTACCAGGACCCAGTATCTGCATTCAGACAGAGGACAGCTTCAGTTTTATTTAAGATCTGGGACTAGTGGCGGATGCCTGACTACATTTGTGTAAACCAAGTGTCAATCTTGGTTTGTCTCCAACCCAAGATGGTTTGGTCTCTGGGCTTTCATTTCTAGGAGCTGAAATTGTCAGGGACCAACACCCCGTATCCTGCCTTGCCCCAGCCTGACAAAAAGATGGCAAATACATTGCTAAATGGATAAAAAGAGAAATAAATCCCTTTTCACTAGGGACCCTACTACACAGAGTAAGATTTGCCATGCTTAAAGAAACATTTATGCTGCTGTGTAAGGATCATCTATTCAAAAATGATACCAAATGGACAACTTTAAGAATCTAAAATATTTATTCCTTTTTATATCAGGTACATGAATAAATCCAAACATATATTCAAATGGACATATTCTTTTGGTCTGGGGGAAAATAATTTGGACTAGGACTACATCTAATTTCTACATAGAGCACCGGTACTAGTTTGGAATGCCATAACAGGCAGGGTCCCCCAAACCTCAACCCTACCCCCTACTACTACAGGTATTGCAAAGAATAACTATTTGCATTATAAAATATTTTTCCTGAGACCACAGAATTTGAAAATTATGCCTCCAAAATTATGCCTCTAACCTTATGGCCTTGGGTAAGAGATGTTACATGAATTCCTCGATCAAAAATGGGACACTTATTTAATTCACAGCACAAAAGTTTTATCCAATACCTACAGTGGGCCAGGCTTTTCCTTTTTCTTTTATTTCCCCTTTCTTTCCTCCCCACTGGAAAGAAAAATTTCCATATTAATGAAAAAAAATTTAGGTTATTTGGAAGAAAGATTTTAGTGGAAGAAAATAACTTGTGTTAGTTGTTTTAAAATCACAATACTAATATATAACAGCATTGGCTTTCAATGTACTAATTTTAGTAGTCCCTAATCCACAGATAATGACAGCACCTTAAACTAGAAATGCTCTCCACTAGGAGAAAGCATGAAATGTACTGGAAAAGTACTGAAATACATGTCTTGTGTAAGCAATTAATAGGAAATGTTGTGAATCTGACTTAGATTTAATGCTGTCCTTCTGCTTCTTTTTACTGTAAAATGTAATTTACAACCCATGTATAAAATACTGCCATTGTTATATATGGACAAGTGGGCGGAAGAAACCACTTGGTCATATGATGTCCCTAACAATAAAGCCTATAAAATGTTTATATACTATATTTAAATGATTTATATAATTTTGGAAAGAGAAGAAAAGACACAGAAGATAAGGATTTAATTAGCTTGTGGGTTGACTAACATCCAAGGGCTAATACCTCTCCTTGCAGAAAGACATGATTTTCTGATGACATCATGCATTACAACATGCAGGATATAAAGAGGACACTGCAGTCATTAGCCATGCCCTATAAAGTAGAGAGACAAGTGTCTGCTTCATTAGCTCATCATCAAGATTTGGCCTTTAGTTAAAGCTGTTCAACACTGGCTATTTAAGGCATTCAACAGTACATACTTGGTCTTAAACCCCCTTAGCTGGCTTAAAATCTTAAATTTCTTCTTTCTGGCAACTAAACACATTAAATAAGAAATGAAAAAGTTAACAAAGTTCATATAAGGTGAAATTTTGGATACAATGTTAGCTCTCCTAGACTGTATTTATATAACATGAAAATGATAGAAGAAAGAAGCCACCAAAAAAACCATGTCTGATCGGATGATTTCATTTATCTGTACAGTTACCTGCCTCTACCACTTGAGTGAATTATCAACCAAATTTTCCAAGAACAAACAAAAGCAAACATGCTCTGAATCATTATCTTTACAGTCAGACCTCAAGAAATTCATAAAATCAAGGATCATGAACTCAAAATAAAAAATCACCATGCATATGAGGAAAGGGGGCAGCATGCATGAGAGTTATCAGACACGACAGATAGCAGATTTAGTTGTGCAAAAATTTCAGACATTGGAATTATCTGACACCAAATATAAAATAAGTGTTAGAGATAATGAACAAATAAGAAAATAGAAATAATGTATAAATAAGAAAGTAATAAGGCAGTTCTGACAAAGAAATAAAACATTTCTACCAATGGAAAAGAAACATATATTTGGATATAAAAACTCAACATAAAGGTTTAACAACAAATTAAAAATGGAAAATGAGAACACAACTGGATTCATATAAAAATCTAAGGAAATCTTCCAGAGAATAGAACAGGATAGGAAATATGGTAAGAAATTAAAAGATGTTAGGGACAAAATAAGAAGGCCTAATATCAATATATATCAGAGTTCCAGGAATACAAAAAGAGAGAATAGGGTGGAAGTTAGTATTCAAAAAGATGATGACTGGGAATTCTGCAGAAGTTGGAGAATTTTGGATTTATAAATCCCAGTGAACCTCAAGCAAGATAAATAATACTGTCACAGTACATTGAAGCACAGAAAAAATCTTAAACACAGTCAGAAAGAGAATAACATTCAGCAACGAAAAGAAGCAAACTTGCTACAAAATGGATAAATGTCAAAAAATAAATCTGAGTTAAAGAAACCAGATGTAAAAAAACTGCAGAGTATATGATTGCATTTACATAAAATATCTATAAGGCAAATTTGTGAAGGAGAAAACACAGATCACTTGTGCCTGGAGATGGAGCAGATATTAATGGCAAATGGTACACATATCAGCCAAACATAAGCCAGAAGAAAAGTAGATTAGACAGATTTTAAGTGTGAAAGATTGCCAGAAATAGATCAAGTAATGATATAATAATAAAAAAATTTAAATCACTAGGTAAATGCAAAACTTCTAGATTTTTGTGCAACTAATAATATGGATAAGATACATCAAGAATCTACAGAACTACAAAATTATATTTAATAAGTCTATCATCACAGTGGGAGATTTTTTAAATGTCCTAAATAATTATTATATTAGGTAGACAAAAATATCAAGCTATAGAAGATCTGAACAGCATATTTACTTATTTTAATCCAATGACACAAAAGTCCATTATGTTTAATGAATATTTCATGTTTAAAGATAACTTAATAAAAGTTGCTAGAATGTACACCTCAGAAAAATTCAAATGATTTTTATCATGCAGACAACATTACCTAACTTCAACACAATGATTCAGAAATAATTAGAAGACCATCATATATTTGGAAATTAAAGGATACTTTCAATAAATTTAAAAAGTCATAAAGGAAATTAAAAATATCTGGAGCTAAAAGATAAAACATAGTATTAGCACATATCAGATCTTATAGAATATAGCTAAAGCAGTACTTAGATAGTGATGGCCTTAAGAACTTTTATAATACAAAATTTGAAAATAAACAAAACAACAATATGACAAAATCCCAAAAAAGTAGTAAAAAGGAACTAATGAGGACAAAAATGAGTAAAAATTAAATAGAAAAATATATGATAATCAAATGTCTAGAATTTTTTTAATAAATTACTAATAAATAGAAAAACACTGGTAAGATTTACCAAGACAGCAAAGGGAAACTTGCAAATATTGGAATTGAAAAGGGGGCCATAATGACAGAGAGCAAAAGTTTAAAAGGATATCCTGAACAATGTTATGTCACTAAATTTCAAAACTTGGGTAAAATAGGGGCACCTATTTTACTGGGTGGCTCAGTTGATTAAAAGCATCTGCCTTCTCGGGTCAAGATCCCAGGGTGCTGGGATGGAGCTCCACATCAGACTCCCTGCTCAGCAGAAGGCCTGCTTCTCCCCTGCTGGCCATTCTGCCTGCTTGTTCTAGTTCTCTGGCTGGCTTGCTCTGTGTCAAATAAAAAAGTAAAATCTTTTAAAAAAAATTTTTTTTAATTCAATACAATCAATTCAAGGAGCAATACCGAAAATACTTAAACACTAAAATTAAAACTAAGTGATAAGTAATTTACAATTATCCCACAAGGAAAACACCAAGACTAAATAATGTGTCAGGCAAGGTCTACCAATCATTTTAAGATCCCTCTATACAAATCCAACAAACAGTAGTCCAGAAAACAGAAAAACAAAGAATACTACCCAACTAACCTGTGAAACCCATAAAAATTTGAGATCAAAATAAGAGGTCTCTAAGCGAAAGGAAAATTGGAGGCCACATTCACTGTTGAACATCAATACTATGCCTATAGACACCTAAATAAAATGTTAGCAAACCAAACCCAGCAATGAATATAAAAGTCAGAGTATCATGACCAACTTGGATTGAAGTGGAAGGTTAGCATGATGTAAGAAAATCAATGATTCAAAACCTTAACAGATTACTGGAGTGAGAAATCGCTGAATCATTCCAATAGGTGCAGAAAAAGTGTTAGATGAAATTAAGTGGTATCCATGATTTTGAAAAATTTTAAGCACAACGGAATAGAAAAGAACCTGACAAAGTGTGTCTACAGAAGCTATGCCCAATATAGTGCTTGATGGCAAAACATGAATGCCTTCCTTTCATTAAAACAAAAATAGGTCAAGTAAGTATACCTGCTATCACTCCACAGAGGCTAACAACTGCAAAGTGCTTATCTTGCACCAAGCAGAGTTTCTACCCACTCTGCATTCAGGCAATGGAGAGAGAATTTAGCGGGGTTCAAAATCCCAATGTTAATATGCTTTATCAGAGATGCAAATTGCAACTGACCCCTATGATACTTCAGGCACAATCCTGGGCACTGGGCATAGGGATGAAAAGGCAAGAACCTCTGAAGAGGTTCTGAATTTAGAGAAAATTGGAAGCATATTGCCCTCTAGGCAACTAAAAAGGCATTTTACATTCATCTGAGTGCAGGCCAAGAGACACTTGGAGAAATACTATGAATGCTTAATGTAAGAAAGCTGAACATCAAAATGAATTTTCAGTCAATATTGATATCATACACCTATGCCTAGTTCCTAATGAAGATAAACATAAAGAAAAACAGACTATAATGTCAATTAATAATTTAAAGAAATAATTTTTAAATGACTAATCTGTAGTAGAGAAACATACCTATATTCACTTGGTCTTTTTCTACATATATGTTGTGCTGTCATAGAAGACTATTTTGTTAAAAGCTAGAAATTTTATTTTATGATCAACATTTTTCAAGCTCAGATGCACCTATCTGTGATTTGAATCTGAGCTTAGCAATGGAGGCTCTGACTAAGAGAGCTGACATGCCTCAAAGGATAATCAATGACCAAGGAAATGATAATGATCAAGGAAATAATGAAGTCCTGTATGGGCTTGCTGTAGGGCCTAACAGAAAATTTTGGTACATTAGAGGACTTTATTGTTCTAAGCCTTAAACAGTAGTAAGAGCCAAAATATACTGAGCTCTTCCTATATTTCAAGCCCAATGCCAAGCACTTGATACATGTCATTTCACTTTACTATTATTTAGATTTTGGTCTGATAAGTGCCTATATGTAAATTCTGGCCAGACCATTTTTGCTTCCTGCCCACTGACCACAGCAAGGTCTAGACACTCAATCCTCTGAGTCAAAAGGTGGATTAGAAATTAATGAGATTGTTACAAACCTCTGTGTATACCTTCTTTGTTCTCCAGATCTCACTATGAGGGGACAGAACGAAGGCAGGGCCTTAGGGATGCTACTTGACTTTTCCTGTCCTGCTCTGAGTGATCTTGTAAGAATGGAGCAAAAGCTAGAAAGTCCCTTCAAATAACCTAGGACACAGTCTAAGACGGTGGACTTGATTAACAAAGAGGCGTAAGGATAGGGCTACCATACTGGTGAGAATAGTAAGTGCAATCACTTTACTACAAAAAATTTATTTTTGAAAACGGTAGGTAAAGATGCAGAAAGTGCATTTCCTTTGATCCCACAATTTTCATGTTTTAAGAGTTGTTGTTTTTTTTTTTTTTTTCTAGTTCAATCTAAAGAGAAGTATACACAAATACGGGTCACCAAGAATCTTCAACGGGTTGTTTAGAACAGCAAAAAAATGTGGAAACGGTCTAAATTCCCAACAATGGAGCAATGGATAATTCCACCTTAGGATAGAATAATAGGTAGCTACTTTAAATAATATTATAAAGGAGGGTTTATAAATCTCAGAAGTACTGACATTTTGGACTGCATAACTCTTGGTTGTGGCAGCCGTCCTGTGCGCTGGAGTACATTCTGCAGCATCCCTAGCTTCTACCCAGTAGATGCCAGAAGCAAAAATTGTTTTCAGATGTTACCAAATGTCCTCAGAGGGCAAAAACTGCCTGGTTGGGAATCTGCTGTTACAGAGCAATATTTATGGTCATGGGAAAATGTCCATAATGAGCTAAAGATGAAAGAAGGAGGCTACAAAGCACGGCGACAAATATTTCTCTTCACACACACACACACACACACACACACACACACACACATACACACACATGCACACACACAGAAAGGAAGAAAAAGAGAGACCTTTAAAAAAGGGTGGGGGGGATTGGAAAGATAGTCACCAAAGTATTAATAAACGTTACTTCTGGGTGGTGAGATTAGAGTCTATGTGTCTGTCTTTCTTTCCATTCTTTAGTTTTACTCCTTTTTATAATAAGGAATAAAATGAGTAGCCTTTATAAGCCGCACTACTAAAGGCCTTTACTATCAACATTCTCTGGATCTCTGATTGCAGAAAACAATTTTTACTTAAGCATATAAAAGTAAAAGTATTTTCGACCCATGAGGATGTGTGTTCGAAATCCTGTGTAATTTTTAGAAAACGTGCTAGAAGACTATCATAACTACTAGATTTCTCTTAGAAGACAAATCTTGATAAACCTTGAAGACTGCCCTATAATATGCTTTGGGTAGATTTGAGAATTGTGGACTTCTTGAGGCTAGTTCCGAACAAAGCATCTAGGAAGCTTGCCAGGGATACTTCTGGATAACTCTGAGTGATACAGGAAGGGGAGAATTGTGTCCCTAGGTCCACTGACCCAGTGTGAAATGTTTTACCTATGAGGGATTTGCCTTTGGGTATGTTTTCAGAGGAGAGAAAGTGCAAAGCAAGATGAAGAAAGACCAAAGCTGAGGAGACTTAGTAGAAAGAATAGATTTTTTCATAATACTGTTAGAAGTAAGGCCAAGCATTTCTCAGGGGAGCCAATTCATTAGTCTGTTCATTCGTGATGAATTCAGTATAAAGATGAACAGAGAATGTTCTCCCCATTTGCCAAGAGAGACAAAATATTTCCCCTGCCAAGTTTGAAGAGCAGCATTAAACTCATTAAGTGTTTCTAAGATCCCACTCCTATCTCCTTCTGATTTTGCTTCATTGTGTGGATAAAATGACCTTCTTGACAGCTCCATGGACATCGGATAAAGAGTTTGAAGGGAAAGGGAAGTCTAGTTTTACTCTATGGAAAATACAGTAACCTGTTAGGAGAGAGGTTGGGGGTGGTGGACAAGAACCAAGTATACCAGGAAGTCTGTAATTTGCAGAGCTGTCTGCTTGTTCTTAATGTGTTCAGAGCCTCATAATTCCTTGAGACCAGTAAAGTAAAAATGTATAGGGTGCTGGTGGCTTAGATCATGGCACACACACACACACACAAAAAAAAAAAAAAAACCTACACAAACACACACAAACATATGCACCAACTAACCAAAAATATAACTAACTGAGAAAACCATGTAAATACCGAAACTTTGCAAACCACGAGACAGCAGGTCACATGTTGAAAGCCAGTCATAATCAAATGTTCAGAAAGTCCTAAACAGGTTATTGGTTTCTTCTCTGGCATATTCTACTAGCATTCTCAGTAATGTTGCCATATGAACAACACCATACAGCTTGCCAAATCATTCTTGAAGTAAAATAACAAAGGATTCATTAAGAATACACTGACAAATATTGAGTGTGAAGATTATCCAGCGCTGCACAATTCTCACAAAACTCCCATTTTTCACTTATGCCTACTTTCCCCATGGCTCACAAAAAAATGGGAGAGAAATCAATGTCGTATAGGCCAGATGTCCCAGAAAACAGGTCATCTATGCCACCAAGTATTGACCACTACTGAGTTTCTATCTCCTACTGAGGCTGCCTTCAACAACTTGACATTGATCTCTATGCTTTTCTCAGTACAAAAAATAATAATAATAAATTTAACTCTATTATCTACAAGATTTAAAATTTATAATTGTCAAGATTCTCCAATTCTGGCACTAAATATCACTTCTCAGTTCTCACTCTCAAAATCACCCTCCCTACTAAGTGACAGTAGCCATGGTCAGCTTTGTACATCAGTGCTACTTATCTGGGAGTCTGCCTAAATACAGCCCACCACCAATGTGTCTGTTTCAATAGAAAGAACTCAATTAGAAAGTTTGAAAAGTTGGACATTCTAGTTAACTTTCTGAGTCTTTCTACTTTAATCCAGTAAATGTATTACCAAAAAAATACTACTTTCTGGCTACAATTTGAAGATGACTAATTTGCCTAGTTTCCTTTATAAGTGATGACAATATAGCAAAAATCTAAACAGATAGATGTTGGTCTTTAAGAGTTGAGTAGTCTTTAACGAAATTGGTCTGCTGCTTTGTAAATGAAGATAATCGGTTTTGTGAGAATTAAATGAGATGAATCTAATGCTCCTAGCACAGAATATGAAATCTAGCTGGCACTCAAGATATGTTAGCTTACATTAACATAGTTCTTCTGTATCTAATTCTAATTTCTTTTCTATCTTCTCTTTCTAAGGTTAAATCAGCTCTATTTACAGACTGTGACACTTATCTAGAGGAGGCGTGGGCTGTCTTCTATCTTTTCCTCCATGTGGTTTAGTTTTTATTATGGAATCTTTTTAATGTCAGATGTTGCTAGGCGATTTTTTTTTCTGATTTGATTAATTTAGTTCTAGCACAAACAAAAATATGTCCAAATGGTTTGATCTTCACTGATGTTGCTTTTCTTCCAAAATAAATAGGTTCTACTTTTGTGTCAAAAGACTTCTGATGTGGTTCCAGGCCTTTACAGAGTTGTGGGTGATCACAAACTTAGTGGTTTAAGAACTTCACCACTCACTGTTAGTGTAAATACACTGAGAATGATGAACAATAAATGATGAAGTACTGTAAAAGAAAGAAAACTCTAAATTAATTGGAAGAGAAAACATATGCATTGCAAATGATAGACAAGAAAGAAGTGTGACTTCTTTTTTTTTTTTTAAGATTTTATTTATTTATCAGAGAGAGAGAGGGGGAGAGAGCAAGCACAGGCAGACAGAATGGCAGGCAGAGGCAGAGGGAGAAGCAGGCTCCCTGCCGAGCAAGGAGCCCAATGTGGGACTCGATCCCAGGATGCTGGGATCATGACCTGAGCCTAAGGCAGCTGCTTAACCAACTGTGC